>NC_134365.1:622040-933060 GCF_035582795.1 Mycteria americana
CTCTCCCCTGAACTGCAGGGAGCTGCTGGAGTCCACCCCCTCGCCGGTGGTCTTCTGCCACAACGACGTCCAGGAGGGTGAGCGCGGCGGGCGGGCGGCTGCTTCCCCTCGCGGAGGCCCGGTCCTGCGGCCGGTCTCTCTCCCTGGCCCGCCCAGCCAGAGCCTGCCCACCCCCGGGCGCAGGCTCGGCCTCCCGCCCCTGCCTGCGGCTGCCCCCCGGCTCCGGGAGAGCCGGGGGGCCCCCCCGTCCCCCCGAGCCAGCCCCGTCTCTGCGCAGGGAACATCCTGCTGCTGGCTGGGCACGAGGCGTCCTCCTCCGACAAGCTCATGCTCATCGACTTCGAGTACAGCAGCTACAACTACCGGTGGGTCCGGGGGCTGCGGGGGGCTGGGCCGTGCCCCGCGCGGGGGTCCGGTCTCCTGCTGGCGAGAGGCCGGGGCCTTGCTCACCCTCCCCTTTCCCCAGGGGCTTCGACATCGGCAACCACTTCTGCGAGTGGATTTACAACTACACCCACGATTCCTGGCCCTTCTTCAAGGCTTCCCTGGAGAACTACCCCAGCCGGCAGCAGCAGGTAGAGCTGCCCTGGCCCTCGGCAGCGGGCAGGGGGTGCTCCCAGCGAGGGGGGCGAGGCGGGGGGGGCCTCGTGGAGGCTGGCGGGGGTGTGCCGGACACGGCAGTGCCGGGGCGGTGCGGGCAGCCCAGCCCCCTGCCCGCCGTCGGCAGCGTCCCTGCCTGCTCTGTCCCCCTCGCAGCTGCATTTCATTCGGCACTACCTCTCGGAGGACTCGGGGCGACACGGGGACGCTACGCACGAGGAGCAGGCCCGCATCGAGGAGGAGATGCTCACGGAGATCAACCGGTGAGGGGCGTGCCGCGGCAGAGGGGGGTCCCCGCGGCCGCGGGGGCCGTGCTGGGGGCGCGTCCCCTGGTCCCCGCTGCCCAGAGAGGGCGGCGTCCCCAAAACCCTCCCCGTCCCGCTGCCTCCCGCACGCCGCTGGCGTGGGGCAGGGCGGGGGGGGGTCCCGGCAGGGCTGACGGCTGCGCTCCATCAGGTTCGCCTTGGCCTCTCACTTCTTCTGGGGCCTGTGGTCCATTCTGCAGGCGAAGATCTCCACCATCGAGTTTGGGTACCTGGTGAGCGCTGCCCTTGTTCGGGGCTTGCCCGGGGATCCCTTGCACGTCACCCCTTCTCTGCCGCAGGGTGTCGGGGCGGGGGGCTGGGGGTGTCGGGGGGCACAGGCCGTCCCTGACGCCCCTTTCCCGCCCCAGGACTATGCACAGAGCCGCTTCGACGCCTACTTCCAGCACAAGGCGCAGTGCTCCTGAGAGCGGCCGCCTCGGCCCCGCCCGCGCCCGTCTCGACTCCGCAGCCTCCCCCCGCCCGCCCCGGCAGCGCCCGCGCCGTGGGGCAGGCCGGGGTCGCGGTGTCCCCTCCGGGGTGGGCCGCCCCCCGTGCCGCGAGGGGGGCTGCCTCCCGGCCTGGGCTGCCCAGACGGGGGCCGTAACGGTTCGGGGGCCGGTGCCCATCTCCGCTCCCCAGGGCCGCGCAGCGAGGCGGGGAGAGCCGTGGGTCTGCCCGGGCGCGTGACCCCTGGAAAAGGGGACGTCCTGCTCGGAGCGGCGGCACGTCGGCCGTGGGGCGCGTCTCTGCCACCGTGCCTGCCGCGATGGCCCCGAGCAGAGGGGGGAGGCGGTCGCCCCGTCCCTGCCTGCCCCTGGGTGCTGCCTGCGGCTGCCCCCTCGCCGCCTCTGGCACGTCCCCCCTGTGGCGGTGTGTCCCTTGCCGCTGGCACTTGTCCCTTGCCGCTGGCACTGAGCGGGGCTTGAGCTGCGGGTCCGGCAGGGGGGAGCCCCCTGCCCCGGCCAGCAGCGGGGGTCTGGTGGGGCCGGGGCGGGGGGAGGACGGTGGCTCGGCCGCCCTGGCTGCCCCTTGCGCGGTCCTGCCTGGAGCTGTGCCCCTGCCTGCCGAGAGGGGTGCGGGCAGGGGCGCGGAGAGGCCCCAGGGTGCTGCTGGGGGCAGAGGGGTGTGGGGGACCCTACGCTTGCGTCTCATTCCCCCCCCGCACCCCTCCCCCGGCCCCTGTGCCCCGGCCTGGCTTCCCCGCGGCTCCTGGCCACGCGGCGTCGCTGGGCTGGGGGCTGGGGGCTGCCCCTTGCCCCCCCGGCAGCAGAATGTACACTGTCCTCAGACCAATAAACGCTGCGGTGGTGCACGGCGCCTGCTCGCTCTCCGTGTCCCCGCGGCCACCACCTCCTCCCCGCTCGCCCCCGGCCCCCGCCCCGGGCTGTCCCGGGCCGTCCGGCCTCCTGCCGGGGGGCTGTCGCAGCGGGTGGGGGGCTGCCCCACAGCAGCGTGCGCCCCCCCTCTCCCCAGAGCCACCAGCCTGCGCCGGGGGGGTCCGGGTGGGCTGGGGCTTGGGACGGGGAGCGGGTGCCGCAGCTTACGCCTGCCCGGAGCCGGGCTGGGGGGGGGGCACGGGCTGCGGGGGGGGGGTGACACGGGAGCCCGAGGCCGTGCCGCTCTCCTGGCCCTGCAGGTACGTTCCCGGCGCCCACCCTGCGGACGGCGAGGAGGGTCTCGCCGATGGCGGCAGCCCCGGTTTGCGCTGCGGTAGAGGAGATGCCGCCCCGTCTCCTCCCGGCCGCGCTGCGCCGGGGCCTCCGGTTGTTGGAGGTGCGTTTGAGGGTGGCGTTCCTGGTGCCGTCCTGAGCCCCTGCAGCCCCACCGGGGAGCGGCGATGCTCCGCAGGTGCTCGGGGGGGGCAGGCAAGCCTGGGCTCGCTGCCCGCTCCCCCCCCCGCCCCACGGTCTCTGCTTCCCCCGGAGCCGGGGTGCTGGGTGGCTCGTGTCCTCCCCCTGCTCCAGATCACCCTGGCCCCCCCGGGACCTCCCGTGGCACGGTCAGCGGAGCCATGGGGCCGTGAGCTGATCGGGGCGCGTGGGGCCCGGCCGTGGGGGCCCGTCCCGGGCTCTCGGGTGCCCACGGCCACCCGGCCCCGTGGGGGCTCGCAGGCGGCGCGGGAGCAGGGGGGAGCCGGGCTCGCCCCCACCCGCAGCCCCGCTGCAGCCCTGGCCCCTCGCCAGCCCCGGGGCTTCGGGCCCCGCTCCTGACCCAGCCCGTGGGTGCTGGTGGCGGGGGGCTCGGCTCCCCTCCCCGGTGCTGCCGGTGGGGTTGCCCGGCGGGCGGAGGGAGTGGGTGCGCCAGGGTGCCGGTCCCCCGGGGGTGCGGGAGGCCCCGGAGGCGGCTCTGGAGAGCCCGGGACCCCCAGCCCCGGCACGCAGCCCCCGCGGGGCTCGGCCTGCTCCCGGCCGGGCCTGGCAGCGGGTCGCGGCTCTGCCCGTCCACGCCGCGAGCGCGGCTTCAGCACGGCGCAGCTCTTCAACGACACCTTCCCCGTCGGCAGCTCCCGGGAGCGATGGGCGCTCGCGGCTTCGCCCTCCCCATGGCCGCCTTCCCCCGCACGCCCGGCCGGGGCTGCGCTGCGTGGCCTTCTGCCCGGCCAGGATCCGCCCGCCGGCGCCCGCGGAGCCGAGCGTGGGCTGGCGTGGGGGGCCAGGGCCCGGCGCTCCTCCTCGGCGCTCGCCCGGCTCCTCTTCCACCCGCGTAGTGGCTACTCATGGCCCCGTGGCCAGCCGGCGGCTCAGCGGGCCGTGGGCTGGGGGCTCTTTCCCCACCCGTTGCCCAGCCCAGGACTCCCTCCCGGAGCCGGGAGAGGGGCAGAGGCCCGGGGGTCTCGCCCCGGGGCCGCGCAGGGGATGAGCCCTGGCCGCGGCGGGCACCGGGCACGCGCCCGAGCACACGTGCGGCCTGTGCACACGCGCGTGCGCCCACGTGCACCCCCGGGGCGACAGCCCTTCCCCTGGGCCGGGGGCCGTGGCCGGGCGGCCGTGCTGCTGCTGCTGCGCTGCGGCCTCCTCCATCGCCCTTCCACTGCGGGCGGGCAGCGCGGGCAGCGCGGGCAGCTGCCTCCGGTCCGCTCCGGAGGGGAAGGCCGGGGCCTCCGGGCATGGCGGGCAGCGGCCTCTCCCCTGCCAGGCGCTGCCCTGCTCCGCGGCCGCGGCACGGCAGGATCCGGCCCCGCGGCCCCGTAGGGCCCAGGGAGCGGGACGGGCCCGGCACAGCCCTGCCCCACGCGTGGACCCCCCGGGACAGCCCCACGGCCCCCGCCACGCTGCCCACGGTGGAGCCGGGATGGGGGACCTGCCTGCGTGGGCAGGGACCTGCCCGGGGAGGGGGTCCCCTCCCAGGGTGCCGGGCCCTTCCCGGGGGTGCGGGTCCCTCCTCGGGGGAGGCTGTTCCTGGCGGGGGGTCGGTCCCTTCCCGGGCTGTCTGTCGGTCCCTTCCCGGGCTGTCTGTCGGTCCCTGCCGGGGGAGGAGCGGGGCCGCGGGCGGTGCGGGGGAGGAGCGGCGCCCGCCGCTGCCATTTCGGGCCATGGAGCGGGTCCCGCCCGCCGCGGGTGTCCGGTTACCGGCGCGGGGCCGCAGCGGGCGCAGGGAACCGCCGTCCCCGGGGCTGCCGCCCGCCGTCCGCGCCCCCCAGCAGGTACCGGGCACCCGGGCGGGCGGGGGGACCCACGCGCGGGGGGGCCCCGCGGGGGCGGGGGCCGCACTGGGACGGGCCTCCCCCACCCCCCGGGGCCGGGGGGACCCCGCGGCCCCGCACCCGCCCCCCCGCCCGGCGCCGGCTGCCACCCGTGTCCGTGGGGGCGCGTCCCTCCGGGCCCCCTCCGCACCCCCCGCGCCGCTGTGGGTCCCGCCGCTGCTGCCCCGGCCCCCCCGGCCCCGGCCCGCGGCGCAGCCCCGGGAGCGGGGCCCGAGGCCGCGGGGAGGCTGCGTGGGCCGGGCGGCGGGGCCCGGCGGGGCGGCCCCTCCGAGGGCTCCGGGGCTCCGCGGCCCGGCCCGGCCCCCAGCGCCCCGGTGACCTTGCGGCGCCGGCGGCGGGTGGGGGGGGGGGGCGGCCCCACGGGGGCTCGTCCCACCCGCGGCGTGGGCCCTGCGGGGTCCCCGGGAGCCTGCGGTGACACTGCCCGCCGTGACACGCAGTGCAGTGCCAGGCCGCGCCGTGCAGTGCATGATTCTGTGCAGTGCCATGCAGTGCCGTGCCGTGCCATGCAGTGCCGTGCAGTGCCGTGCATGATTCTGTTCAGCGCCATGCCCTGCTGTCCTGTGCCGTGCAGTGCCGTGCAGTGCCACGCATGATTCTGTGCAGTGCAGTGCCGTGCAGTGCCGTGCCATGCTGTGCAGTGCCGTGCATGATTCTATGCAGTGCCATGCCCCGCTGCACTGTGCCGAGCCATGCCGTGCGGGGTGATTGCCTGCAGCGGGGTGCGGTGCGGTGCAGCCCGCAGCCGGGCCGTGCCATGCACTGCGGTGCGCTTTAGTGCAGGCGATGCGGTTTAATGCAGTGCCGTGCAGGGCAGCGCAGCACAGCACAGGGCAGTGCCGTGCCGTGCCGTGCCGTGCGGTGCAACGCAGAGCAATGCAGTTCAGCGCAGTGTAATGCACGCCAGCGCAGTGCGGTGTACCTGCGCCGTGCAGCTGCGCAGTGCGGTGCAGCGTGGTGTAGCCGTGCGGTGCAGCACGGTGCACGGTGTGACTTGGCTCTTGCCGAGCTGTTTGCCTCCAGCCCAAGGACGCCCTTGTGAAAGGGCACCCTTAGCACCCCCGCACCCGGGGCTCCCCCGGCCCTGGGCTCCAGCAGCACCCACGGGCCCAGCAGCCCTCGGGCTGAGCCCCGGGCCGGCACCGGCTGCGCCAACACCAGAGGGTCCCCGGGGACCCCACGGGCGCCCAGCTGTGCCCGCACTTGCTGCTTGCCCTGTGGCTCTTGCTGCTTGCCCTGCTGCTGCCTCGGCCGGTGGCGTTCCTGGCGCAGCCATGGCTGCCTGAGCAGAGACGGCGTGTGCCGTGTGCCGTGTGCCGTGTGCCATGTGCCGGCGCAGGGGCAGGTGCTGCCTCATCCTCCGAGGGTTTCGCCGCGGGCAGGGGCCAGGCAGCTGCCTGCGAGCAGGGGTGTGTCCGCACCACCGTCCCCTCTCCCCGCGCGCTGGTGACGGTGCCGGAGGCGGCACTGACCCTTCCCTCAGTGGGCACCCGGCCAGCGCCGCGTGACTGGGACGGGGCCGCGCAGGCAGCACGCGCACCGAGCTGGCAGGCTCCCATGGGACGTGGCCGTCCCGGCGCTGCGGCAGACACGTCACCTCTGAGGCCGAGCCGGTGCCCGTGCGCCGCGCTGGCCCGGGCAGCGCCGTGGGGCAGACCCCCACCTTTGGGCAAGGGCACCCACCGCCGCCCCACGGCTTTGCTCCCCAAGCTGGGGCGCTGGGGCCGGGGGACCCCTCCATCCCGGGCAGCGCGTCCCGGGGGTGACCGTCCCTGTGCCCCCCCGCAGGTGCCGGCAGACCCCCAGGATGGCGGAGGCTCACCAGGCCGTGGCCTTCCAGTTCACCGTCACCCCCGAGGGCTTGGACTTCCACCTCAGCCGCGAGGCCGTCAAGCAGCTCTACCTCGCCGGCATCTCCTCCTGGAAGAAGCGCTTGGTCCGCGCCAAGGTGGGCCCGGCCGGGGGCAGCCGGGCAGTCGGACCCCCCCTGTCCCCACCATCCCCGCCGCCCTGACCCCCCTGTGCCCACAGAACAGCTTCCTGACCGGCGTCTACCCCGCCTCGCCCTCCAGCTGGATGGTGGTCGTGATGGCCACCGCCGGCTCCTTCTACTGCCAGGTCGACCCCTCCCTGGGGATGATCGCCCGCATCCGCCACTGCCTGCCCGAGAGGTGAGCGCGGGCGGCTCGGCCGGGGGGACCACCCCCCCTCCAGCCCACGGGCACGGCCCCACCCGCCACGTCCCTCGGCGGGGACCACCTGCCACGTGCCGGCCCGCGGGCACGGCCCCACCAGCCGTGCCCCTTGGTGGAGACCGCCCCACGCATCCCCAGCTCCGTGGGCACGGCCCCCCCTGCCCTGTCTCCCAGGGGCTCCCACCCCGCATGTCCCCAGCCCCACCGGCATGGCCGTGGGGGGCTGCAGCATCCCCCGGGGGGTCCCACCCCACGCACCCCTACCCCCGCTTGGGGACCTCCCCCAGGGGCTCCCACTGCACGTCCCTCGACACCACGGGCACGACGTCCCCGAGGGGTCCCGCCCTTCATGGCCCCCGGCCCGTCACGTCCCCCCTCACCCCTCTGCCCCCACAGCCGCCTCCTGAGCTACCAGAGTCGGACGATGGTGAGCGCCGCGCTCTTCTCCACCGGCGTCTGGCTCTCTGCCGTCCTGCTCTTCCGGCAGGCGCTGAAGCTGCTGCTCTCCTACCACGGCTGGATGTTTGAGCCCCACGGCAAGATGAGCCGCAGCACCAGGATCTGGGTGGTGAGCGGTGCCTGCAGCCGGCAACGCACCGGCACCGGCACTGGCACCGGCCTGGCAGGGCAGGGCAAGTGGTGCCGAGCGGGGTGCTGCTGGCGTGGGCGCGGGAGGATGCTGCAGCGTGGGGTGCAGAGCGCGTCTGCATGCATGTGTGCGTGCGCACGAGTGTGTGTGCGCACGAGTGTGTGTGTGTGCACGAGTGTGTGTGTGCACGAGTGTGTGTGCGCACGAGTGTGTGTGTGTGCACGAGTGTGTGTGTGCACGAGTGTGTGTGCGCACGTGCAGCACGGTGGGTGCCGGGATGCTGGCGGGGGCTGCGAAGCTGCTGTCGGTGGGGACGAGCTGAGCCTGCTCCGTGGCACGGAGACAGTGGTGCCGGGGGCTCGGGGGAGCCGCAGGAACCGGGCAGCTCTGCCTGGGGTGGGCACCGGCAGGAGCAGCTGCCCAGGCCGGGGTGTCGGGGCAGCGGGCAGGGCTGGGACCCGGCTGCGGTGCAGGGGAGCGTGCAGGGCTGGGACAGAGTGAGCGTGCAAGGCTGGGACAGGGTGAGTGTGCAGGGCTGGGACAGGAGCAGCGTGCGGGGCTGGGACAGGGTGAGTGTGCAAGGCTGGGACAGGGTGAGTGTGCAGGGCTGGGACAGGAGCAGCGTGCAAGGCTGGGACAGGGTGAGCGTGCAAGGCTGGGACAGGAGCAGCGTGCAGGGCTGGGACCCAGCTGCGGTGCAGGGGAGCGTGCACAGCTGGGACAGGGTGAGTGTGCAAGGCTGGGACAGGAGCAGCGTGCAAGGCCGGGACAGGGTGAGTGTGCAGGGCTGGGACAGGAGCAGCGTGCGGGGCTGGGACAGGGTGAGTGTGCAGGGCTGGGACAGGGTGAGCGTGCAAGGCTGGGACAGGAGCAGCGTGCGGGGCTGGGACCCGGCTGTGGTGCAGCAGGCACACACAGGACTCCCGGTGCCGGCAGCCGGAGCTGGTGCGCGGGCGATGCACGGCCACGCCGCGGTCCTGCGGCTCTGCCCCGTCCCCTCCACCCTCTCCGCGTGCCCGGCAGGCGCTGATGAAGGTGCTGTCTGTCCGCAAGCCGCTGCTCTACAGCTTCCAGACCTCTCTGCCCAAGCTCCCCGTGCCCCCCGTGGAGGCCACCATCACCCGGGTAAGGGGCCGGGATGGGACGGGGCGGGGGGGTCCGTCCGCGGTGGGATGGGGACGGGGGGGTCACGCCGAGCCCCCTCCCCGCAGTACCTGGAGTCGGTGCGCCCGCTCATGGATGACGATAAGTACAGCAAGATGGAGGCTCTGGCCAAGGAGTTCAAGGAGAAGACGGCTCCGCGGCTGCAGAAGTACCTGATCCTCAAGTCCTGGTGGACAACCAACTACGTGAGTCCCCTGGGTGGCCGCGTCCCCCCGGCACCGGGGATGGTGACCCCAGCCTGAGCCCACGGTCCTGCTGTCCCCCCGTGCTCACGGGAAGGGGGGACTTGGGCCCCCCTGGGTGCCCCGGCTGGGTCATGAGGGGCAGGGGGTCCTGCGCCCCCTCCCCATCCCCGTCCCCATCCCCGTCCCCGTCCCCGTCCCCGTCCCCGTCCCTGCAGGTGAGCGACTGGTGGGAGCAGTACATCTACCTGTGCAGCCGCAGCCCGCTCATGGTCAACAGCAACTACTACGCCATGGTAAGGGGGGGGCGACCGCCGGCACGACCGGACCCCCCACCGGGTGCCCCCCGGCGTCGTCACCGAGTCCCGTCCCTCGTCCCCAGGATTTCCTCTACGTGACCCCCAGCCACGTCCAGGCTGCCCGGGCGGGTAACGTGGTGCACGCCATGCTGCTGTACCGCCGCAAGCTGGACCGCGGGGAGATCCCCCCCGTGAGCACCGGGGCGCTGGGGGGGTCCCGTGGGGCTGGGGGGGCTGGGGAGAGCGGGGGGGGGCAGGGGTAGGGCCAGGGGGGAGTCGCCGTGGGGCTGGCGGGGGGTCCCGGGGGCGGCAGTGGGGGCGCGGGCGCCCCGGCCGCCCCCTCACCGCCGCCCCCCCCGCAGGTGATGGCGCTGGGCATCGTGCCCATGTGCTCCTACCAGTCGGAACGGATGTTCAACACCACCCGCGTCCCCGGCAAGGAGAAGGGTACGGGGGGGGGGGGGCGGCCCACCCCCCCCGTCCGGGCCCGTCCGGGCCGGGGTCCCGGGGCCGCGGGGCGGCCCTGACGCCCGTGTCCCCCCCAGACGCGCTGCTGCACCTGGTGGACAGCAAGCACCTGGCCGTCTACCACAGGGGCCGCTTCTACAAGGTCTGGCTCTACTACGGGGGGCAGCTGCTGCGGCCCCGCGACCTGCAGCTGCAGTTCCAGCGCATCCTGGACGACCCCTCGCCCCCCCAGCCCGGCGAGGAGCGGCTGGCGGCGCTCACCGCCGGCGAGAGGTGCCGGCACCGCCACCGCGGCCCCGCGCGCCGGCCGGCGGGGGGCTGGGGATGATACTGGGGGTGCTGGGGATGATACTGGGGATGATACTGGGGGTGCTGGGGGTACTGGGGGCGCTGGGGACGATACTGGGGGTGCTGGGGATGATACTGGGGATGATACTGGGGATGCTGGGGGTACTGGGGGCACTGGGGATGATACTGGGGGTGCTGGGGATGATACTGGGGATGATACTGGGGATGCTGGGGGTGCTGGGGATACTGGGGACGCTGGGGATGCTGGGGATGCTGGGGGTGCTGGGGGTGCTGGAGATGATACTGGGGGTGCTGGGGATGATACTGGGGATGATACTGGGGATGCTGGGGGTGCTGGGGTTACTGGGGATGCTGGGGATACTGGGGATGCTGGGGATGATACTGGGGATGCTGGGGTTACTGGGGATGCTGGGGATACTGGGGATGCTGGGGATGATACTGGGGATGCTGGGGATACTGGGGATGCTGTGCACGCTGCCCGGGGCGCCGGGAGCAGGGCACGGGGGGATGGAGGAGATGCTCCAGGATGGGGACCCGTGGGCGGGGGCTGCAGCGTGGGTCGGGGCGTGGGGACGATGGGCTCGGGGACCGCAGCAGGACAGGGGGCATCGCCACCCCCGCGCCCTCACGCTGGCCGTGCCCGCAGGGTGCCCTGGGCCGAGGCCCGAGCCCGGTTCTTCAGCCACGGGAAGAACAAGGTCTCGCTGGACGCCATCGAGCGGGCGGCCTTCTTCCTCACGCTGGACGAGGAGGAGCACGGCTACAGCCCGGGCCGGGAGGGCTGCATGGACGCCTACGCCAAGTCCCTGCTGCACGGCCAGTGCTACGACCGGTGGGCACCCCCCCCGGCCCCCCCGCCCCAGCCCCCCCCCCCGGCGCGCACCCTGCCCTCACCCCCCCTCCCCGCAGCTGGTTCGACAAGTCCTTCACCCTGGTGGTCTACAAGAACGGGAAGGTGGGGGCCAACGCCGAGCACTCCTGGGCCGATGCGCCCATCATCGGGCACCTCTGGGAGGTAACGGGGGGGCGGGAGGGGCACCCCCAGGCTGGGCACCCCCAGGCTGGGCACCCACATGGGGCACCCTGGCTGGGCACCCCTGTCGGGCTCCCCAGAGATGGGAACCCCCATTGGGGACCCCCAGTTGGGCACCCCCATTGGGCACCCAGGGGCTGGGGACCCGCAGTTGGACACCCCCACTTGGGCATCCCTGTTGGGGACCCCCGTTTGGGTACCCCCAGAGGTGGGCACCCCTGGGGAGGGGACCCCCGCTTGGGCACCCCGGGACTGGGCACCCCTGTAGGGCACCCCCCAGCTGGGCACCCCCCTCCTGGGGGCAGGGGGTCCCGGGGGGCTGCCAGGGGAAAGCCCTGGGACAAGCGGGGGTGAGTGGGGCTGGGGGGGGGGGCGTGGGGCCGCCCTGGGGTGAGTGGGGCAGCCGGGGGGTGGACTGGGGGGGCCGGGGCGATGCTGGGGGGCTCGGGGGGCCGGTGCCCCAGGCTGAGGGGCACCTCTCCCCCCAGTTCACGCTGGCGACAGACAAATTCCAGCTGGGCTACACCGAGGGGGGGCACTGCCTGGGCGAGCCCGACACCCTGCTGGCCCCCCCCCAGCGCCTCCAGTGGGACATCCCCCAGGAGGTGGGTCCGACCCCCAAGTGCCCCGCCCTGGCCCTGAGGGCAGGCTCTCGGGGGCCCCCCGCGCCCCACGGCAGCGGGGCGGGCTCTCCGCACCCCCGCCGCCCCCCGCGGCATCGGCGCACCGGGGTCCGTTGGCCCTCGGGCGTCCCGGTGCCCCCGGCCGTGCCCGGGGCTGGGGCTGAGCCGTCGGCGTGCTGTGCCGTTGGCAGTGCCGTGCCGCCATCGAGAGCTCGTACCGCCTGGCCAAGGCGCTGGCCGACGACGTGGACTTCTGCTGCTTCCAGTTCTCCGACTTCGGGAAGGGGCTGATCAAGAAGTGCCGGACCAGCCCCGACGCCTTCATCCAGATCTCCCTGCAGCTCGCGCACTTCCGCGTGAGCCGGCCCGGACGGGACGGGACGGGGCGGGGTGGGGTGGGGCGGGGCGGGGTGGGGTGGGATGGGATGGGGATGGGATGGGATGGGGTGGGGATGGGATGGGATGGGATGGGATGGGATGGGATGGGATGGGATGGGGATGGGATGGGGATGGGGATGGGGATGGGATGGGGTGGGGTGGGATGGGATGGGATGGGGATGGGGATGGGGATGGGATGGGATGGCATGGGATGGCATGGGATGGCATGGGATAGGATGGGATGGGATGGGATGGGATGGGATGGGATGGGATGGGATGGGATAGGATGGGATGGGATGGGATGGGATGGGATGGGATGGGATGGGATGGGATGGGGACGGGGACAGGGACGGGACAGCATCCCCCGGGCACGCCCCGCTCTGACGTGGCCTCTCCGCAGGACAAGGGCTGCTTCTGCCTCACCTACGAGGCCTCCATGACGCGGCTCTTCCGCGAGGGCCGGACGGAGACAGTAAGGTCCTGCACCGCCGAGTCCACCGCCTTCGTGCGCAGCATGGCGGACGCCCGGCAGACCGTGAGCAATGCGCCAGGGTCCGGGTCTCCGGCCCCCCAACCCCTCCTCCCCAGACCTCCCCTCCCAGCCCTCGGCTCCGTCCCGCTGTCCCCAGCCGTGTCCCTGCACGGCCCGGCTCAGCCAGCCCCTCCCCTCTCTCCGGTGGTCCCCGTCCCTGGGGAGGTCCCCATCCCTCAGAGAGGTCCCTGTCATGAGAGGGCTCCCCACGCCTCACAGTGGTCCTCATCCCTTGGGGAGGGCCCCATCGCTGGCAGATGTCCCTGTTCCGTGGGGACGTCCCCATCCCTAGAGAAAGTGCCCGTCTCTGGAGGGGGTCCCTGTCCCTGCAGAGGTCCCCGTCCCTCGGGGAGATCCCTTTCCCTGGGAGAGGTGCCCACCCCTTGGGGACGTCACTGTCCCTGGGAGAGGTCCCCGTCCCTCGGGACCGTCTCCCCCGGAGCCGCACAGCCGTTGCCTCCCCTGGGCAGGACCAGGGAGGACTCACCCCGCAGAGCACCCAGGGCGGCCGGGCTGGGGGTGACGGGACCCCCGCCTGCCCCGGCCCTGAGCCCGGCTCTCCCCGCAGCGAGCCGAGCGCCAGCGGCTCTTCAAGCTGGCGGCCGACAAGCACCAGCACATGTACCGCATGGCCATGACCGGGGCCGGCATCGACCGGCACCTCTTCTGCCTCTACGTGGTGTCCCGCTACCTGGGGGTGCAGTCCCCCTTCCTGGCCCAGGTGAGCCCGGGCGGGCGCAGGGGCACGCAGCGCCGCGCCGCGCCGCACCGCGCGTGACGGTGACACGCACGGCACGTGGGACGCTGCATGGGCGCGCAGGGGACGAGCCACCCCCGCCTTACGTGTGTCACCAGCACGCGCGTGTGCAAGCGCTGCACGTGTCCAGCTGCCGTCGCCGGTGCGTCACCACGTGCCACAGTGGCGGCACCCTGCGCGTGTCACCCTGCGCGTGTCACCCTGCGTGTGGCACGGCCGGCTGGGCTGTGCGTGGGGATGTGGCTGCCTGTGCACATGGGTGTGCAGCGCGGTGCAGTGGGGCACAGTGGGGCGCAGCGTGGTGCAGTGGGGCACAGTGGGGCGCAGCACGGTGCAGTGGGGCACAGTGGGGCACAGCGGTGTGCAGTGGGGCACAGTGGGGCTCAGCAGGGTGCATTGGGGCACAGCGGGGTGCAGCGGGGCACAGTGGGGCTCAGCAGGGTGCATTGGGGCGCAGCAGGGCGCAGCGGGGCTCCGTGGGGCTCCGTGGGGCGCAGCGGGGCGCTTGGCCGGGGCACCCACGCCTGCTCGGGGCAGGTGCTGTCGGAGCCCTGGCGCCTCTCCACCAGCCAGACGCCGCAGCAGCAGCTGAAGCTCTGCGACCTGAGCAAGTTCCCCGACCACGTCTCCACCGGCGGCGGCTTCGGCCCCGTGAGCACCCCGGGGCAGCAGGGGGGCGGGGATGTGCGCGGGGTGGGGGCAGGCAGGCGGGCGTGCAAGGGCAGGAGTGGGGCGTGCAAGGGTGGGAGTGTGGGCGTGCAAGGGGCAGGAGTGGGGTGTGCAAGGGCAGGAGTGGGGCGTGCAAGGGTGGGAGTGTGGGCGTGCAAGGGCAGGAGTGGGGCGTGCAAGAGCGGGAGTGTGGGTGTGCAAGGGTGGGAGTGGGGCGTGCAAGGGGCGGGTGTGTGGGCGTGCAAGGGCAGGAGTGTGGGTGTGCAAGGGGCAGGAGTGGGGTGTGCAAGGGCAGGAGTGTGGGTCCAGCACATATCCCCCGTGGCTCTGGGTCAGGCACGTGCCCCACATGGGGTGCCCCCAGCCCCACGGCCCAGCCCCATGGCCCAGGCGGGTGCCCGGTGCCCCCGGGGTGCCACGGCCCCGCTCATCCCACCCCGCAGGTGGCGGACGACGGCTACGGCGTCTCCTACATCATCGCGGGCGAGAACCTCATCACCTTCCACGTCTCCAGCAAGTTCTCCAGCTCCGAGACGGTGAGAGCCCCAGCGCTGGGGCGGGGGGCCGGGGGGCTGCCCCGAGCGGGGGGCTGGGGGCTCCCCGGGTGCTGCAGTTGCCATCCATGCTGTGGGATCTCCTGTGGGGTCCCCGTGGGCCTGGGGCAGCCCCCCCGACCTTGACCCCGACCCACCGCATCCCGGCCCCTCTCCTGTGGGACCCCCACCAGGCTTGTGGTGCTGCCCGTGCGGGATCTGCCGGGGGTCCCAGGGCGCAGGGGGTGCCCCGGGGCGGGGGGGGGCTGGGTCCCGCTGTCGGGGGGCCGGGGGCCGCGAGGTTCACGGGTGCTGCCCCGCAGGACTCGAAGCGCTTTGGGAGGAACATCCGCCAGGCCATGCTGGACATCGCCGAGCTCTTCGACAAGCCGGCCGAGAAGGCGGGGAAGTGAGGGGGGGGGCGGGCTCGGACCCCAGTCTGGGGGGGACACGGAGCCGGGGCCGGCGGGGGCCGCGCCGAGCCCCGGTGCTGGGTGGGTGGGGGGCAGCGAGGGCGTTGCTGCTCTGTACATGCTTCCAATAAAGGCTGTTGGTGTGAGCCCCCGCCCGGCTCTGGGGCCCCCCGCGTCCCCACGGGCGTCCCGGCAGCGTGGCGGCAGCCAGCAGGCCCCGGCCGGTGGGCGCAGGCCGCGGGTGCGTCAGCGGCGCCTCGGGCAACGGATGAAAGGCGCCGTGGGGCGATGAGGCGTGCCCGCCGGCCGCCTGCGCGGCGGTGACGGGGAGTGTGCAGCGGGGCACGGCGGCAGGGACGAGCGCTGCGCAGAGCCCCTCGGCCGTGTCCGGCACGGCGGGACACCTCGCCCCGGGCGGCACCCCACAGTCGGAGGCGGCCGGCACCCTCCTCCCGCCGGCGGCCCGCACCCCAGCTCGCAGAGCTTCGACGCGGCCCGGCCGGCACCCGCGGGGCGTCTGCTGGGGCGTGGGGGTCCGGCCCGCCCAGAGCCCCTCGGCAGGCGAGGGGGCGGCAGCCCCAGCACCGGGCTCGGAGCCCCCTGCCATGGGCACCTCCTTGTCCTGGGGTGCGCCGGCTCTGGGACACAGGCTGAGAGTCCGCCTGGCACCCGCAGCCTGCCTGCACATCCCTGCCTGCACACCCCTGCCTGCACACCCTGCCTGCACACCCTGCCTGCACACCCCTGCCTGCGCATCCCTGCCTGCACACCCTGCCTGCACACCCTGCCTGCACACCCCTGCCTGCTCACCCTGCCTGCACACCCTGCCTGCACACCCTGCCTGCACATCCCTGCCTGCACACCCTGCCTGCACACCCCTGCCTGCTCACCCTGCCTGCACATCCCTGCCTGCTCACCCTGCCTGCACATCCCGCCTGCACACCCTGCCTGCACACCCTGCCTGCACATCCCTGCCTGCACATCCCTGCCTGCTTCCCCTCCTGCGCTGCCAGAACCGCCCGATGTCCCCGTGCAGAGGGACGCAGTGAGGGGGTGACGGGGGTGGCCCCGCAGTGACGCCCCTGGAGCAGGCACGGCGGCTGCACCCACCATGGGCTGCCGAGCTGGGGTCCCTCCTGCGGCCGGGCGCGGGGGCCACCGTCGCCCTCAGCGCCAAGGAGGGGCTGCGACCCCCAGCCGTGCACCCCGGCTCAGCCAGGGAGGGGCCTGAGCGTGGCCAGGGCGTGGGGACACGGGGGGGAGCCGCCGGTCCCCTTGTGTGACCGTCTGCCAGCCCCTGCGCCAGGCCTGGTGCTGGGACACGTCCTGCACCCCGACCCTGCATTGGGGCCACGTCCTGCACCCCGACCCCGCACTGGGGCCGTGCCCTGCACCCCAACCCTGCATTGGGGCCACGTCCTGCACCCCGACCCTGCATTGGGGCTGTGCCCTGCACCCCGACCCCGCACTGGGGACGCATCCTGCACCCCGACCCCGCATTGGGGCCGTGCCCTGCACCGGGCCCCACGGCCCAGCCCCACGGCCGGGGGTGCCCTGGTTTGGACCCGCAGCCGCAGCCGGTGCCTCTGCCAGGGGCCGGGCCGGCCCCCGGGCGAGCCGAGCCGCCGGTGCGTGTCCGGAGCCAGGGCTGGAGCCGCGCCGGGCCCCGCCGGTCCCGCGCCCTTATCTGGTGCCCAGCGCCGGGCAGCGAGCCCAGCCCTGGCCCCGGTCCTCTCCCTGCTGCCGCAGCAGCTTCACCCCCCCGCCAGCCCGGCCCTGCTCGGGGGGTGCGTGCCCAGGGGATCGGCACCCCCGCGACAGGGCGCTCCCTCCCTCCCGGCTCCCCCCGTCCCCCCCGCGGGCCCCTCCCCGTCGCCCCGATCCCCTTGCGGGTCCGTGCCCGGCATCGCTTGGCATCGCTCGGCCCTTGCGTCGTGCCGTGCTGAGGTGCGGCGCTGCCCGGGGGTCCCGGCTGCTGCCACCCCCACCCAGGGGGCAGCGACCTGGCCCCCACGCTGGCCAGTGCTCACGCCGGAGCCGTGTGTGCCATGTTGGAGCTGTGTGTGCCGTGCCGGAGCCGTGTGTGCCATGCCGGAGCTGTGTGTGCCATACTGGATCCGTGTGTGCCATGCCGAAGCCATGTGTGCCATGCCGGAGCCATGTGTGCCATGCTGGAGCCGTGTGCGCTGTGCTGGAGCCGTGTGTGCCATGCCGAAGCCGTGTGTGCCATGCCGGAGCCATGTGTGCCATGCTGGAGCCGTGTGCGCTGTGCTGGAGCCATGTGTGCCATGCTGGAGCCGTGTGCGCTGTGCCGAAGCCGTGTGTGCCATGCCGAAGCCATGTGTGCCATGCTGGAGCCGTGTGCGCTGTGCCGAAGCCGTGTGTGCCATGCTGGAGCCATGTGTGCCATGCCGGAGCCGTGTGGGCTGTGCTGGAGCCATGTGTGCCATACTGGAGCCGTGTGTGCCATGCTGGAGCCGTGTGTGCCATGCTGGAACTGTGTGTGCTGTGCTGGAGCTGTGTGTGCCGTGCTGGAGCCGTGTGTGCCGTGCCAGAGCCATGTGTGCCATGCCAGAGCTGTGTGTGCTCACACTGGCGTGGTGCGTGCCGCAGGAGGCCGGGGCCAGGGCTGGGCACTGCCCGGCTCAGAGGAGCCATCTTGGGGAGGTGCAGCCCGGGGCTGGGCACCATCGTTGCGGTGAACACCAGAAGCTGCTGAGAAGCAAGGACACGGGCACGGCTCTGCCGGGACAGTCCCGGTGACCCCGGGAGCGGGGCCAGGGCTGGTCGTGCTGCCGGACGGACACTGCACTCCAGCACAGCCCCCCTGCGCCGGGTCGGTTGGCATCCGGTGCCTTGCCCCAGCACCCAGGGTGCTGAGAGCGAGGGCAGCACCCCGGGGTGCCTGGGGGCTTGGGGCGGTGGGGCTGGGACCGTGGGGCTCGGCTGGGCGCAGGGGCTCGGGGCTCCCGGGGTGTTTGGGAGCGTCACCCGTGGCTGGTGCCAGCGGCACTCGCTGCTGGGGGTGCAGAGGTGGCCCTGGGACGAGGGGCTCTGCCGCGGGCTTCCTGGGGTCCTGGGTGGCACTGGCTGCCGGCACCAACGGGGACCACGGGCACGGCCACCCAGGGACCAGTGCCTCTGGGGGTGCTGGGGCGAGGGGAGGCCCGGCCGGGGGTCCCGCCGCGGGGGCTGTGCCCTCCCTGGGGCTCCTGCCTGCACGTGGCGAGCCGGAGCCGTGGGGTGGCCGCCTCTCCCTTTGATGTGGCTGCCAGCGGCCCAGGTGGCTCGCAGGAGTGGGTGCCACCCTCCCCGTTTCCTGCGCTGCCCCGGCCTCAGCCCCTATAAAGGCGTCGGGGCGGCTGCACCCTGCTCCAGCCGCGCTCATCTCCACGTCGCTCCTGCAGGTGCTGGGTGGGTGCTGTGGCGGTGGGTGCTGGGTGCTGGGGTGCTGGGTGCTGGGTGTGGGGCAGGCAGTGGGTGCCAGGGCAGGCAGTGGGGTGCTGGGTGCTGGGTGCTGGGTGTGGGGCAGGCAGTGGGTGCCTGGGCAGGCAGTGGGGTGCTGGGTGCTGGGTGCCGGGGCAGGCAGTGGGGTGCTGGGAGCTGGGTGTGGGGCAGGCAGTGGGTGCCGGGGCAGGCAGTGGGGTGCTGGGTGCTGGGTGCCGGGGCAGGCAGTGGGTGCCGGGGCAGGCAGTGGGGTGCTGGGTGCTGGGTGCCGGGGCAGGCAGTGGGTGCCGGGGCAGGCAGTGGGGTGCTGGGTGCTGGGTGTGGGGCAGGCAGTGGGTGCCGGGGCAGGCAGTGGGGTGCTGGGTGCTGGGTGCCGGGGCAGGCAGTGGGGTGCTGGGAGCTGGGTGCTGGGTGCTGGGTGCTGGGTGCTGGGTGTGGGGCAGGCCGTGGGTGCCGGGGCCGCCCCCCGCTCCAGCCGCCCCTCTCTTTGCAGGGAAGGGGGATGATGGGTCCGGCCGCGCTGCTGGGGCTCTGCCTGCTGGGCTGCCTGGCCCCGCACCCCTCGCTGCAAGGTGAGCCCAGCACCCTGCCCTCCCCTCCCCTGGCCCCCTGCCCCGGCCCTTCCCCACGTTACCCACCCCCGGGCACCCCCCCGCCGCGCTGCCTGCGCTGCCTGCGCTCGGGACAGGGACGGGCACCGGGGACTCCCCGAAGCGTGGGAGCTGGGGGGCAGCCCCCCTAGATGGAGTCCGGGGGTGCCCCGAGCCCCCCGGGGCCGCTGCCTGCCGGGTCCTGCCTGCAGCCGGGCGCTGCCGGGGGGGGGTCGGGGCGAAGACCCTGACCCCCCCCCGCCCCCCGAGCAGGGGTGCGGGCGACCAAGTGTCCCCGGGGGTGGCTGAGCTTCAGGGGACACTGCTACGGGTACTTCGGCCAGGAGCTCACCTGGAGGAAGGCAGAGGTAGGTGGGGGGGGGGGGGGGCTGGGGGGGTGCCCCGGCCCCCGCCGTGCAGGCAGCGCTGCCAGCCCCCCCCGACCTGCCTGTCGCCGCCAGGCTCGGTGCAAGGCCGCCCGCGGGGGGTGTCACCTGGCCTCGCTGCACACCCCCGAGGAGCACCGCGCCATCGCCGCCTTCATCGCCCAGCGCCAGCGCCGGGAGGAGGAGGAGGAGGACGTCTGGATCGGCCTCTGCCACCGGGTGAGTGTCCCGTGCCCGCTCTCCTGCCTGCACTGCTGCCTGCGCTGCTGCCTGCAATCCTGCCTGCTGTGCTGCCTGCACTGCTGCCTGCGCTGCTGCCTGCACTCCTGTCTGCACTGCCGCCTGCTCTCCTGCCTGCACTGCTGCCTGTACTGCTGCCTGCACTGCTGCCTGCTCTCCTGCCTGCACCCCTGCCTGCACTGCTGCCTGCAATCCTGCCTGCTCTCCTGCCTGCAGTGCTGCCAGTGCTGCCGGCGCTCCTGCCTGCTCTCCTGCCTGCACTGCTGCCTGCACTCCTGCCTGCACTGCTGCCTGCTCTCCTGCCTGCACCCCTGCCTGCACTGCTGCCTGCGCTCCTGCCTGCACTCCTGCCTGCACTGCCGCCTGCACTCCTGTCTCCTCTCCTGCCTGCACTCCTGCCTGCTCTCCTGCCTGCAGCCGCCCCCCGCGCCCCCGGGGGTCACCGCCCCGATGTGCGCTCTGCCCCGGGCCCTTCCCACGCGTGCCGGTGCCCCCCGTCCCGCAGAGGTGCCCGTGCCCCGCCTGCCCTGCCCACACCCGCGCGTGTCCCTGCGCTGCCCACGTCCGTCCGTCCGTCTGTCCGTCTGTCCGTCTGTCCGTCTGTCCATCTGTCCGTCTGTCCGTCCTCTCCCGCCTGCGCCCCCCGCGCCCCCGGGCGCTGCCTGACGCCTGCCCTCTCTCCTGCCTGTGCCAGGGCCGAGCCTGGACGTGGGTGGACGGGTCCACGGGGCGCTACCCCGCGTGGGGGGGGGACGACCCCCCCAAGGGCAAACACTGCGCGGCGCTGGAGGAATCCTCGGGTGAGAGGGGGCCCCGGGGCGGGCGGCGGAGCCCCCGGGCGGGGGGGGGGGGGACACGGAGGGGAGGGGGAAGGGGGGGGAGGGTCCCCCGGCCCCCCCAGCGCTCGCTCCTCTTCTCCCGCAGGTTTCATGTCCTGGGAGGACGATTCCTGCGGCGAGAGGAAACCCTTCGTCTGCAAATACGCGGCCTAGGGGGGGCCTGTACGGCAGCCGCCCCCGACTGCGCCCCGCACCCCAAACCCCGCGTGCCCCTGCGTCAGACCCCAGACCCCAAACCCCGCACCCCTCCGCCCCGCTGCACCGTGACCATCACAGCCCGCACCCCCAAATTCCGCACCCCCGTACCCCGCTGCACTGTGACCATCACAGCCCGCACCCCCAGACCCCGCACCCCCGTACCCCGCTGCACCGTGACCATCACAGCCCGCACCCCCAGACCCCGCACCCCCGTACCCCGCTGCACCGTGACCATCACAGCCCGACCCCAGACCCCGCACCCCTCCGCCCCGTTGCCCCCAGACCCCAAAGGCCGCCGCGGGCGGCCCCCGCCCCCCTCCCCGGCCACGGGAGGGACCCCACAATAAACTCCGCCGTGGCACCCGTGGCCCTGCGTGTTCCTCCGCCGCGCCCGTGGCCCCGTCTCTGCCCACCCCGCCCGGCCCTGTGGCAGGGCGCGACCGGTCCCCCCGGTGCCACCCACGGGGGACGGGGACCCGGCGGGGCCGCGCGTCCCCTGAGCTCCCCATGGAGCTGGCCGGGGAAACGGGGCAAAGCGGGGGGGGGCACGGCCGAGCGAGGGACCCCCCGCTGGCGCCCGGCCGGGTCCCAGCCCCCTCCCCCCGGGGGGAGCTCAGCGCCGGCCCCCACGCGGGAGCGGCGTGGGGGGCAGGGGGGGCGCTGCGGGGGCCCCGTGGGCGCGTTCCCGTGGGTGCCTGCCCGGGGGCCCACGCAGGGGGCTGGGGTGCAAACCCGCAGCAGGGACCCCGGAGCCCCCAGCCCCCCCCGCCCCGCCCCGGTTTTCTCCAGCTTTTCCTCCATTTTACGGTCAAAATGAAGGAGGAGCCGGCGGGTCCCCCCGCGGCCGCCCCGCCACGGGCTGGAGGGGGTGTCCCCGGGGCAGGGGGTGTCCCCAAAGCAGGAGGTGTCCCCAGCGGGACATGTCCCAAGGCAGGAGGTGTCCCCAGCAGGACGTGCCCCGGGGCAGAGGGTGTCCCCAAGGCAGGAGGTGTCCCAAGGCAGGACATGTCCCCAGGGCAGGAGGTGTCCCTAGGGCAGGACGTGTCCCAAAGCAGGAGGTGTCCCAAGGCAGGACATGTTCCCAGGGCAGGACATGTCCCCAGGGCAGGATGTGTCCCTAGGGCAGGAGGTGTCCCAAGGCAGGACATGTTCCCAGGGCAGGACGTGTCCCCAGGGCAGGAGGTGTCCCAAGGCAGGAGATGTCCCCAAGGCAGGAGGTGTCCCAAGGCAGGAGGTGCCCCAAGGGAGGACATGTCCCCAGGGCAGGAGGTGTCCCAAGGCAGGACATGTCCCCAGGGCAGGAGGTGTCCCCAGGGCAGGAGGTGTCCCCAGCCATGGGGCTGGGCACCGGCCTTGTGGGGCGCGAGTGACTTCGGCGGTGGCACTGCCTGCGCCCGCGGGAGAAGGACGACGGGCGCGGGTGGGTGCTGGGCGCTCAAGCCACGGTTTAGTGCCCACCGGGCGTGCGGGGGCCCGGCGGGACGCAGCCTGGCAGGGCCGGGGGGCCCCAGCGGGGCGGCGGGCAGGGAGGGGCGCGGGGGCGGCAGGGCGGGGGGCGCGGGGGCACCCCCGGGCCGCAGCGGGACCGGTCGCCCCTCAGAGCTGGTGCTGGCAGAGGAAGGGGAACCTGCGGCCGCAGGGGCAGTCGTGCCACAACTTGAACCCTGGGCGGGGGGGGGGCAGCGAGTTGCCCCGAGCCCTCTCAACCCCCGGCACACCCCCTCCTGCCTCCGTCACCCCCACCTCCATCACCCCTTTATCATCTCCATCACCCCCCACCTCCATCACCCCTTTATCTCCATCACCCCATCTCTATCACCCCCCCACCTCCATCACCCCTTTATCTCCATCACCCCTTTATCTCCATCACCCCCACCTCTATCACCCCCCACCTCCATCACCCCCCAACTCCATCACCCCCCACATCCATCACCCCCCACATCCATCACCCCTTTATCTCATCACCCCCATCTCTATCACCCCCCACCCCATCACCCCATGCCCGTGGCTGCCCGTATATGCTGTATAGGCACCTGTATAGGCTATGTGGGCACCCGTATAGGCACCCGTATAGGCTGTGTAGGCACCTGTGTAGGCTGTATAGGCACCCATATAGGCTGTGTAGGCAGCTGTATAGGCTGTGTAGGCACCCATATGTGCTGTGTAGGCGCCCATATATGTTGTGTAGGTGCCCATGTATGTTGTGTAGGCACCTATATATGTTGCATAGGAGCCCGTGTGTGTTGTGTAGGTGCCCGTATATGTTGTGTAGGCACTTGTGTATGTTGCGTAGGCACCTATACACGTTGCGTAGGAGCCCGCGTGTGCTGCGTAGGCACCGTCCGGCAGCCAGCACGACCGCCCATAGCTTGCCTGGGCTGCTCCCTCCGCCTCTCGTGGGTTTGGGGGGGACGTTCCGCAGCAGCCCTGCCCCCCCCGGCCCCCCCGGCCCCCCCGGCCACGGCGGCCCGGGCCCAGCTCCCCGCCCACGGAGGCGCGGGCCGTGGCGTGGCCGGCGGGGCCGGGGCCCATCCCAACCCGGGGCGTCCCCCGCCCCCGCCCCGCCGCCTCCGTGGCCTGGGCCGTGTCCCCCCCCCGCTTTCGCCAGGCCGGGGCCAGGCCGCTTCCGTGACCCAGCTGAGACCCAGAGGTGGCTGCTCGCCCCCCCCATCCCTGGTTCCCCCCCCCCCCATCCCCGGTTGCCCCCCCGCATCCCCAGTTCACCCCCCCACATTCCCAGTTCACCCCCCCCATCCCCCGTTCACCGCCCTCATCCCCGGCTCAGCCCCCCCCATCCCCGGCTCACCCCCCCCATCCCCCGTTCACCCCCCCCATCCCCGGCTCACCCCCCCCATCCCCCGTTCACCCCCCCCATCCCTGCCTCCTCCATCCCTCGCTCTCCCCTCCCCCTCCGTCACCACTTTCAGGGACCCCATCCTGGCCCACCCGGGGGTTCCCCCCCGCGTCCCCCCCGTGTCCTCCCCCCTCTCCCACGCGTCCCCGCTGCCCCGCTCCGGACTCCGGGCGCTGCCCGCGTCTGCTCTGCGGGGAGGGGACCCTGCCCCGCCAGGGCCTCGCCGGTACAACCGGCTGCCCCCCGGCTGCACGGCAGTGCCAAAGGCCGCGTGCTGAGCCCCACGGCTGGGTGCTGAGCCCCACGGCTGGGTGCTGACCCCCGCAGCTGGGTGCCGAACCCACGGCTGGGTGCTGAACCCCTCAGGTGGGTGCTGAGCCCCACGGCTGGGTGCTGAACCCCACAGCCGGGTGCTGAGCCCCACAGCTGGGTGCTGAGACCCACAGCCGGGTGCTGAGCCCCACGGCTGGGTGCTGAACCCCACAGCCGGGTGCTGAGCCCCACAGCTGGGTGCTGAGACCCACAGCTCGGTGCCGAACCCACAGCTGGGTGCTGAGCCCCACGGCTGGGTGCTGAACCCCTCAGGTGGGTGCTGAGCCCCACAGCCGGGTGCTGAACCCCTCAGCCGGGTGCTGAACCCCTCAGGTGGGTGCTGAGCCCCACAGATGGGTGCTGAGACCCACAGCTCGGTGCCGAACCCACAGCCGGGTGCTGAGCCCCACAGCCGGGTGCTGAGCCCCACAGCCGGGTGCTGAACCCCACAGCTGGGTGCTGAGCCCCACAGCTGGGTGCTGAGCCCCACGGCTGGGTGCTGAACCCCTCAGGTGGGTGCTGAGCCCCACAGCCGGGTGCTGAACCCCTCAGGTGGGTGCTGAGCCCCACAGATGGGTGCTGAGACCCACAGCTCGGTGCCGAACCCACAGCCGGGTGCTGAGCCCCACAGCCGGGTGCTGAACCCCACAGCCGGGTGCTGAGCCCCACAGCTGGGTGCTGAGCCCCACGGCTGGGTGCTGAGCCCCACGGCTCCGTGCTGAGCCCCACAGCTGGGTGCTGAGCCCCACGGCTGGGTGCTGAGCCCCTTGGGCAGGGCTGCGGTCCCCCCCAGCCCGGCTGCCCGGCGCTTTCCCTGCGCCCCAGGCCCGGGCCCGCGGCCGGTTCGGCGCCAGGCAGAGCCGATCGCTCTCGGGGCTCGGCCTCGGCGCCAGGGAGCCCCGAAACATCGCCGGGGCGAGCGGCCGGGGCTGCAGCCGGGCTCGGGGGACCCCTGCCACCGGCACCCCGTCCGCGGAAAACCCCCGCCCTCCGTCCCGCGACGGAGCTGGGCAGCCCCCGCCCTCCGTCCCGGGGGGTCCGTGGGGCGAGGGAGCCCCAGGAGCCCTCTCGCCCGTCCGGGCAGGGACCCCCCGCGCAGCCCCGGCACCCCGAGCTCCGGGTGCTTCTCCCCGTGCCGGGCTGCCCGCACCGGGAACAGCACCGCGCCAGCACCCGCCCGGGGTGTGCGGGGGCCAGCCCGGGGCGAGGGGGGCGTGCGGTGGGGTGGGGTGGGGTGGGCAGGGAGGACTTCTGCCGGCGTAACTGCACCGCACCCCATGGGACCCCCGCACCCCCCCCGGGCCCCCCCCGGCCTCTGGGAGACCCCCACACCCCGCGGGGCTCCGGCAGTCCCAGAGGGATCCCCTGGCCCGCGTGGGACCCCTGTGATCCCCAAGGGTCCCCCACGGCCTTAGGGAGAACCTGTGACCCACGTGGGACCCCCATGGACCCAAGAGGGTCCCCGTGGTCACAGCGGGATCCCGTGGCCCCTCTGGGGTCCCCCACAGCTCTTGTGGAACCTCGGTGGCTCCTCTAGGACCCCTATGGCCCCCCCATGGCCCCCCCATGGCCCCCCCATGGCCCCGTGGGACCCCCATGGCCCCCAGCAAACCCCCCCAACCCCGCAGACCCCCTGTGGCCCTGTGGGACCCCCGTGCCCCCAGGACCAGTCTCTCCTAACGGACGACTCCTGCGGTGGGGCAGCCCCATGCCCGTGGCTGCCTGCGCCCCCCCCGTGCCCCGCCTGCGCGTCCCTGTCCCCGTGTCCCCGTGTCCCCGTGTCCCCATCCCGCTCGCGGGCTGCCCAGCGCAGTTTGTTGTGCGGGTGCCATAGTAACTGGGGAGGAGAACCCCAGAGCTCGGCGCTGCTCAGGGTAAGGGGCCTCAGCCCCACCGGCACCGCCGGGACCGCCGGGACCGCCCGCGGGTGTTGGGGGCTGCATCCATGGGGTCCGGGGGCTGCATCCATGGGGTGTGGGGGGCTGCACCCATGGGGTGTTGGGGGCTGCATCCCTGGGGTGTTGGGGGCTGCATCCCTGGGGTCCCGGGGCTGCATCCCTGGGGTGTTGGGGGCTGCACCCATGGGGTCCCAGGGGCTGCATCCCTGGGGTGTTGGGGGCTGCATCCCTGGGGTCCTGGGGGCTGCATCCCTGGGGTGTTGGGGGCTGCATCCCTGGGGTGTTGGGGGCTGCACCCATGGGGTCCCAGGGGCTGCATCCATGGGGTCCTTGGGGGCTGCATCCCTGGGGTGTGGGGGGCTGCATCCCTGGGGTGTTGGGGGCTGCATCCCTGGGGTGTTGGGGGCTGCATCCCTGGGGTCCCGGGGCTGCATCCCTGGGGTGTTGGGGGCTGCACCCATGGGGTCCCAGGGGCTGCATCCCTGGGGTCCTGGGGGCTGCATCCCTGGGGTCCTGGGGGCTGCATCCCTGGGGTGTTGGGGGCTGCATCCCTGGGGTGTTGGGGGCTGCATCCATGGGGTCCTTGGGGGCTGCATCCCTGGGGTGTGGGGGGCTGCATCCCTGGGGTGTTGGGGGCTGCATCCCTGGGGTCCTGGGGGCTGCATCCCTGGGGTGTGGGGGGCTGCATCCCTGGGGTGTTGGGGGCTGCATCCATGGGGTCCTTGGGGGCTGCATCCCTGGGGTGTGGGGGGCTGCATCCCTGGGGTGTTGGGGGCTGCATCCCTGGGGTCCTGGGGGCTGCATCCCTGGGGTGTGGGGGGCTGCATCCCTGGGGTGTTGGGGGCTGCATCCATGGGGTCCTTGGGGGCTGCATCCCTGGGGTGTTGGGGGCTGCATCCCTGGGGTCCCGGAGGTTGCACCCATGGGGTGTTGGGGGCTGCATCCCTGGGGTGTTGGGGGCTGCACCCATAGGGTCCCAGGGGCTGCATCCCTGGGGTGTTGGGGGCTGCATCCCTGGGGTCCTGGGGGCTGCATCCCTGGGGTGTGGGGGGCTGCATCCCTGGGGTCCCGGAGGCTGCACCCATGGGGTCCGGGGGTTTCTTCCCTGGGGCTGTCGGGACCGTCGTCCCTGGGGCGCTGAGCAGGGGGTGCCGGGGTGCAGAGCCCCCCAGCCGTTGTGGGGGGGTGGTGCAGAGCCCCCCAGGCACTGCCGCTGCCGCCACGTTGGTGGCTGCTCGCCTGCGGACGGCCACTGGCGCCCAGCTGTGGACCCTCGTCCCTCTCCGAGGGGACCCCGCGGCCGGCACCGGAGGGCGGCAGGGCCGGGGTGGGGGGGTCGGGGCTGAGGGGCCGTGCTCGCTCCTGGCAGGGCCCGCCATGTCGGCCAACACCTGGGTGGGCAGCTGGAGGCCCCACCGTCCCCGGGGCCCCATCGCGGCTCTCTACGGCAGCCCTGGGCCCAAGTACGGGCTCCCCACCAACGTCGGTGAGTCGGGGCCACAGGGGGCCGGGGGCGGCCACGGTGCCCGCGGGGTGCCGGGGAGCCCGTGGGCCGGGGATGCCGCACCCCACCGAGCCCCTTGCCCGCAGGCTACCACCGGCACGACCCCTCCCGCAGCCGCGCCCCCGCCTTCAGCTTCGGGGTGCGCGCGGGCGGGTGGCAGGAGGAGCGCTCCCCGGGACCGGCGTACCTGCTGCCCCCCGGGACCACTGCCAAGGGCAAGGACGGGACCCCCGCTTTCTCCATCTACGGCCGCCCCCGCGACCTGACGCCCATGCGCACGCCCGGGCCAGGTGAGGCCGGGAGCCCCGGGGGGGTGGCGGGGCCGGGGACCCCCCGGCCGTGCCCATGGCCAGCCCCCCGCTCCCCCCAGGCTGCTACTCCCCGGAGAGGGCCGGCGGCGTCGCCTTCCCTTCCGCGCCCGCCTGCGCCCTCCGCTCCCGCGCCAGGCAGGGCAGCAGCCACCAGACGCCAGGTAGGAGGGACGGGGACCGGGCTGGGCCCCCATCATCCCCGGGCTGGGACCCCCATCATCCCCAGGATAGGACCCCCATCATCCCTGGGCTGGGACCCCCATCACCCCCAGGCTGAGCCCCCCATCACCCCTGGGCTGGGACCCCCAGCACCCCCGGGCTGAGCCCCCCACCCATCCCCAGTCTGGGCCCCCCACCATCCCCGAGCTGCCCCCTCCCTCCCCACCTCCCCAAGGGGGGTACCCTTCCCTGCCCCACTGCCCCCCAGCCCCCCGGCAGGGCCTGGCTGAGCCCCATTGCCCCCAGGCCCCGCTGCCTACCGGCTGCCCCCCATGCTGGGGCCCCGCGTGGTGAGCAAGAGCTCGGCCCCCAACTACTCCATACCAGGGCGCAGCAACGTCGGCGCCTTCTACGAGGACCTGTGCAAGGTGGGGCTGGGGGGCCGGGGGCTGGGGGCCGGGGTACCGAGGGGCCAGGGTACCAAGGGGCTGGGGGGACAAGGGGCTGGGGTATGGAGGGGCTGGGGTACCGAGGATCTGGAGGGGCTGGGGCACCAAGGGCTGGGGTACCGAGGGGCCGGGGTCTGGAGGGGCTGGGGTACCGAGGGTCCGGAGGGGCCAGGGTACCAAGGGGCTGGGGTACGGAGGGGCTGGGCGCTGGGTGCTGGGGTACCGAGGGTCCGGGGTACCGAGGGGCCGGGGTACAGAGGGGCTGGGGTACCAAGGGGCTGGGTGCTGGGTGCTGGGGTACCGAGGGTCCGGAGTCCGGAGGGGCTGGGGTACCGAGGGGCCGGGGTACCGAGGGGCTGGGGTACCAAGGGGCCGGGGTACCAAGGAGCTGGGGGCCAGGGGCTGGGTGCTGGGGTACCGAGGGTCCGGGGGCCGCGTCTCCGCACCCTCTGCCCGCAGACGCCGGGGCCCTGCAGCTACCGCGTGGTGGACGCCGACGTCTACAAGCGGCGGGCACCGCAGTACAGCATGCTGGCCCGCAACCCCCTCCCCGGGGACACCACCGCCAAGCCCGGGCCCGGCGCCTACAGCCCCGAGAAGGTGAGGGGGTGGCGGGGGTCCCGCCGGCGCGGGCAGGGGGTGCTGGCGGGGGGGGGGGGGGGGGGCCAGGAGCCCCGAGACCCCCGTCCCCCACCGCCGCTGTCTCTCCCACCCGGCAGGGCCGGCAGCAGGGGCTGACCTTCGGGATCCGGCACTCGGACTACCTGGCTCCCCTCATCGTGGACGTGCCCGAGTAGGGGGGCGCGGGGCCGCCGCGGGGCCGCGGGCGATGGAGGCGACCGGTGCCAAGAGATTGATGTCTGCAGCCAGAGTCGCTCGTCCTGCTGCGCCCTGGGTTGCCCCCCGCCAGCCGCCCCCTTCCCAGCCCGTGCCCCTTTCTCCTGGAGGGGACCCTGGCGAGGCCACGGAGGGGGAGGCAGGGCTGAGCTCTGGCCCCACGGCCCCACGGCCCCACGGCCAGGGTGGTGCATGCCAGGGGTGGAGGACGCGCTGCCCGCACGGGTACCAGCCCTGTCCCTGCTCCAGCCCCGTCCCATCCCGTCCCATCCCCGTCCCCGTCCCGTCCCCGCCTGCCCGGCCGTCACCCCCGAGCAGCGGGGCGTCTGCCACGGGTGCTCCCCGTCCCGCTCCCCGTCCCAGCCGGGCAAAGGACAGAGGACGGCAGCGAGCCTCGGCCGGGGCAGGGCCGGTGCCGCTCCCCACGCCACGCCGGGTGCTGGCCGTGCCCCCCATGCCACGGCCCCGCGGCTGCGCCAGGACCAGCGCCCGCACCCCCCCTGGGGACCCCCGCTGCGCCCGTCCCGCTGCCGCCCGGGCCTGACTCCGGCCACGGGCCCCACGCCGGGCACTCGGCCCCCTCCGCGGCACCAGAGCCCTCCGCCCCCCGGCAGGCGCCCGCCCGGGCCCCTGGGGCCGGGGCCACCCCAGTGGCTGGGGGACACACGTGGTCACCCGGACCCCACGCAGGACCTTGGGGTGCGGGTGGCACGGGGGGCACCGGCCGGGGAGGGGGCACTCGTCAGCAAAGTGCCGTGGGACGGACACCCCCCGTGCTGAGGGCACCGTGGGTGCTGCAGGTGCCATGGGTGCCATGGGTGCTGCCTGTACCATGGGTGCTGCAGGTGCCATGGGTGCTGCGGGTGCCATGGGTGCTGCAGGTACCGTAGGTGCCGTGGGACCCGTGGGTGCTGCAGGTACCGCGGGTGCTGCGGGAGCAGTGGGTCCCGTGGGTCCCACGGGTGCGGATGCCGAGAGCCGTGCGGGTGCGGGGCAGGGGCGGCCGTGCAGAGCCCTCGGGCATCGCCCGGGGCTGTCCCGCGGGGAATGGGGGGCCGGGGGGCCCAGTCCCGCCACCCACCCGCCCCGGCCTCTCCCTGCCTCGCTCGCCGCCCCGGGGACAGAGTCCAGCGCCGGAGACGCCTCCTCGCCGCGGGCACGGGGCCAGGCTGGGCAGGATCCACGCGGGTGCCGGCCGAGCGGGGTCGGGGATGGCCGCCCAGGCCTCCCTCCCGGACCTCATCCGCAAGAAGCGGGATGGCGAGCGGCTGGAGGAGGAGGAGATCCAGAGCTTCGTGCGCGGCGTGACGGCGGGCACCGCGCAGCAGGGCCAGATCGGTGGGCGCTCGGCGGGGCGGGGGACGCAGCCCCGGGACACGCCGAGGGGACGGGGACGGAGGGGAGGCAGAAGCGCTGTCGTGGCGGGGGGGGGGACGTGGCAGGGGACGCGGCCGGGGGCACGGCGCGGGCCGTGGCACGGGGACGCGGTGGGGAACACAGAAGAGGCACGGCCAGGACGGGGCCGGGGGGGGACATCGCCGGGGGACCTGGCACGGGGACACGGCACAGGCCGGCGCAGCGGGACACGGGGCGGGGGACGTGGCCGGGGCAGGGTGGGGGTCCCCGGCAGCGGGGGGCGGCCCAGCAGAGGGCGGCGGGCGGGACAGCACGGCCAGCCCCGGGACGCGGCCGGGGGTGACCCTGGGGGGACGAGAGAGAGACCCTCGGGGTGGGACGGGGCCGTCGGAGCCGGGGGCTGCGGGGGCCCTGGGGTGGGGGTCCCGGGGGGGACCGCCCCGCCCACCCCCCTGCCCCCCAGGCGCCATGCTGATGGCCATCCGGCTGCGGGGCATGGACGCGGCGGAGACGCTGGCCCTGACGCGGGCCATGGCGGCCTCGGGGCGGGCGCTGGCCTGGCCCCCGGCCTGGCGGGGGCGGCTGGTGGACAAGCACTCGACGGGCGGCGTGGGGGACAAGGTCAGCCTGGCGCTGGCCCCCGCCCTGGCCGCCTGCGGCTGCAAGGTGAGCGGGGGGACGGGCCCACGGGGCCGGCGGGGGTCCCCGTGCCCCCCGCGACCCCCCGCCCCGCGCCCGCAGGTGCCCATGATCAGCGGCCGGGGCCTGGGCCACACCGGGGGCACGCTGGACAAGCTGGAGGCCATCCCCGGCTTCCGCGTCTCCCAGAGCCCCGAGGAGGTGAGGGACGGGGACACGGCCACCGCCGCACCGACACCCTGCACCGGGGGTGTGGTGGGACGGGGGATGGCGATGGGACGCAGGGTGCCGACGGGGTGCAGGATGCCGAGGGGACGCGGGATGACGATGGGGTGCGGGATGCCGAGGGGACACGGGATGCCAAGGGGGACGTGCGATGCTGAGGGGACGTGGGGTGCCGAGGGGATGCAGGATGGCAAGGGGACGTGTGGTGCCGAGGGGACGTGGGGTGCCGAGGGGACACGCAGTGCTGAGGGGATGCGTGATGCTGAGGGGATGCGTGATGCTGAGGGGACGTGGGATGGCAAGGGGACACGGGATGGCAAGGGGACATGGGATGCCGAGGGGGACGCAGGATGCCGAGGGGATGCGTGATGCTGAGGGGACGTGGGATGGCAAGGGGACGTGGTGCCGAGGGGACGCGTGATGCCGAGGGGACGTGCGGTGCCGAGGGGACGCGGGATGCCGAGGGGACGTGGGATGCCGAGGGGACGCGGGATGCCGAGGGGACGCGGGATGCCGAGGGGGACGTGCGGTGCCGAGGGGGACGTGCGGTGCCGAGGGGACGTGGGATGCCGAGGGGACGCGGGATGCCGAGGGGACGCGGGATGCCGAGGGGGACGTGCGGTGCCGAGGGGGACGTGCGGTGCCGAGGGGACGTGGGATGCCGAGGGGACGCGGGATGCCGAGGGGACGCGGGATGCCGAGGGGACGCACGGTGCCGACGCGAGGCAGCGCGCCGCCGTCCCGCAGATGCAGAGCATCCTGGAGCGGGTGGGCTGCTGCATCGTGGGGCAGAGCGAGGAGCTGGCACCGGCCGACCGGGTGCTGTACGGCCTGCGGGACGTCACCGCCACCGTGGACAGCCTGCCCCTCATCACGGGTACGGGGGGGGGCCGGGGAGGGGGCACCCCGGGTCCCCGCGCGGCCGGGGGGCACGCAGCGGGGCGAGGGCAGCGGGCCCCAGCGAGGCTGCCCCGGCCCCAGCCTCCATCCTGAGCAAGAAGGCGGCGGAGCAGCTCTCGGCGCTGGTGCTGGACGTCAAGTTCGGGAGCGCGGCCCTGTACCCCACGCAGGAGAGCGCGCGGGAGCTGGCCCGGAGCCTGGTGAGCCCCCGGCCCCCCGCGCGACCCCCTCTGCCCCGGGACGGCGGGCGCCGGGGCACCCCCCCGCCCTGCCCGCCCTGCCCGCGCAGGTGGCGGTGGGCGAGCGGCTGGGCATCCGCACGGCCGCCGTGCTGAGCCGCATGGACGAGCCGCTGGGCCGCTGCGTGGGCAACTCGCTGGAGGTGCTGGAAGCCCTGGAGTGCCTGGAGGGGGGGGGCCCCCCCGACCTGCGGGAGCTGGTCACCACCCTGGGTCAGCCACGGGGACAGGGGGACACGGGGACAGGGGGACATGGGGACAGGGAAACACGGGGACAGGGGGACACGGGGACACAGGGAAAGGGGATGGGGTGGGCACGGGGACAGGGGGACATGGGGACAGTGAAACACAGGGACAGAGGGACAAAGGGACAGGGGATGGGGTGGGCATGGGGACAGGGGGACACAGGGACAGAGGGACAGGGGGACAGAGGGACAGGGGGACATGGAGACACGGGGACACGGGGACAGGGTGACACAAGGACATGGGGGCACGGGACAGGGTGGGCACAGGGACATGGGGACACAGGGCAGGGGGACACAGGGACAGGGGGACACGGGGTGGGCACGGCCCGGGCCCGCACACGCCAGTCCCCCGCCCCGCAGCCCCCCAGCCTCGGGGTCCGTCCCCGCGCTCCCCCCGGGCAGCCCGGCCCCGGCCCCCTGCCCGCGCGCCCCGGGGTCCCGGCCCCCGTCCCCCTCGCCCCCCTGCCCGGGCGCCTCACCCCCCGCTCCCCCACCCCCCGAGCCCCGGGCGGGAGGTGCGGGGGGGGGCAGCGGGGGTCCCGGGGCGGGGGTCCCACGGCGCCCGGCCCCGCAGGCGGGCTGCTGCTGTGGCAGTGCGGGCTGGCCGCGGCGGCCGAGCGGGGCCGGGAGCGGCTGTGCCGGGCGCTGGACGACGGCTCGGCGCTGCGCACCTTCGAGGCCATGCTGGGGGCGCAGGGGGTGCCCCCCGCCACCGCCCGCCGCCTCTGCGCCGGGACCCCCCCCCAGCGCCGCCAGGTCCTGGGGCAGGCGAGCGTCTGCGAGGAGCTGCCCGCGCTGCGCGGAGGTGAGGGGACGGGGGACGGGGGGACGGGGGGATGGGAGACGGGGGGACGGGGGGATGAGGGGACGGGGGGACTGGGGGATGGGGGGACGAGGGGGACGAGGGGACCGAGGGACACGGGGACTGGGGGGACAAGGGGACGGGGAGACGAGGGGACGGGGAGACTTGGGGGACGAGGGGATGGGGGGACTGGGGGACTTGGGGGACAAGGGGACGAGGGGACAGGGGGACGGGGGGACTGGGGGACTGAGGGACTGAGGGACACGGGGACTGGGGGGACAAGGGGACGGGGGGACGAGGGGATGGGGGGGTAAAGGGGACAAGGGGACGAGGGGACAGGGGGATGGGCAGACAAGGGGACTGGGGGACAAGGAGACGGGGGGACAAGACTGGTGGACAAGGGGACAGGGGGATGGGGGGACAAGGGGGACTGAGGGGACAGGGGGGCACCCACCCACACCTTGCCCTTGCCCCTGCCCCCACGCCCCTCTCCCCAAACACCCCACTGCCCGCACAGCCGCCCCCTCCCCCTCCCCCTCTGGGGGGCCGGGGGCTCCCCCGGGGTCCCTGCGCCCTCCGGCCTGTGCCCCCCACCCTCCCCCCCGACCCCCCCACCCCCCGGGATGCTCAGGGCTCCCCTGGGTTATTCCCCACACCCCCGGGCCCCGGGCCCCCCGCACGCCCCAGCCCCAGCCCCCCGGGGCTCCCCGCCCCCCAGCCCCTGACGGGCCCCGGCCCAGGCTGGGTGCAGCGGGTGGAGGCGCTGCCGCTGGCCCGCGTCCTGCACGACCTGGGGGCCGGCCGGGCGCGGGCCGGGGACCCCGTCAACCCCCGCGTGGGCGCCGAGCTGCTGGTGGCCGCGGGGCAGCGTCTGCAGGAAGGTAACGGGGGGGGGGGGGGGGGGCGGCGGCGGCGGCCGGGGCGGGGCGGGAGGCGGCCGGGACGAGGGTCCCCCCCCCCCGCCGCCCCCCTGCCCACGGCCGGCCCTGCCCGCAGGCGAGCCCTGGCTGCGGCTGCACCACGACGGCGGCCTGGGCGGGCCGGGCCGGCGGGCTCTGCAGGCCGCCCTGCGCCTGGCCCCGGGCCCCGCCCGCGCCGCCCCGCCCCGCCTGGCCGAGGCCATCCTGCCCGCCGGGCCGCCCGCCCCGGGCCCCCCCCGCCGCGGGGACGGGCAGTGAAGCCGCGGCCCGGGCGTGGGCGGCCGCCTCCTGCCCGGGCCCTGCCCGCTCCCGCCCGGCCCTGCCTGCGCCTGCGCGGACCCTGCCCGGGCCCTGCCTGCGCCTGCGCGGACCCTGTCCGCTCCTGTCTGCGGCTGCGCGGATCCTGCCCGCGCCTGCGCGGGGTCACGGCCGGGGTCCTACCGGGCGCGGGACGGCGCCCCCTGGCGGAGGCGCGGCGGCACGCGCAGGCGCACAGCCGCCTTTCGCCGGGATGAGGGGGGCGGGGTGTGCTCATTCCGCATGCGCTGGCTCCGCCCCCTCCTGCCCCGCTACTTCCGCTTCCGGGCTGGCCGGCGCGGCGAGCGGTGCAGACGGGACGGGGCTCGGGGTCAGAGGGCAAAGGTCAGCGGGGGGGCAGAGGGCACCGGTGGTCGCGGTGGGGCGAGGTGAAGGCGCAGCGGGGGGGGAGAGAGCTGGGGGAGTCAAAGGGCGGCAGGAGGAGTGGGCCGAGGTGGGGTGAGGGGTCAGAGGGCTCTGGGTGGGGCAGGGCTGGGGGTCAGAGGGCAGCAGGAGGGGCGGGGTTGGGGGTCAAGTGGCACCTTGGGGGCAGGGCCAAGAGGTCAAAGGGCAGCAAGGAGCGTGGGGCGGTCAGAGGGCAGCGAGTGGGGCAGAGCTGGGGTCAGAGGGCAGCAGGTCGAGGGGTCAAAGGGCAGCAGGACAGGGGGAGGGGTCAAAGGGCAGCAGAAGGAGGGGGTGAGGGGTCAAAGGGTGGCAGGAGGAGCAGGGTAAGGGGTCAAAGGGCAGCAGGAGGGGTGAGGGGTCAAAGGGTAGCAGGAGGAGGGGGGAGGGGTCAAAGGGTGGCAGAAGGAGGGGGTGAGAGGTCAAAGGGCGGCAGGAGGGGGGGGAGGGGTCAAAGGGTGGCAGGAGGAGTGGGGTCAAAGGGCACCTGGGGGGCTGGGGCGAGGGGTCGCGGGGGCAGGGCGCAGGAGAGCCCTTCCCCTCCCCCTCCCCCAGCCCCGCTCCCCCTCCCCCCCCACAGCCGCCATGTTCCAGGCGCTGCTGCCCGCCCGCTGCCTGCTGCCCCGCTGCCGCCCGCCCCGCTGCCCCCCGCTCTGCCCGGCCCCCCGGCGAGGCCTGCGGGCGGCGGGGCCGGCGGGTCCGGGGCGGCTGTCGCCGTGGCGGCGGGCGGCGGTGGCGGCGGCGGCGGCGGGGGCGGCCGGGGCGGCCTGGCTGTACCTGCGGGAGGAGAAGGAGCGGCGGCGGCGGGCGCGGCGGCGGGCGGAGCTGCGGGCGCTGGCGCTGGGGCAGGGCGACTTCCGGCTGCTGGACCAGGCCGGGCGGCCGCGGCGCAAGGCCGACTTCCGCGGGCAGTGGGTGCTGCTCTACTTCGGCTTCACCCACTGCCCCGACGTCTGCCCCGAGGAGCTGGAGAAGCTGAGCCGGGCCGTGGCGCTGCTGGAGCGGGAGCCGGGCCTGCCTCCCGTCCAGCCCCTCTTCATCACCGTCGACCCCGAGCGCGACGACGTGGCGGCGGTGGGCCGCTACGTCCGCGACTTCCACCCGCGGCTGCTGGGGCTGACCGGCAGCCCCGAGGAGGTGCGGGCGGCGGGCGGCGCCTACCGCGTCTACGCCAGCCCCGGCCCCAAGGACGAGGACGGCGACTACATCGTGGACCACACCGTGCTCATCTACCTGCTGGGCCCCGACGGGCTCTTCCTCGACTACTACGGGCGCGGCAAGACGGCCGACCAGATCGCCCGCAGCGTCCGCCGGCACATGGAGACCTACGAGCCGCTCCTCGACTGAGGGCAATAAAGGCGCCCGCGCCCCCCCCCACGCCTCCTGCGGCTCCGGGTGGGCGGGCGGGGGGACCCCCGGCGCCGGCCCCCAGGGAAGGGGCCTTTCCCTCCCCGGCACGGCACGGCCTTCACCGAAGGAGGGGGTTTATTGCCGAGGGTCGCGGGGGGCACGGAGGGGGAGGGGGCGCCCGCTCAGGGGCAGGCGGAGGGGGGCTGGAAGGCGCGGAAGCGGTCCTGCGCCCGCCGGTGGGTGAGCAGCCGCAGCCGCATGGTGTCCAGCGCCCGCTCCAGCCCCGGCTCCTGCGCCAGCTCCACCACGTAGTCGTTGGCCTGGGGAGAGGGAAGGAGGACGAGGGGGTGGGGGGGAGCGGTAGGGGGGGCCCAGGAGAGCCCGGGGGCCCCGTGTGTCCCCCCCCCCCGCCCCGCGCTTACCAGCTGGAGGGAGGCCAGCATGTAGCGGCACACCTCGAAGGGGGGCTGCCCCGCCACCAGGCTGGCGAAGGACCGCCACCGCCCCAGCTCCCCGCAGCCGCCCGCCAGCGCGTCCCCGTAGCCGTGGATGTCGAAGGGGGCTCGCTCCTCCTGCGGGCAGAGCGGGCTCAGGCGCGGGGAGGGGGGGGCTGACGGCCCCCTCCCCGCCCGCCCCGGCCCCCCTGCCCGCCCCGGTCCCTGCCTGTTCCTGCAGCAGCGGCCCCATCCTCTCCTCCCAGCGGCGCACGTGCTGGGAGAGCTCCGTCTCCTGCGCGTACTTCTGGGAGTTGGCGATGAACAGCTCCTGCGGGGAGAGGGGAGAGGGGAGAGGGGAGCGGGGGCACCCCGGCACCCTGCCGCTTCCCCGCCTCGCGCCCGCCCTGGGCCGGAGCCCCCCGCCGCCACCGCCACCGCCGGTGGCTCGTCCCCGTGCCCCGTCCCCGCACCGTCCCTCCGCCGCGGGCGCCTACCACGTTCCTGCGCACCAGCTCCTCGTAGCCCAGCGAGCTCAGGTCGTGGGGGTCTGCGGGGCGGGGGGGGGCAGAGCGTCACCAGCAGTGACACCGTGCGGGGACAGGGGACGCTCCCACGGACGGGGCAGGGGCGTTTGGGATGGGGGTACGGCAGCGGCCCCCCGGCTCACAGCACAAAGCCGTGGGGCTTGTGCCCGGGGGAGGGCGCTTGCCCGCCGCCCCGCAGCGCTCACCCAGGGCTGCTTCCTCCGGCAGGACGTCCTCGTGCTCCGCAAAGTCATCTGCCAGGAGGGGAGACCCGCTCAGTGCCCCCCCGGGGCCCAGCAGCCCCCCGGGGCCTGGCCCCATCTCCACCAGGGCCACCCGGCCACCGCGGGAGGGGACGGGACCCCCGGCTGGGGGTCTCCGGGGTGCAGAGGTACCCGCTCCTTCGTGGCACTCAGCCCCGCGTTCCTCCTCCGGCAGATCCAGCTCCTCCTCGCACGGCGGCGGCGGCGGCGTCCACGGCGGCCCCTGGTAGAGAACGGCTCTGAGCCCCCCGCGAGGGGCTGCACAGCCCCCCAGTGCCGGGGGGGGGTGGGGGGCATGGGCAGGGGTCCCGGCGAGCCCAGCTGCCCCCGGCCCGCTCACCGCCCCGCTCCGCAGCTTCCTCTGCGCCGCCGCCCGCTCCTTCAGCCGCTTCCAGTACAGCACCTCCATGTCTGGGGAGAGACGGGGCGCAGGGGCCTGGGGAGTGCTGCCCCGGGGGGGCTCGGCTCCTCCAGCCCCCCCTCCCTCCCCCCGGCACGCCGAGGCTGTCGGGGTGCCTGCCCGGGACCCCCTCGCGCAGTTTTGGGGCTGCAGGCCGGCGCCAACGCCTGCCCTTCTGTCTCCGTCGCGCCGCCGCATCCCCCCAACCCCGGCGCGGGAGGGGCTCTGCAGCCGGCGCGGGCGAGGTTTGGCCCAGCCGGATTTCAGGGCTGCTTTTTGAAAGAGGAGCAGCCGCGAGAGCTAGAACTGCCTCCGTTCCCAAACTAGAACGTCCCCCTCCGGCCCCGCCGCCCGCACGCTCGGCCGTGAGCTCCCCCGGCACAGCCCTGCCGCAGCGAGCCCCTTCCCTCCTGGGTATTTGCCGCGCTCTCGGCTCCCCGGCGAGGCGTCCTGCCGCTTTCCAGCCCAAAAAGCCCCCCCGGGCAGGCCGTAGGGCGCGGGGCACGGCAGCGGCAGGTGGGGCCGAGGGGCAGTCAGAGCCGCAGGCGGGGAGCGAAACGGCACCTCTCCGACAGCCCCACCGCGCCCGCTCACCTGCGAACGTCGGCCCCTTCCTCGCCGTTTTCCTGCTGTCGGCGGCGACGTCGTCGTCTGGGGGAACCAGAGAGGATCGAAATTACGAACGGTCGAAGGTGCCGCTCCTGTCGCAGATGATCTCCCCCTTTCTCCTCGGGGCCTCGGTTGAGGTACGAGCCCGGGCGAGGAGATGGAAGGCGATTCGCGTCCCGCTGGGTCGGTGGGACGGAGTCGCCTGGGCAGCTCCAGCAAGAGCAGAGCAGAGCAGAGACCGCAGCTGCTGCTGAGCGGGGCTGGCCCGGACCCGAGCACCCACAGCGGAGGGGTCTGGGCGAGGCCTTTCCCGGCAGAGAAGGGTCCTGCCGCGAGGCCGGCCGGATCACGGCCACGGCGGAAACGCCACGGCCACGACACTCACAGGCTGCGGAGAACCATTTCACGAAGTCCTGGAGCTTCCTCGGTCCCTTCCTCTTCCGCTTGCCACCGACCACGTCGTCCAGGCCGTGCGGCACCAGGAAGGGCCTCCCTGGGGGCGGACAGAGATCGGGAGCCCTGCGGGGCCGCGGCTGCCAGGGCCCGGGCGCGAGCGGCGCCGGGCGCCACGGGGAGAGTCCCGTGCCGCTGCTCTAAGCGCAGCCCAGCCCCCCCCGAGGGCCCGGGACGGGGCAGCTGCCCCTCTGCCAGGCCCCTCTGCCCAGCGCGGCGCTGGCAAAGACCCGCCGCGGCTCTGGGGACGCCGAAGGACAAGCGGCCGGGGAACCGAGCCTTCCTGCCCCCGCGCAGGCGGGCCCTGGCCTGTCCCGGGCAAAGCGAAAGCCGGGGCGCAGCCCCTCTTCCCCCGCTCCACCTCCGCTACCTTTCTTAAACGGCTTGTCCTCGGAGTCACCGAAGGGGTCGAGGCTTTGCCACGGATCCAGCATCTCCTGGCAGAGGAGCGAGCACAGAATGAAGCCGGCAAAGCTCTGGGCAGCTCTGCTCCCGGCAAAGCTCCTGCAGCTCCCCGGGGTGGGCGCACGGGAGCCGCCTGGCTCGGGTCACCCCACCGCCGGCACCGGCACGGCACGAAGCACGGCGGGGACGTCCCGGGGCTTCCCGCGGCGTCCCACGCGGACTCGGAGAGGCTCTCCGGCTCTGGGCCCCCCTACCTTGATGCGGGCTTTGGGGTCCTCGGCAGGGGCTCGCTCCCGCAGCACGTACCCCTTCGCCCGGGGCGCGCTCTGGCAGACGCAGAACGAGCCAGTGAGTTTCCCGCGGCACCGGGCAGGGAAGCGCGGGGCGGCGGGGAAGGAGCGAGGCACCGCCGCCACGAGCCCCTGCCCACGCCTACCCTCTGCGCCTCGATGCGTTCTTTAGCAGCCGGAATCATTTCCACGTCGTCCTCCAGGACCCCAGGCACGTCGTCCTCTCTGCTGTAGTCATCGTCCGGTCCTGCGGCACCTGGCAGGGGAACCAAACGGTCAAACGCCGTAAAAGCCTCTGGGATCCCCCATTTCCAGCCGTCTGCCACCGAGTTCCCCGCGGACTTTCCCTCGTCACGGCCGAGGGGCCGGCTGAAGCTGCCGAGAGGAGCAGACCGCCTCGAGATAGCAGAGGGCGGGAGCATCCGCCCGAACACGCGCAGCCCTGCCCAGCCCGGCCGGGCACGCAGGCAGGGAGGACAAACGGCCGGATCCCCCCCAGCCCGCCGACCACGTGCGGCTCACCTCTGTCTTCAGAGAAGCTGAGTGCCTGGACGGGCGCCCCGCCGCCGCCAGCGCTCTCCCTCCCGCCGCCGAGGACGCAGGACTGCGCTCCTGCCGAGGTGACGGAGGCGAGAGGTCCGCAGCCGCCCCGGCAGGCAGGGCCCCCCCGCCGCCCCTGCCCACAGGAGCCCCAGCCGCCGGCGCCGACGCAGAGCGGCCTCGGTGCTGCCCCTTCCCACCGGCCCCGGCGAGGCTGCCGGCCGCGGGCAGCCTCCCCCCCACGCCGGGGAGCGGGCAGGGGGCAGCTCCGGCCTCGGCGCCCTGCCCTCGCCCAGCACCCGATCGTCTCCGGCGGCGCGGTTTTGCCGGAGGCAGGCGGCCAGCGGAGCAGCCCAGGGTGCCTGCCCCCCGGCCGGCAGCTCCGCAGCCATCCGCGCCCCGAGCCCCCCGTACCTGCCGCTCTGCCGGGGCTGCCTTTGCGCTGCCGGTCCTGCAGGCAGGTGGGGGAGAGGCCTGCCAGCTCCACCAGGAAGGCTCCGGTGGTGTGAGGGGTGCACGTGTTCATCCGGAAATCCTTCCGGCTGGCGAGGATCTCCCCTTTCCGGCTGAGGGCAAAAACCCGTCAGGGGACCCCCGAGACCCGGCTCTGCCCTGTCCCGCTGGGAGCCCGGGGAGGGGGGCACTGGCCCACCTCGGGGAGCCCCGCTGGGGTGTCCCCAAAGCCCCCCTGCTCCGGGGGGGGATCAGCCATAGCGGCTTCTCTGCCCCAGCAAAGTCCTGCCGGGGTTTCCCAGCGCGGCCCCGGCTCGTCGCTCCCCCGGGGCCTCCCGCCCTGCCTTCACCAGAGGACTCCGCGCCTCCCAGCTCCCCGGGGCCCGCGGGGCCTGGTGCTGGAGCGTGTCCAGAGAAGGGCAGCGGGGCTGGGGAAGGGTCTGGAGCACAAGGCTGATGGGGAGCGGCTGGGGGATCTGGGGTTGTTCAGCCTGGAGAAAAGGAGGCTGAGGAGAGACCTCATCGCTCTCTACAACTGCCTGAAAGGAGGGTGTGGAGAGGTGGGGTCGGTCTCTTCTCCCAGGTAACAAGAGATAGGACGAGAGGAAATGGCCTCAAGTTGCGCCAGGGGAGGTTTAGACTGGATATTAGGAAAAATGTCTTCACTGAAAGGGTTGTCCAGCACTGGAACAGGCTGCCCAGGGCAGTGGTGGAGTCCCCATCCCTGGGGGTATTTAAAAGCCGTTTGGATGAGGTGCTCAGGGACATGGTGTAGTGGTGGGCTGGGCAGTGTTAGGTTTACGGTTGGACTTGATGATCTTAAAGGTCTTTTCCAACCTAAACGATTCTGTGATTCTGTGATTATCCTACCCTCCTGCCGTCCAGTTCTAACTGGGAAAGCGCTGCTTCCTCAGCTAAGGCATGGGGAAAGCCCGACCCTACTACAGCAACGGAGGGGGGCCCAGCTAAACCCGCAGGGGCGGCTGAGGGGCACGGTGAGGGGGGCTTTCACCTCAACAGAGGGTTGTCTCTCTTCTCGGCCTCTTCCGGGGGGACCAAAGACATCGGAGTCAAGGGAACAATGTTCACAGCCTGGGAAGGCAAGGCGGCGGGCAGGACGGACCCCGGGGAAGGCGCCCAGCATGGCACAGCGCTGCCGGCCAGCACCGTCCCCGCAGAGCCTGGCCGGGAGGGTGGCTGGCCCCCGGCGCCTGAGGGGTTCACCCGGGGAAACCCCGACACGGGGCAGGAGAGAAAAGGAGGAAAACGGCTTCTCTTACGTTGGGCTGATGATCCTTCTTCATGTCCACGTTCGCCTGGCTGCTGTCCCTGATGTCGTCCAGGGAGAGGAACTGCTGAGAGACCCCCACCAGCGGTCACCCCGAGGGACCCCAGCCGGAGCGGGGGGGGATGGACACGGGTGGGACAGAGCCAGCGGAGCTGCAGCTTTTGAGCTGCTGTGGCAGGAGAGGAGCGGGGCTGAAACGTGCAGCACTGCGAAGGCAGCACCCGACGGGCAGGAGGAAAGCGAGGAAGGAACTGGGAAGGCGCCCGCTGCCATGGGAAGGGCCCGCTCGCTCCCTGCCCTCCACTCGGCTCAGCCCAGGCAGCTGCCGCGCCGCCGGGGGAGAGAGTCCCGAGAGACAGCCCGAGTTAAGGACGAAGAGAAGGAAGGCTGAGCCCCGGGGCGGCCGGAGGGAGGGCCCCACACGCAGCGCGGGGGGCTAGCTCTTCTCCAGGAGGGCTGCGAGGTGGCAGGTCACGTCCCTTGGAGGCTGGCACGGCAGTGTCGTGACAAAAAGCTCACCGAGTGCTCCTGCCGTCCCTGGGGCAGAGCGGGGAGATGTGGGGCTAAACCCCCCCTGCTAGGGAAGAGCAGGAGGGCGTACGCAGGAGATGGCAGCCGCAGCGCCGGCCAGAAAGGGGGGAGTCCCGGGGGCACCCGTCCCGCCTGCAGCCCCCTCGCAGCCCGGCAGCCGAAAACAGCTCTGGCCGTGCCCACAAGCCACCGAGCGCTCCGCTCCCCACGCCGCGACGGGGCGCAGTCGCCCCTCTCACCTCCTCCTCCTCCTCAGCCCCAAAGGTCGCGTCGGCGTCTTTGCCGTCCTGCCCCACGGAGCTGGGCTGTTTTTCCCGCCTGAGTCAGGGAGCAAAACACGGGGTCAGGATCTGCCCGTGGCAGCAGCGAAAGGCTGGAGGCGAAGCGGCGGCAGGTTCCCTCCGGCCCCGCTGCAGCATCTCTGAGCACTACGGGCAGCACGGAGAGGTCAGCGCGGCCGGACGGCCGTGCCATCAGCGCGCTCCCCTGACGAGAGCGAGCCAACACGCTCCCGGTGCTCCTCTGCGCCTGCCCAGGAAGGCGGTGGGGGGCTGCAAAGGAATCGGGCCTTGTGGGAAGAGGGGATCCAGCCTGCCCGACAAACCCCATCTGGGACAAAAATCGTCCTGCCAATGCCAGCTCGGAAGCTCTGTTACAGGAACAGGAGGGAACGTTTCACTTCAGTCCCACAGCACGGAAATAATTGTCAGAGACTTTGGGAAACCCCCTCAGCAGCTTCACGTTACCCCAGCCCAAGCAGAGAATCTTTCAGGTCCTCTGCCTCGGCCTCCCCAAACGACTGGCAACATTTCCTACGAGCGGGGCTCACGGCTGGGCAAAGCAGAGGCAGGACAGTTCCCTCCAAAAGCTCGTTTGCGTGCTTGGAGCCAAGCAGTTGTTTGGGGCGAGGTGCAGCACAAAAACCTCGTCTTCCCCCAAATCCCCAGTCCGAGCGCAGACGGGAGGGTGCCGTTAGCTGACCTCTCCTCAGCGGAGAGCGTGTTCAGAGCCGGCGCCGGGCTGGCAACAGGCAAGTTACGCAAGGCAGCTTGAGAACTGCAGCTGCAAGGGCAGAGCCCCGCTTTCAGCAACAAGGGGAAAAATAAATCACAAGCTGCTTTGCCACACGGGACGGTTTCTTGCCCGCTAAGATTTACTCTGCAGGATGCTGGAGACTGCCCTCTCCTTACGCAACAGCAAAGCGCTGCAGCAAGAAAACCGCAGGATGATGCCACTGGAAGTCGCGTGGGGATGAGCATCGCCCCCAGCCCTCTGGGCTGAAGCAAGTCCCAGCAGGAGACTTTCCTGCAGCCACAAAAATCCTTCTGCTTCAAAGAACTCTTTACGGGGCTGGAGACTGACGCTGCAATAGGTTTGTTTGGGGTATTTTTTTAAAGAGACGATTGCCTAGGGGTGGAGGGCCCCAGTAGCAGAAGTGGGATCAGGGACCTTCCCGCAGGCTCCCACTGCGGGTGGGGCAAGGCACAACCTCGTCCCTAAAAGGGGACGCGCAGCTCGCACGCTCTCGGGCCAGGAGCTACCGAACCTCGGCAGGAAGGAGAGCAGGGAAGGGCTGGGGCCGTGCCGCAACGCAGAGGGCAAGGGCAGCGAGGCAGAAGCACGCGGCAGCGTTTTCTGCCAAGGCGGCGAAGGCGCGCTGGAAGACGGCAGCCCTGGCAAAGCTGCCTGCCCGGGGTGGGGGGAGCTCGACTTACTTTTTATCGGAGATGAAGTCGAGCGTCTGGTAGACCAGGGAGTAGAGATACTCCACCTGCAAGACAGGGGCCAGGCTCTTGGAGAAAGAGGAAGCAGCTCCCAGAAAAGCTACTCCGGCTGATGCCGGGACGAACCACCCCCCTCCTCTTATCTCCAGGCAGCGAGAGTTCAATTCCTTGATAACCTTGGTGTTCTTTTCGCTGTCTGAGCCGTTCTCATTTGGGGAAGCGAGGTTTTTGTATTCCACCCTCTAGAGAGGAAAAGTGCTGAACAGCAACATTCCTGCTCTTTTCCAGGCTGCCAACCCCAACGCGTACAAAGGGACTGAATTTAGGAATTACAAAACCAAACCCTTTCATATCAGTTAGTCGCTATTATGTTCGAGTCTTTCAAAACCCGTTCCCCAGAGCAGCCCCCGTGGAGCTCGGCCTCAGGACCACCGGCTGAGGGATCGCAGAACGGGAGACAGGACCGGGGCCATGACGCGGCAGTCGCCGCCGGCTTCCTCACCTTCCTACTGTAGACGCAGGCAGAGCCCTGGATCAGCAGGGCCGCTTCTATGAAGTTCATGGTGGTTTTGCCGTTGTCAAAGGAAATGCAGATTTGATCCAGCTGCGAAACACGCAAAAGGAGGAAAACGAAACGCCGATTCGCAGACTGGATCTCTCGCACAGCGAGGGGGAAGAGGGCGTCGCCCCCAACCTCCCCGACCCGGCGCAGGGGACGCGGGGCCCCCCCTTACCTCCTCCAGGTACTCCCCGAGCTGGGCGGCCACATCCACCTCCCAGTTCTTGGTGAGGTCGCGGATGGGCTGCAGGAGGTGCAGGAAGCGCGACTCCACCTCCTCCATGGCGGCAGCTCCCGGCGGAGGAGCTCACGGCCCGCTCGGCGGCCGGGCAGACCCCCGGGGTCGTTTAATCGGGCTGAAACCACCCGTTTCTCGGCAGACGGTCCCGCAGGTGATGCCTGAGGGTGGCAGGTCACCTAGAGGCGGGCGCAGCTGATGCCTTGTGATAGCCGGCTAGGGCAGAAACCTGAAGTCAACCGGATTTCAACAGAATTACAACTTTTCAGTAAACATAGAAACACAGAATCGTTTAGGTTGGAAAAGACTTTAAGATTACGGAGTCCAGCCATTAACCTGGCGCTGCCAAGGCCACCACTACACCATGTCCCTAAGCACCACATATATATGTCTTTTAAATACCTCCAGGGATGGGGACTCCACCACTGCCCTGGGCAGCCTGTTCCAATGCTGGACAACCCTTTCGGTGAAGTAAAATTTCCTAATATCCAGTCTAAACCTCCCCTGGTGCAACTTGAGGCCATTTCCTCTCGTCCCATCACTTGTTACCTGGGAGAAGAGACCGACCCCACCTCTCTACGCCCTCCTTTCAGGCAGTTGCAGGGAGCCATCAGGCCTCCCCTCAGCCCCGCAGGACAGCGGAACGGCCCCAGGCCAGCGCCAAGAGCCCACAGCCACCTCACGCCATCCCTGGCCTCCCCAGGCAGCCGCAGGGACGCTGGACGCAAAACCACCGGCACAGCCGAGCCGCTCCGGGGCCAACGCCCGCAGCAAGCCCGCCCGCCTGCCCGAGAGACGCTGCCCGAGCCGCGGAGCTCCCCGGGGGCAGCGGGAAGCCGAAGCCGAAGCCGAAGCCGAAGCCGAAGCCGAAGCCGAAGCCCAGCCCCAGCCCCAGCCCCAGCCCCAGCCCCAGCCCCAGCCCCAGCCCCAGCCCCAGCCCCAGCCCCAGCCCCAGCCCCAGCCCCAGCCCCAGCCCCAGCCCCAGCCCCAGCCCCAGCCCCAGCCCCACTCACCAGGCCCCGCCGGCAGCCCCGGTCCCCGCCGCCATTTCGCGCTTCCCGCCCGACGTGACGCGCGGGGCGGTGCGTGCCGACGCCCGTGCGTGCTGACGCAGCGTACGCGCTGAGGTCGCGCGCGCGGCGCCCTGCGGTGCCGGTGCCGCCATGGGGGAGCCGCCGCGGCGGCCGCGGTCGCTGTTCCTGGCCGGGCTGGCCGCCGCCTACCTCGCCGCCTTCGCCTCGCTCTACGTCCAGATCCCCGGTACGGTGGCGGCGGGGGGGGGGGACGCGGGGAGCGGGGGGACGCCGTCCGTCCGCCCGCTCGCTCGCTCGACCACCTTCCCCGGGCGGCGGGGGGCCGCGCAGGGCCTGCGGGGGGCCGGAGGGCCGGAGGGTGAGGTAGGCCCCGCCGGAGGCAGCGAGCCCGGGCTGCGGTGGGCGCCGCTCGTCGCGGGGCCGGGATGCGGCCAGTCCCGGGGTGGGGACGCGGGGAGGGCCGGGCCGGAGCTGCCGCCCTCCCCCGGGGTCGCGGGGTGCCCGGTCCCGTCCCCCCCGCCCCGCTGCGTGCGGGGCAGGGGGATGCGGAGCCCCCGGGGGCGCGGGGCTGACCCTGCCTGGCGTCCCTGCGGCTGCCCCGGGTAGGCGGTGTCTCCGCGGTCCCGCTGCCGGGCTCGGCTCAGCCGGTCCTGGGTAGCCGCTCTCTCTGTGCCCGCGGCCTCCGTTTCCCTACCCGGGGGCCAGCGAGGGGCCGGGGCTGTGCCCTGCCGTGAGCACCGGGGGGAGCGGGAGCTGCCGAAGCCAGGCGTCCTCCATGGGGAGAGGGTCCCCTCCCTCCCCACCACCCCGGGGGGGGTCTGGGGGCTGCTCCAGACCCTCGCACCCCCCCCGCCCCGAGCACCGAAGCAGAGCTCTGCCCGCACGGATGTCCCCTGCCTGCAGCAGGCAGGGCCTTCAGCTCCCTTCCACGTGGCCAGGCTGGGTCTGGCAGCCACCGGCTTCCACGTGGGCTCTTCCCATTGCTGCTCCCTTCCCAGTTTCATGAGGACACTGGGAAGCCAGTTTGCAGGGAGAACTAGCTAGACCCCCCCCGCCCTCTGCCAGCACCTCGACGAGCGGGGGGCTGCCGCAGAGACTTCGTCTCTGCGGCAGCCCCCCGCTCGTCGAGGCGCTGGCAAGAGTGGGCTCCCAGTTCCGCCACCCCAGATGTATAGGGCTGTCACCCGCTGTCACCCACTGTCACCGTCCCCTTTTCCAGGGCTATACGGGAGAGATGGCATCCTGCCGGCCCGCAAAGTGCTGCGCCTGAGCGGGAAGGGGCTGTGGGAGCAACTACGGGATTTTCCCACCTTGTTGTGGCTCAGTCCCCACTTGGGTTTGGATACGGAGCTGGGGATGGAGCTGCTCTGTCTCCTCGGCGTGCTCGCCTCCTTCGGCGCCTTGCTCTTCGAGCCCCTGCGGGACAGCCTGCTCTTCGCCCTGCTCGGGGTGCTCTACCTCTCGCTCTACCAGGTATCAGATCACTGGGGTTGTGGGGGGCTCACGGTGACCTGGAGGGGTCAGAGCTGGGACTGAGGAGGGCGGGGGGGTGACGTTCTTGTGTTACCATCGTCCTACGAGCTCCTGGCATGCTCAGCTTCCCTCACGAAGGTGCTGGCAGCTCCCTGGCTCGTGTGGGGACATCCTGCCCCATCCCTGCTCTGCTTCTCGGCGCCTTCCCTGGGATAAAACCCCCCCCAGCCTCGCCTGCACAGCCGATTCCTGCACCACTGTGGGGGTAACTCCATCCCCTGCCCGCCCACGGCCTCCCCGGGCCCTTGACCCAAGTGCCGGGCCCTTTCCCCGTGTCCCTGCCTGGCTGCACGAGAGCTCTGTGCCCCCACGGCCTCAAATCTGCCCTCCCGAGCCGTTTGTGCTCGCTGCCGGGGCCGGTGGCTTCGTGCGGAGGAGCTCGGGTGAGTCAGAGTCTGCTAGCGCAGGTGGCGGGGGGAGGAGAGTTTCTCTTCCCTCTGAAACCAGGGGAATTAAAGAGGAAAAAACCGCCCGTGCTTGGAAATCCCTCCCGGGCTGGGCGGCTGTTACCCCACGGGGCGGCTCTCCCACCCTGCCTGCCCTGCCGGAGGCAGCCCGGGCGGCCGGCGGTGCCGGCAGCCCTCGCCGGTCCCTCCTGCCGGGGCTCGGGCCGCATCCAGCACCGGTGGCTGCAGGGGACGGTGTCGGGAGGCCGGGAGAGCAAGGCTCCCCGTGGGAGCGGGGTTTGTTCCGTGCTGGGGGGCTGCCCTGCAGCGCCGTTACCCCCGTCCCCTCTGAACTGCTCACAGCCTCCCCGGCACACGGCTGTGCCCCACGGGGAGCCGTTGTGAGCAGCTCCCCTCGCGTGGGCAGCCCCGCCGAGCTGCGTGGCCCGTGTTTGGGGCCCGAGGAGAGGCAGGGTGGGAGCCGGGGCTCCAGAGTGACTCGCTGCCTCGGCAGGGAGAGGAAGCGGCACCCGCGGCCGCCGTGCAGGGCCGGGAAGCCCTGGGTGACTCCCACCCGTGGGGACTCTGTCTCCCGGCGTGACTGCTGTGGCATGCGCAGCTCCCGGCCCCGTGTGCCAGCCAGGCCTTCCTCTCCTCGCTCCCTTTTAAGGTGATGCTGGAGAGAAAGTCCCTGCCCCTCCCCAGCGCCAGCCTCCCTCCGCTCCAGCCCTCTGCCCGGCTGCTGCGGGCAGGAGGGGCAGCGCCCCGGGGCCGGGAGCAGCAAGGCAACGTGGAGGTTGAGGCCTCTGCTCTGCTCCTTGGCGTTGGCCGGTGGTGGGAAAGGGGCGGCCAGCGGCGCCAGGAGGGATCTGTGGCCGCCCCTCGGCCCTTCTGCCCCCTCTCTGTGGGGCGGGTGCGGGGAAGGGTCTGGGGGGCCAAACCCACACCTCTGGCCTGCCCCGCTCACCGCTCGGTTCCCTCTCTCCGCAGGTGGGGCAGGTCTTCCTCTACTTCCAGTGGTAAGTCGGCCCCACCTCGGCCCTTCCGGCGCGCCCGCCCGCAGGGCCGAGCCGGGGGGGGCTGCCGCGGGGGCTCCGTGCCGGGGGAGCCGTCCTGCCCCTGCTGCAGCCGGGCCGCGGCTTGCCCAAGCCCCGGGGCGGGGAGCGTCGCGTCCCCTGCGGGCGGCGGTGACCCGTCTCGCCGCCCTCGGGAAGCGGCGGCGGGCCGGCCAGCCCCTCGGCACCCCGGGGCCTCGGTGCCGGCGCGGCGGGACAGAGCCGGCTGCCCCGAGGGGTCTGCGTCCCCGGGGTGGCGGTGGGGGACAGCGGTGTTCCCCGCAGGGACAGTCTCCTGCTGGAAGCGGGTTTCCTGGCGGTGCTGGTGGCCCCCCTGCGCCTGCTGAAGTGGCGGTCCACGGCCTGGCGCGCCCACGACGGCGTCACCTTCTGGCTGGTGCGCTGGCTCCTCTTCCGGCTGATGTTCGCCTCCGGCGTGGTGAAGCTGACCAGCCGCTGCCCCACCTGGTGGGGGCTCACAGGTGAGGGGGGCTGCGGGGCATCACGGGCTTCGGGGCACCCCTGCCGGGCGGGGGGAGCAGGAGCGTTGCCCCAAGCTTCAGGCTGTGCCTCCTGTGCCCGTGGGCAGCTGCTGCCGGCACCTCTCCCGTGTCGGGCACGGCTCTGTGCCGGCTCCAAGCCGTGTCCCCGCGCCCCTCCCCGCACCCCTGACCCCTCCTGTCCCCCCAGCTCTCACCTATCACTATGAGACCCAGTGCATCCCCACGCCAGGCGCCTGGTTCGCCCACCAGCTGCCCGTCTGGTTCCAGAAGTTCAGCGTGGTGGCCACCTACGTCATCGAGATCGCTGTCCCGCTCCTCTTCTTCGCACCCATCCGCCGCCTCCGGCTCTTTGCCTTCTACAGCCAGGTGGGCGGGCAGGGGGGACCGGCTCAGCCCCCGGGCAGGACGGGCTCCTCGCTCTGCAGGACTGGCAGGACTGCCGGCAGGACTCCCCCGGGTGCTGGGGTGGCCACGCTGCTGGCGGCGGGGTGCCCGATGTCCTCTGTCCCCCCGCACGGTGACAGCCCAGCCCTGCCTTCGCTCCTCCCCAGGTCCTGCTGCAGGTCCTCATCATCCTCACGGGTAACTACAACTTCTTCAACATGCTCACCATCGTCCTGGCCTTCTCCCTGCTGGACGAGGAGCACGTGGGGCGCTGGCTGGGGCGCAGCAAGAGGAGGCATGCCAGCAGTGAGTCCCTGGGTGCCCTCTGTGGGGAGGTGGGATCCCCTCTCTGCCGTCTCTGGAGTTGGGGAAGGGACAGGCCGCCGTCGCTGACCGACCCTGTCCGGGTGCGACAGCAAGAGGCGTCGTTCCGGCTGCCCGCAGCTGCCCTCTGCCTCGGCGTTGCGACAGCTGCTGCCGGCACGGCCGCCTGGCCTGCTCCTGGGGCGGGGGTCCGTGCCTGTGGGGTGCCGGAGCCGGGGCCACCGTGAAGCAGCGTGTGGGCTCCGGGCGCAGGGATGCGCTCTGAGCGCTGCCCGCTTGCCCTCTCCCTGCTTGGGCTCTCGGGGCACAGTTTGCACCCCTCCGTGCAGCGGTGGGTCGGGCTCGCCGAGCCCCCGGCGTTCAGCGGCCCTGCTCTGCCGCAGCCTGGCCCCCCAGCCTGCGGGCAGTCCTCTCCGCCCTGCTGGAGCTGAGCACCTACGGCTTCCTGCTCTACTGGAGCGTCCAGTGCTTCGGCCTGGAGATCAACTGGGAGAAGAGGCTGCTGGACTCCAAAGTGGGTACGTCACGGCCGTGCCCGCGGGGCTGCCTGCCCGTTGTCCCCACGGCCCTGCACCCCCCGGGGCGGGAGAGGCTGCTCTCCGACCCCGCGGGTTTTCCTTCGCTCCAGCCTTCACCTACCACGAGTTCACGACGTGGCTGCGAGCGGTGACCCTGCCGCTGGTGGGGCTGGGCTTCCTCTCGCTCTCCTGGGAGATCCTCTCTGCCATGTACAGGTGGGCGACGGGGGGTGCTGGGGATCCCCCGGGCCTTGCCGCTTGGTGGCGAGAGCTGAGCAGGAACGGGGCGGCCGGTGGGGGTGGCCTGGTGCCCCCACCCCCCCTAAGGGTGCGATTCGTGCGTGGAGGGACGCTCGGATCTCGTGGGGTGCTCGGAGCCGGGCGAGGGGCTGGACCCCGGGGCCGCGCGGGGTGGGTGCCGTGCCCGGCTCGCGGGTGCCGGGTGAGTTGGGAGGGCTCTTCCTCCGCAGCGCTGGAGCAGGGCTGAGCCCTCCACCGCTTTGGGCACGGCGTGGGCGGCTCTGAACCCCGCAGCTCACGGCCGGAGCCCCGGACCGTGGGGCTGCGCAGCTCTGACCCGTCTCCTTCCCCCCCGCAGGTGTGCCTGCGTCCGCGGCTGCTTCTGGAAGTTCTGGGCCACGCTGCAGTGGGCCGTCTTCGCCACAGCAACCATGGGGATGTTTGCCATCAGCTTGGTGAGCGGTTGGGAAGCGTCTGGGGGGAGCAGGGGACAGCGGAGACTCGGCCTGGGCCCCCCAAGCCGCTCCCAGCCGTGTGACGGAGCCGCTCTCTGCCGTTCCCCAGGTGCCTTTCACCTACATCGACTACGAGTCCAACGGCAAGCTGTGGCCCGGCATCCACCAGATGTTCAACGCGGTCGAACGCTTCCAGGTGGTGAACTCCTATGGGCTCTTCCGCAGGATGACGGGCGTCGGGGGGCGGCCCGAGGTGGTGCTGGAGGGCAGCTATGACAAGCAGACCTGGACGGTGAGCCGCCATTGCACAGCATCACACGATCCTTTAGGTTGGAAAAGACCTTTAAGATCACAGAGTCCCACTGTTAACCTGGCGCTGCCAAGGCCACCGCTACACCATGTCCCTGAGCACCTCATCCACACGGCTTTTAAATACCCCCCAGGGATGGGGACTCCACCACTTCCCTGGGCAGCCTGTTCCAGTGCTGGACAACCCTTTCAGTGAAGTAAAATTTCCTCATATCCAATCTAAACCTCCCCTGGCACAACTTGAGGCCATTTCCTCTCGTCCTATCACTTGTTACCTGGGAGAAGAGACCGACCCCACCTCTCTACAGCCTCCTTTCAGGCAGTTGTAGAGAGCGATGAGGTCTCCCCTCAGCCTCCTCTTCTCCAGGCTGAACAACCCCAGGTCCCTCAGCCGCTCCCCATCAGCCTTGTGCTCCAGACCCTTCCCCAGCTCCGTTGCCCTTCTCTGGACACGCTCCAGCCCCTCAATGTCCCTCTTGTAGTGGGGGGCCCAAAACTGAACACAGCATTCGAGGTGCGGCCTCACCAGTGCTGAGTACAGGGGCACGATCACTGCCCTGCTCTTGCTGGCCACTCTATTCCTGATACAAGCCAGGATGCCATTGGCCTTCTTGGCCACCTGGGCACACTGCTGGCTCATGGTCAGCCGGCTGTTGACCAGCACCCCCAGGTCCTTTTCCGCTGGGCAGCTTTCCAGCCACTCCTCCCCGAGCCTGCAGCGTTGCATGGGGTTGTTGTGACCCAAGCGCAGGAGCCGGCATGGGGCCGTGTTGAATCACGTTCAACGATGGCGTTTGGCGCCAAAGGGGCTGCGGGGAGAAGGGCTGCGCTGCGGCCAGTCGGGTGAGGTGGCCGGGGACAGGCGCTGAAGTGGAGCCAAGTGTCCCTGTCCCGCTGGCCTGGTCCCCTCTGGGGCACGTGGCCGTCCCCGGTGGGCTTTGTCCCTCTGGAAGGAGCCGATGACCGCGGGAGGTGAGGGAGGCCAGTCTGGGGGAGCTGTGCCCCCGGGCCAGCGGAGCTAGGGGAGACCCCCTGTGCTGGTCCCCACATCTGGATGCCCCCCCCCCCCCCCCCCAGCCCGCTCTGCTCCCTGCCCGCAGGAGATCGAGTTCATGTACAAGCCCGGGAACGTCAGCGTGGCCCCCGCCGTGGTGGCCCCGCACCAGCCCCGCCTCGACTGGCAGATGTGGTTCGCGGCCCTGGCCCACCACAGCAGCAGCCCCTGGTTCACCAGCTTCGTCTACCGCCTGCTGCAGGGCAAGGAGGAGGGTGAGTGGGGCTGGGGGCCGCGGGGCAGGTCGTGCCGGGGGCTCCCCGGGCCCGATGCCGCGGCAGAGGCAGCCCGAGGCCCCCGCGGTCACGCTGCGGCAGAGCCCTCCGTCCCGCGCGGTGGCAGGGATGGAGGGGGCTGCCTGGACTGGACCCCCAGAGCGGCAGGCGGGGCCGTCTCTGCCCTCCGCAGGGGGTCTGCGCTCCAGGCCCTTCCCTGGGGATTCGGGGCCGCCGGGCTCCAGCCCAGCGGCGGTTTGGGGTTGTCCCCGCGGCGAGGGGTGCGGGATCCCGGCGGGGGCTAACGCTGCGTCTCCGGCAGTGATCCGCCTGGTGCAGGTCGACGAGTCCCGGTACCCCTTCAGCGCCCGGCCCCCCGTCTACATCCGCGCCCAGCTCTACAAGTACTGGTTCACCGGCAGCGCCGAGGGCAGGTGAGCGGGGCCGGGACGGGCGTGCCAGCGCCTGCAGCCACGCTCTGCTCCCCAGAGCTGACGTGAGGCCGCAGACGGTGCCGTGGCGTGTGCCGACCGTGCCGGGGCGGCTCGGGGGAGCCTGAATTTGGGAGCTGCTTCTCCCCTGGCTAATTGGCTCATTAACTCGGCGCGCGCCTGCAGCTCGTCGGCACCCCGAGCTCGGCTTTGGCAAGGCCGGGGCGCTGCCTGGGTGCACCAGGGCCGCGCGGGGGAGGCAGGGGGCCGGGCGCTGAGGTCTCCCGTCCCGCAGCGAGGGTCCCGCGCCGTGGTGGCGGCGGCAGCGCGTGCAGGAGTTCTTCCCCACCGTCTCCCTGGGTGACCCCGCGCTGGAGAGCCTGCTCGGCCAGCACGGGCTGAAGGTAGGGCCTCGCGCCGCGGCCGTGCCGCGCTCCCAGCCGCCGGCGGGGCCGGGGGACGGCCCTGACCCCCCTCCCTCGCCCCGCAGGACAAGACGCCGCTGAAGCGCTCGGCGGACGCTCTCCTGCCCCGGCTGCTGCAGTCCCTCCGCCAGCTCAGCCGCCCCTTCTCCGGCCCCGCCGTCCTCTGGTCCCTGTACCTCGTGGCGGCCACCGTCTGCCTCCTGCGAGCCCTGGGCCGCCGGCCCCGGGGGGGCTCGCCCCCCGCCCGCCACAAAGGCCCCAGGCGCGGGGAGCCCGCGGACCGAGGGGGCGGCGAGAAGAACGGGCAGGTACGGAGGAAGGAGGCCAAAGAGGCGGAGGAGAAAGGCGAGGGCCGGGCCCGGGGGGCGGCCGACGGCCACGGCGATGGCGTCCGCGGCACCAAGAAGAAGAAGTAGCAGCGCCTGGAGCCGCCGGCCCAGGCCCCGTCTTCCACCCACTGACTGCTGGCGCTGCCTGCGGGCCCCGCTGCCTCCCCTCCTCCCGCCTGCCCGCCCCTGCCTGCCCCCCGGCGCGGGGGTCCCCGGCTGGGGCGCAGGCAGCCCCCCACCCCTGCCGTAACGCCGCCCACCCCGGGGCGAGCTCGCTGCTCTCCCCAGCCAGTGCCTTCGCAGGCGGCGCGGTCGTCGCTCGTGGACGGCAGAGCGGGGCGGCTCCGTCACCCGTGCCCGGCTCCCCCGGGCCGGAGCTGCCCCTCTGTCCCCCTCGCCCCGTCCTGGGCCCCGCGGGGCTGCGGCGGGGTGCTCCACGCCGCGCGCTGGCGGGAGCGGCTTTTGGGCAGCCGCAGCGAAGCGGCACGCGCCCTCCCGGTGATCCTGCCCGGCCCCCTCGGCTGCGCCCGTGCTCGGGGCAGTTTGGGGTGCTGCCCCCCCCGCCCCCCCCCAGAGCCCCCTGCCCCGGTGCGAGGGCTCTGGCTGTAACGTGCTTCCCGTGGGCTCGTCGGTGAGCTCGGAGGTTTCCTATAATTTTCTAAATAAAGCCTTTGACATTCCAGCCCCGCCGCTCTCCCTGGGGCCGGACGGGCCAGAGGAGGGGTCCTGCCCTGGCCCTTGTCCTTGTCCCCCTGGGGAGAGGTGACGGGGGGGGGGACACACACAGTGCTGGCCCCCCGCCTCTCCCCCGCTGCGATCCCTTCCCCAGCGGGGCCGGGGGCCGCCCAGGCTGCGACTGGCACGGGGGGGCGTGCGTGACAAGCGGGTTTATTAGGTGGCCGCGGTGGCCCCGTGGCGAGGCGGCCGCTCCGGCAGGGCCCGCGCCGTGGGGCTGGGGTTGAGCGTGGGGTGCTGCGGTGGGGGGGGGGGGGGAGCTCGGGGGTCCCCGCTCACCAGCAGAGCTGCCCGGGGCAGTACTTGTCGATGAGGGACTGGTAGTAGCCCCGAAGCTGCCGCACGTCGGGCAGCTCCTCCTGCTTGGTGTAGAGGTCGAACTTGCTGCGGGAGCGAGGGCCGGGTCAGGGCCGGGGGGCTGCTGCCGCCCCCCCTCCCCGGGCCCTCGGCCGGGCCCCCGGCCCCCCGCAGCCACGCACTTGAGCTCCCTGACCCAGGGCAGCATGCGGAGGTCCTCCTCGGCGCAGAGGTGCAGGTAGTCCCCGTGCGCGTGCCAGGGGTAGAAGGAGTGGAAGCGGACCATGTAGAAAGCCTTTGGGGACGCCGTGGGGACGTGCCAGCCCGGGCCGGGGCGCTCGCCCTCCCCGCGGCCCCGGGGGTCGGCCCCGCGTGCCCCCCGGCCCTTACCTCCTTGGGCAGGGCGAAGCCGTTGAACTTCATCACGCGGTACATGTACTCTGGGGGCAGAGGGGGCGTGCGGGGACGGGACGGGGCTGGACCCCCCCGGGAGCCGCTGCCCCCCGCTGCAGCCCCCCTGCCCCCTGCCAAGGGCTCGGGGCCCGAATCCCCCAGCACGGGGGTCGGGGGGGGCCGGGCGCGGCCACCCCGGGTGCCCCTGCCCCGAGGAGGGGACCCCGGCCGGCCCCCCGGCCCTTACCGTCGTGTCCCCAGGACATGAGGACGTTCTCCAGGCCGCAGTGGGGCCGGTACATCCCGTGCTCGGTGCTGGGGGTGCAGCCGGGTCGGGGGCTCGGGGCTGGGTCCCTCGCCGGCCCCTTCCCCGGCTGCGACGTGGCACACCCCACCCCACCCCCCCCCCCCGGCCCCCCGCCCGGGGGTCCGGCCTCACCTGTACAGGGGGTCTCTGGCGTCGGGGTTGTCGTGGAAGGTGGAGTCGCTGAAGACCACCGACTTCTGCACCTTGCAGCCCACGGGGAAGGTGTCCCCCACCACGGCCCACTGCGGAGGGGTGCGACGGGCGTCCCACCGGCCCGGGGGGGTCCCCAAGGAGGGGCCCGTGGCCGGCGGGGTCCCCCGGCCCGCCCCCTCCCCGCCGTCCCGCTCACCTGGGGCTCCCCGAACAGCGCCAGGACCTTCCCCAGGTCGTGCAGCAACCCCACGAGGTGGAACCAGTCTGGGGGCGAGCGGGGCCGTCACCCCCCCTCGGGACGCGGCCCCGCGCGGGCTCCGCGTCGGCGGGGGGTCGGCGGCCCCACCTTTGTCGGGGTGGGCCCGGCGGATGCCCTCGGCCGTTTGGTAGGCATGGTAGGAGTTGGGGAAGTCCACGTCCGGGTCCGACTCGTCCACCAGCTGGTCCAGCAGCTCCAGGGCCTCCATGGCGCCCATCTTGCGCAGGGAGCAGCTCCCGTACTCGGCGCTCTGGGGACGCGGCGGGCGCTGGGGACGGCGACCCCCCCGCCCGCGCTGCCGCCCCGAAACCCCTCGGGACCCTCCCCAGAGCCGCGTGGGCAGCGGGTGCCCCCCACGCAGGCAGGGATGGGGCACCGGGGCTGGACCTGCGGTGCTGGGGTGCGGGGGGGGGGGGGCTGTGGCACCCCCCCCGCCACGGGTGGACCCCGGGGGGGGGCTGCACCTTCTTCCGGACGAAGTCGACGGTCTGGTGGGTGTGCATCAGCAGGTAGGTGTTGTAGACGCGGTCCAGCAGCTTCCCCTCCTGCGGTGCAGCGTCAGGCTCCGGGGGGGGCTCCGGTGGGGTGGGGGGAGCCCCCGCAGCGTCCCCCCCCCGGCCTGGGGCAGCGGAGCTCCCGCGGGGCCCCTCCGGCCTCTCCCAGCAGCAGGATGAGACCCCCCAGCACTGGTGGTGCGCAGCTGCGCCCCCCGGCACGCCTGGCCTCGTACCCCAGGACCCCCAGCACCCCACCTTGTACCGCAGGACCCCCAACACCCAGCCTCATAGTGCAGGACCCCCATCGCCCCGCCTGGTGCAGGGGACCCCCCATCGCCCCGCCTGGGGGTCACCGCCCGTCCCAATGGCAGCGCGACCTGCCCAGCCGGGCTCACCGCGTAGTTCCGGTACTCGGACTTGGCCTTGCCGGACTCCGGCTCCTCGGAGGGGTCGGCGTCGGCGTCCTGCAGCGAGACAGGCCGGGCTCGGTCAGCGGGGCCGGATCCTGCACCAGGCCTGGCCTGGGGCCAGCGAGTGGGACAGCGAGTGACAACAGCCGGGGACGGCGCGTGTCCTGAAGGTTAAGGAGACGCGCCACCCCCAAAGGAAAGCCCCGAACGCATGGCATCGCACGGCATCGCACAGCGTCGCACGGCATCGCACAGCGTCGCACGGCATCGCACAGCATTGCACAGCGTCGCATCGCACAGCGTCGCACGGCATCGCACAGTGCTGCACAGAGTTGCACAGCACTGCACAGCGTCGCACAGTATTGCACGGCGTCGCACGGCGTCGCACGGCATTGCACAGCGTTGCACAGTGCTGCACAGCGCTGCACAGCGTGTCACCACGTGTCACAGCGCGGCACAGCATTATACAGTGCTGCACAGCACTGCACAGCGTTGCACAGCGTTGCACGATATCGCACAGCATCACACAGCACCGCGCAGCACCGGAGCGGGGCCGGGGGGAGCTGCCCGCTCTGCCGGGGCGGGGGGGCCTGGCCCAGGGCGCCGCTGGTTTAGGGCAGCCGCTCCCCGGCACCGCGGCCTCGGCCCCCCCGCCCCGGAGCGAGGCCTCTGGGGGCGGCTGAGCCCGTGGGTGCTGCGCCCGTGGGCGCTGCGCGACAGCCGGCACCCCCCGGGGACGGGCACTGCCCCCCGCCTGTCCCGGGGGGGGGAGGGCGGCCCCCCGGCTTGCTGGAGCAGCGAGCTCCCCCGCAGCTGCGGGACCCCTTCCCCTCCCCGCAGGTTGCTGCCTGCCGAGGGGCGAGTGTTCACCCGCTCCCGTGGGGCTGGGCCCCCCCGTGGGGCTGGGATGGACGTGGGGCAGGGACACAGAGGGGCTGGGACCCGTTGGGGTGGTGTCCCCGTGGGGCTGGGCCCCCCGTGGGGCCGGCACCCCCACAGCAGGGCGGGCGTCGCCGAGGGTCCCGGGGCATCTCCTGCGCCCCCCAAGGGCGGCAGCCCCGTGCTGAGCCGTGCAGGCCCCCGCCCTGCGCGGGGCTGGGGGTCCCCGAGGGCTGCTGCGTGTCGGCACAGACCCCACGGGGGGGGGCGATGCTTGTGGGGCTGCGCCCCACGGCCCCAGGGACGGGGGGGCTGCACACGCCATCGCTGCGTACCTGGGAGGACCTGGCCCCCCCCACGGGCGGGGAGATGCAAGTGGGGTCTGACCCCGAGGTGTGGGGGCAAACCCTGAGCTGTGGGGTGACATGCAGGGGTCTGACCCCGACATGTGGGGCGATGCAGATGGGTCCGACCACCAGGTGTGGGGCGCTGGGTCCCGCCTGCCCGTACTCACCGCCCGGAGGCTCCTCATGCCGGCCGTGGCGAGGGGCGGTGGGCGCGCGGGCTCTGGGGCGGCCGCCGGGACCCCCGGTTTTGTCCCCTCGGGGGGCGGCCCAGGGGCGGCCCAGCCTGCGCCGGCGGCGCGGGGCAATCGGTCACCAGTTAACCGGCCCCCGGTTAATGTTTGAGCCTGCGGCACCGGGCTCGGGGGGATGCTGCTCCCCGAGGGTGGGCAGGGGCTGGCGGGGAGCCTGGCCTGGCCCCCGAGCTGGGGACCCCACGCTGCAGCCCCCCGAGCTGGGGACCCCCGACCCCCAAGCTGGGGAGCCCCGGCCATGGGCGGCCCCGCCGGCGGCTGATGGTGGCCCCGGGCTGCCAGGCTCCCGGCAGGGGCAAAGGGACGTCCCCGTCCTGCTGCCCGCACCAGCCGCGGTGACCCTGTGGGACAGGGCCATGGCACGACTCCGGTCGGGACAGGGAGCGGGGCTGGACCCGGCGCCCCGACGGCACAGTGAGGGGCCGCGGGCAGCAGCGAGGGAGCGAGCGAAGGGGCCTCGGGGCTGGGGGGGGGCCGGGCAGGGCCGTGGGCAAGCGGTGCGGAGGGGCTGGGGGTCCAGGGGCTGCGGGAAGCAGCTCGGGGGTCGCTACCCTGGTGGGCAACAGCCACACGGCTGCTGATGGCCCTGGGGCCACCAGCACTCCCGTGGGATCCACGTCCGGGTGGGACGGGCACCGGCTGCCCCCGCGCCTTGCAGAACGTTCGGTTGAGCGACTGCCGACGTTGAAAGCACGCGGGGCAAGACCCCGTGGGGCTGGTGGGCATCGTGGCCGGGCAGGTCCCGTCCCGGGGGCCGCGGGGGGACGAGGGCCTGCCGGGAGTGGGCGTGCGGCTGGTGCACGCCCACGGGCAGGGGTGACGTGCACCCCGCGCACTGAAGCGGAGCGGTGCGTGCCACGCTGTACCGGGCTGTGGCCGGGTCACTCTTGGTCCCCTGTGTGTCCTGCGTGCCAGGGCAGAGGCAGGAGTGGGCAGCAGCGGGCACGGTGCCGCTGGGCAGGGGCCCTGACAGCCCTGCCGTGCCCAGCAGCTGCTGGCGCCAGAGGTGCAGCCCCCCCGCACGGTCCCTGCACCCCCCCAGGGGAGCCCCCAACATGTCTCCCCTTTAGCTTCCTCCTCCTCCTCCTCCTCCTCCTGCCCAGACCCACCAGCCCCACGCAGCTCTGGGTGCTGGCTGGGCACGGCTGCTGCCGCTGGGACGGGCGCTGCGCTGCTGGCCCTGCACTGCTGGCCCTGCGCTCACTGCTGTCCCTGCGCTCGCTGCTGTCCCTCTGCTCGCTGCTGTCCCTGCGCTCACTGCTGTCCCTGCACTCATTGCTGTCCCTGCGCTCGCTGCTGTCCCTCCGCTCACTGCTGTCCCTGCGCTCATTGCTGTCCCTCTGCTCGCTGCTGTCCCTGCGCTCGCTGCTGTCCCTCTGCTCGCTGCTGTCCCTGCGCTCACTGCTGTCCCTGCACTCATTGCTGTCCCTGCGCTCGCTGCTGTCCCTCCGCTCACTGCTGTCCCTCCGCTCACTGCTGTCCCTGCGCTCACTGCTGTCCCTGTGCTCGCTGCTGTCCCTCTGCTCGCTGCTGTCCCTGCACTCATTGCTGTCCCTGCGCTCGCTGCTGTCCCTGCGCTCGCTGCTGTCCCTGCGCTCACTGCTGTCCCTGTGCTCGCTGCTGTCCCTCTGCTCACTGCTGTCCCTGCGCTCGCTGCTGTCCCTGCGCTCGCTGCTGTCCCTCTGCTCGCTGCTGTCCCTCTGCTCACTGCTGTCCCTGCGCTCACTGCTGTCCCTCCGCTCACTGCTGTCCCTGCGCTCACTGCTGTCCCTCCGCTCACTGCTGTCCCTGCGCTCGCTGCTGTCCCTCTGCTCGCTGCTGTCCCTCTGCTCGCTGCTGTCCCTGCGCTCGCTGCTGTCCCTCTGCTCGCTGCTGTCCCTGCACTCATTGCTGTCCCTCTGCTTGCTGCTGTCCCTCCGCTCACTGCTGTCCCTGCGCTCATTGCTGTCCCTGCGCTCGCTGCTGTCCCTGCACTCACTGCTGTCCCTCCGCTCGCTGCTGTCCCTGCACTCACTGCTGTCCCTCTGCTCGCTGCTGTCCCTCCGCTCACTGCTGTCCCTGCGCTCACTGCTGTCCCTGCACTCATTGCTGTCCCTGCGCTCGCTGCTGTCCCTCCGCTCACTGCTGTCCCTGCGCTCATTGCTGTCCCTCTGCTCGCTGCTGTCCCTCTGCTCGCTGCTGTCCCTGCGCTCGCTGCTGTCCCTGCTGCGCTGTGGGACGCAGCTGGTGCCGGTCGCCTTCTGTCACCAGTGGCTGTGGGACCCGGGTGCCCGCGCCCTGCCCCAGGCAGCCCCCCGCACCCCGGCCCACTCCACGCCCCGCTCCCGTGGGAACAGCGCCCGCCCGGCACCAGACGTGACCCCTCCTCGCACACTTTATTCTGCACAAAAATCAGATTTTCACTTGGAGTGCTCCGCGCTGCAACGTCCGCCCGGCCCAGCGCTGGTCCTGCTGCGGGGCAGGGTCCGTCCCGGGCGCCCGCGGGGCTCAGCGTGGCCCCACTGCAGCCCCAAGGGATGGGGGGGGAAGGCCTGGGGTCCCCACGTGTCCCACGGTGGCCCCGTGTCGGGCCGTGGCCGCCCGTCCCCGTGGGACAGCGCTCACTGTCACCCCGGCAGCAGGGGGCCCGGGGGGCTGCGGGCAGAGCTCCTGCCTGCGGCCGGGGCTGCCCGGGGCCGCGGCTCCGGAGACTCCGGGACATTTTGGGGTCAACCCCTGCCCGCACCAGGCAGGGGAGCCCCGGCCCGGGAACCTCCCGTGATGGCCACGGGACACCCTGTCCCCTCCTGTCCCCGTCCTGCCCCATCAGCTGGCTCGAGCGAGGGCCGAGACCCCCGGGCAGGAGGGGAGAGGGGCCGGGAGCAGCACCCCTGGGTGCTCCCCACCCCACCCAGTGCTGCTGCTGCTCGTCCTGGGGGTGTTCTGGGGGGCTGAGGTGCTCCTGGGGGGCTGATGGAGTCGCTCCCAGGAGGGATGAGGGTGCTCGGGGGGGCACAAGGATGCTCATGGGGGGGTGAGGGTGCTCCGGGGCGGGGGGGGGGGGGCTGCACCCAGGGGGGCTGCGGGTGCTCACAGGATGGAGGGGGGTGCTCCTGGCACGAAACGAAGGGTCACGGTGCCGACGGGCTGGGCTCCCTGCCCCCCCCACGGGGGCTGGATCCGTGTCCCCCCGCGCCAGGGCCGAGGGGCAGCCCAGGGTGGGGGGGTGGGGGGGGAGCCGCACATCCCCGTCCCGCCAGGCCGCGGGGGTGACAGCTCCACTGGGTGACACCGGCGCTCCCGGGGCGTCACGGCATGGGGTGACAGGGATACCTGGGGTCCCCTCGTGTCCACAGGCCCCCATCCCACCCCGGCCCCCACTGAGCCCGTGGGGCCCTTCCCGTCCGTGCACCAAGGGCCCTTCCTCTGCCCCCCTGCTCGGGGACGGCTCGCCATCCCCCGGCGCCCACCAGCACCCGGCGCCCGTCTCACGGCAGGGCTGCGGGCAGGAGGCAGGGCCGGGGAAGGGGACAGCATCCTCTCCAGGGAGGACGGGACCCCCCAAGGCACCCCAGCCCCTGCCCTGGGAAGGGACCCCCGAGCGGGGAAGGTGCGGGGGGGCTGCCCCGTGCCCCCGCGCTGGCCGGGGGAGCAGAGCACCCGCAGAGCTGTGCCCCCCCAGACGAGCCCGGGAGGGGTCTGGGCCGGGGGCGAGGGGGTGCCACGGGGGTGCCGCAGCGGGGTGCTGAGCTGCTGAGTCAGGCGGGAGCGCGGCCAGGGGCTCGGCCCCACGCTCTTGCACAAGGCGCCGGCGCTGCTGCGGTCAGCAGGATCCCCCGCCCCTTGGACCCGCCGTCGACGGCCCCGGCCGGACGGGCCACCGCCGGCCACCACGGGCCACCGGCTCCCTGGCCCGCGGCCATCTCCGCCCCACGGGGCTCCGGCTGGCGATGGGGTAGGAGCCCCTCCGTGGGGATGCTCCCACGGGCCCTGTGTCCCTGGTGGGGCCGCGGCCAGCGCCGGGCTCTGCCCGGGGGGCACCGAGCACCCCAGAAAGGTGCAGAGGGAGCCCAGCCACGTCTGACTCTGGAAGCGCTTTAGTGGGGGGTCCCGCAGGACAAGGCGGGGGGGGGGGACACGACGCGGGGCCAGGCAGTCCGGTGCGGCAGCCCCCCCCTCACCCGTAGCTGTGGGGGCTGTTGGGGTTCATGGGGGACGAGTCCTGGCGGCCCGACTGGCCCATCAGTTGCCAGAGGCGGTGGCTCAGGTTCTGCACCTGGCAGGTGCCCAGCACGCAGCCCACCCGCAGCAGCTGCGCGTGCTGCAGCCGCCCCAGCGCGTGCCGGCGGCCCCGCGCGTGCCGGGAGCCGTGCCGCGGGCCGTGCCGCAGGATGAGGCGGCGGGCACCGTGCCGGGGTCCGTGGCGTGGGATGAGCTTCGGGCGCTGCCGTGGGATGAGCAGTCTGTGCCGGGGGGCCGGGCAGGCGCCGTGCCGGGGGGCGAGCCGGGGGCCGTGGCGTGGGATGAGCTTCGGGCCGTGCCGTGGGACGAGCAACCTGTGCCGAGGGCCGCCGGCGGGCTGCGGCAGGGCGGGGGGCCGCGGTCCTGGGTGGTCCCCGAGGAGCGGGGCCGGGGAGGGTCTCCGGTCCGGGGGGTCCCTGCAAGAGAGCGGCAGCGGGGTCAGGGGAGGCAGCAACGCCCACGGGCAGCAGCAGGCAGAGCCGCGGCACCCCGGGCAGGGGGGGCTGCGTGGCACCGTGACAGCAGGGGTAAAGGGGGTTTGGCCGTGCCGTGCTGGGGGTCCCACGGTGGGCCGGGGGAAGGCAGCCCCCCCCCCCCCCCAGCCCAGCCACGGGCCGGGGCACCTCGCCCGCCCCTCCCGGCAACCCTGCCCCGCTCTGCCCAGGGCCCCGGGCCTGCCGGGACGGGACGGGAGGAGCGGGAGGAGGAGGAGGAGGAGGAGGCGGCGGCAGTCGGGGCAGGGGAGCTGCTACCTGCAGCCGCACACGTACTCCGTGCTCCGGCGTCGCGCCATGGCTGCAGGAGCTGCCCGCCACAGCCAGGGCTGCAGCCGCGGGCCACCCCCTTCCCACCCCAAACCAGTGGGGCTGGGACACCCCCGTCCCACGGGGCTCCCCGGGCAGAGGGGACCCCATGGCCCCCACGGCCTCCTGTGACTGCTGCTGCCAGCCCCGCCACGCACCCCTGCCAGCCCCGCGCCGAGCCCGCTGCCGACCCGCAAGCCGGGGCCACGCAGGGTCCCCGGGGTCCTGGGGGCACTGACCCCCCCGGGGTGCACAAACGGGGACCCCCCCGGCGCTGCCAGCTCCAGCACAGCCCAGGTCGGTCTCCCTCCGCGGAGGAGCCGGTGACCCCCCGGGGCTCCGCTGCCCGCAGCCGCCCCCGGGCCGCTGCCCGGGAGGAATCCACGGCACCCGGGGGTGGCACGTGCCGCGTGGCCGGGAGCCCCTCTGCTGCCCGCACCGGCCCTGCCTGCGCACGGGCACGCACGGTGGCACCCGCTGCTGCGCCCCCCGGCCAAGCCCGCGTGCCCCCCTGCACACGCACGTCCCTGCATGCACACCCCCTTCGCTACCCGTGAACGCACCCGTACACACATGGGCACACGCGCGTCCCAGCACGCGCACACGCGTGCACACTCGCTCCCCCTACAACCCCCGTACGCACGCAGCGCACCCACGGCCCGGTGTGCGCGGACACCCACGGGGTGACCCCTGCACACGCGTGGGCACACGCATGTCCCAGCGTGCACGCGCATGCACACATCCCCGTACACACACGGGCACACGCGTGTCCCAGCGTGCACACACATGCACACGTCCCCGTACACACACGGGCACACGCGTGTCCCAGCACACACACGCTCTACAGCCCCTGCACACACGCAGGTGCGCCCACAGCCCGGTGCACCCACGCACGCTCACACCACGCACCCCCAGCCCGGTGTGCCTGCGCACCCACGGCGTGACCCCGGTGCAGGCATCCCGGTGCGCACACGCAGCCCCGGACTCCTCGCACCGCACCACCCCCCCGTCCCCCCACCGCCCAGGGCCGCAGGAAATCTGGGTGCCGGAGGGCTCATCCCGGCACAGCCGGGTCGAGGCCGGACGCCGCTTGGCCGGGAGCCGCGGGAGCGGGGACAGAGGCCAAATTCCTCCGGCTCTGCAGAGACGGGAAGCGTTGGGGGGGCCTGGCGAGCGCCCGTTGCCCCTTCCCGTCCTGGGACGTGTTTACGGGAGGCGGACGGTGCCCGGAAACACCGGCAGCCTCAACCACCCCGTCCCAGCACTGCCCAGGCCGCAGCACACGGGGCTTTCCGGGCCAGCTCTCTTCCAGGCAGCTCCGGCACTGCCGGCCCCCCAAGCCAAGAAGCCCCCGTGCCGGTGTCCCGCGGGATGGCTGCCGGCTGCGGAGTCCCCCTCCCTCCCCAAGCTCGGCTTCTGCCCCGGCTTCGCCCCAGCTGGCCCCGGCGCAGCGTGCCCTCGCCCCGGCCAAGCTCCCGGCGCATCCGACTGCGCGTGAGATCCTGTGGGATCGCTGCCGCTCCGGCTTCCGTGCCTGGTCGCGGGGCTTTGCGAGCCTCGCCGGACACGCCACGGAGCGCCCACCGACCCCGGGGCTGCCGCTGGCTGCACCAGCGCCTCCCCACAGCCCCCCCAGCTCCCACGACCGGTTCCCATGCAGCTCCCGGCCCCCTCCGGCTTCCCCTGCTGCTGCCCACCTCGTTCCCACAGCCTTTGCACCGGCGCAGAGCCGGCACCCACGCTCCCCGGCTGTGGGCACCCACACCTGGGCCCCGGGCACCCGTGTGGCGGGGTCCGACCTGAGGACACAGAGCTCCCCACCCCGGGACCCCCACGCCTCAGGGCCCCCATCCCGGGGACCCCCGCGCCCCGGCCCACGGCAGACGCAGCTGTGGCCGTGCCATCCCGCAGCCGCGGCAGGAGCTGCCCGGCCCACCGCCGGGGTCGGGGCGTCCCGGCCCCCCCACGTCCATCCCCGCAGCGGGACGTGGCCCAGCGCACGGCCCCCGCTCCCACGCCCCCAGGAGCCGCGCCGACGGCTGCCTGCGGCAGCAGGCAGGCAGGCAGGCAAGAGCCGCTCGCAGATGCCTCCGGAGCCAGACGCAGGCTTCCCACGGCGCTGGGCACAGCCCAAACCCGCTCCTCAAGCAGCAACATGCACGCCGGGGAGCCTGTGCGTGCACACGTGCGTGCACACACGCGGGAGCTTCCGTCCTGACCCGAGGTGCCTCCTTCGGCGGGAGGTCCCGGCGCCCCGCAGCCCCCGGCCGCCCCTCGCCTCGCACACGCGTGCGGCCACGCGCGCCTTGGCACACCGAGAGTTCTCGCACACGCACGCTCTCCATCACGGCGCGTGCCAAAACCTCGTCCGGCCCTCGCACACCCGCGCGCAGGTACCGCCCTGGCCCCCGTGCCCTCCCAAACCCGCAGACCTGCCTCGCCGCCCCCGGCACGCTGCGTCCCCGCAGCCCCGGCCGCATCCTGCCCCCTCCCAGCACCGCTCCCCCGCTCCCACCGGGACGAGGCGCAGCGCAGGGGCCAGGGACCCCTCACCCCGCTCCCGCCACCTCGTCCCCCGGGGTCCCCACCGGCACCGCAGGGACAGGCACGGGACACGCAGCAAAGACGGGGTTGGGGTCCGGCTGGGAGACGGTGCCCAGGGGACCCCCCAGCCCGCTCCTCCGCGCAGCCCCCGGTGCACCCGTCTGTCCCCACTCCCCAGGGCATCGTCCCCCCGGGGAACCCGCCCACAACCCGCTGCCAGCACAAGGGGCTCCGGTGCGGGACAGCGGGACAGCGGGACAGCGGGACGCACGGCCGTGCTGCCGGGCCGGGCCCTGCCAAACCCCGGGGGAGCCGGGGAGAGCGGCCGTGGCTGGGGCGGCCGGCGGGACAGACGGACACGGGCACGGAGCCCCCCTCGGGGGGCAGGGCTGGGGGCTGGGCAGGGGCACAGAGCCGCCCCGCGCGGGGGGCGGGCAGGGGTGCGGGCAGGGTGCGGGCAGGGTGAGGGCAAGGTGCGGGCAGGGGTGCGGGCAGGGTGAGGGCAAGGTGCGGGCAGGGGTGCGGGCAGGGGTGCGGGCAGGGGTGCGGGCAGGGGTGCGGGCAGGGTGCGGGCAGGGGTGCGGGCAGGGGTGCGGGCAGGGTGCGGGCAGGGTGCGGGCAGGGGTACGGGCAGGGGTACGGGCAGGGGTGCGGGCAGGGTGCGGGCAGGGGTGCGGGCAGGGGTGCGGGCAGGGGTACGGGCAGGGTGCGGGCAGGGTGCGGGCAGGGGTACAAGCAGGGGTACGGGCAGGGGTACAGGCAGGGTGCGGGCAGGGTGCGGGCTCACCTGCGCTTGGGCGCGCGGCCGTGGGGCAGGGGCGGGCAGGCGCGCAGCTCCAGCAGACTCAGCACCAGGCTGATGCAACCCAGCGCGACCGGCGCCGGGGCTCTCATGGCGGGGCCGGGCCGGGGCAGCGGCTGCGGGGAGAGAGAAGGGCTCGGGGCCGGGCGCCGGGCTCCGGGCTCCAGCCCCCCCGTCCCGTCCCGTCCCGTCCCGTCCCGTCCCGCAGCCCCGGGCCCGGTGCGGGGTGGTCCCCGGGGGGTCCCGGCCGTACCTGGGCGGGGGCCGGGGCTCGGGTGGGTCCGTGCCTCGCTCGGCGCGGCCGCTCCCGCCCCGGCCCAGGTTAAATATCGCCGGGCCCGGCGCGGCGGGGCGAGGAGGAGCCGAGCGGCCGCGGGAGGAGCCACGGGCGGGGGCAGCCCCGCACCGGCCCCGCACCGCCCCCCGCCCCGCCGCCGGGGGGGGGCCGCGATGGGATGGGGCTGGGATGGGGCTGGGATGGGGCTGCGGGAGCCATTCGGGGGGGCCGGGGGGTGGGATGGGGCTGGGAGACCGATCCGGGGGGAACGGGATGGGGCTGCGATGGGCTGGGGGAGCGGGCCGGGGGGCTGGGATGGGGCCGGGATGGGGGACCCCTCCGGGGCACCCACCCCCCTCCGGGGGGCTGGGCTGGGGGTGGGATGGGCTGGGGGAGCAGTCTGGGGGGGCTGGGCTGGGCTGGGGCTGGGCTGGGAGACCCATCCGGGGGGCCGGGATGGGGCTGGGGGACCGATCCGGGGGGAATGGGGTGGGGCTGGATGGGATGGGGGAGAGGTCCGGGGGGCTGGGATGGGATGGGGCTGGGCTGGGGGACCCATCGGGGGGGCTGGGGCCAGGATGGGGCTGGGGGACCCATCCGGGGGGAATGGGATGGGGTTGGGCTGGGCTGGGGGACCCACCCAGGGAATCTGTGCTGGGGCTGATGTGGGGTCTTGGGGTACCCCCACCCCCCTCCCAGCCCCCTCCCCAGCACCTGCGCCCCGGGGCCGGCCGCGGCAGCGAGGGCCAGGCCAGGCGGTGCTGGGCCCTGCCAGGCCCCGGCAGCCACGCCGCGCCACGCCGCGCCACGTCGCGCCACGCTCAGCCCTGCCAAGCCGGGCTGCGTGCCTCCCGCCCGCGCAGCACCCCGGGGCGCAGGGCCCCTCCCCAGGGGCACCCCGACACCCCGGTCCTGCGCCCCGCAGCCCACTGCCGAGCCGAGGAGCTCGGGGGGGGCAGAGCCCCCCAGCTCCGCTCGCCGCTCCCCACGCGCGGGGGGCAAACCCAGGCTGGAGGGCCAGGGCCACGCTGCCTCCCTCCCCTTCGCCGGGCCGCGCGGGGAAGCCCAGTGCAGCCCAGTGCAGCCCAGTGCCCCCAGCTCGGCCAGCCCCCCCGCCCCACCTCTGCCCCACGCTGCCCGGGGGCCCCGTCCCCTCGGGGGGCAGCACCCTGGCACCCCCGGGCGCTGCAGCCGGCCCAGCCCGCGAGCGGGGCTGGAACCGCTCTGCGGGGACGTGCGCCTGCACGCCCCTTCTCCCAGGGCTAATTTAGGTTAATGTTTTTAAACATCACATGGGGCCTTCTAAAACAATTAAGGAATGTAATCCGCAGAGGTCAGACCAGTCCCGCGTTCCCCCGCGGGGGAAGCAGCTCGCCAGAACCGGGGGCGGTGGGGAGCCGCTGCCGGCGGTGCCCGGCGGGCACGGGGGGTGGCGGGCGTTGGGGGCTCCGGGTGCCCCGGGGTGCTGCTCCTCGAGCCGGGCAGCCAGAGCTCAGCAGGGGAGGGGTCCCCGCCAGACCCCCTCACCGGGACCCCCTGCCCCCTGCTCCGGGACGGGGGTCCGGGTGTCCGTGGTGCCCGGGCTGCTGGGACGGAGCCGGCGTGAGGAGCCCCCAGCACCCCAGGGTGCCCGAGCCGGGGTCCGGGCCCCAGGGCACCCCCTCCCCTGCCCGCTCCCCCCCCCCCCGCTGCGGCCTCCCCAGGCCAAGGGGCCGGGGGCCTCCGCATGCTCCGAATCGCTGGGATTCTTCCGCATTATCGGACACAAAGGCTTCAAACACCCGGTCCCCGTGCAGGGGGATTTGCGGCAGCACCTGATCATGGGGCGGCGGGGACGGGGCGGGGGGCGGCGGGGACAGACCCCCCGAGCCGGGCTGCTGGTCCAGCCCCGGCTCGAAGCGGCCCAGCCTTCCCCAAGCGCCGCGGCCCACGGCTCTCCGCGCGTCTCCCGAGGGGAATTTTTGTGGCGTGCCGGGCTCTTCCGCTTGTTTGTTGCTGGATTATCCCAGAGAGAGAGAAACCCAGCACGAAAACAAGGCGGCGGAGCTGCGGGCGGGGGCACGCGGGGCCGAGCACCCGGCATGGCCCTGGCACGGCACACGCTGCCCTGGGCCACCGATGCACCGAACCGCCGCCCAGACCTCGCCACCACCGTGGCATCCCCGTGCGCCGTGCTCCGGTGGGACGTCACCCTGCGGTCCCCGGGGCTGAGGCCTGGCACAGCTCTGGCACGGTGCCGGCACTCCCAAGCAAACCCCGGGCAGTGCCGTGCCGTGCCGGGGTCCCGGCCGGGGCTCACCCCCAGGCACCTCCCGGGACCCGGTGCAGGTCCCTGTCCGGACCCCGGTGCGGGGCAGCAGAGTTCGCTTAATGCCGGTTCCTGGGGGGAGCAGCCCCCGCTGGCCGGTCGCCCCTTCCCACGCGGTGGGGGGGGAGCAGGGGGTGAGCGGGAGGCCGGGGCTTGGCCGGGACCCCCGGCACGGCACGGCTCTGCAGCTCCGGGCGCTTCTGCGGAGCAGAGGAGCAGCCTGAGCAGGAGCAGCAGCAGCAGCAGCAGCAGCAGCAGGTCTCTCCACCAGCCCCTGCTCCGGGCGTGCACGCTGCCCTGGGCACGCGGCAGAGGCACGGCTGAGCCCCCGTGCTCCCGCAGCAAGGGCAGAACGCGTCTCCCTGCCCTCCCTGGGGGATCGCCCCTCCTGGGTGCTGGGAAGGACCCCGGGTCCTGCTTCACCGCCCGGGTGTGCTGGATCCGGCCGCCGGCCTGCAGCCATCGCGGCAGAGCGCACCGCTGCCGCTGCGTCCGGTAACCCGGTGTCCGGGCGCACCCGCACCCAGGGCTGTGCCGCAGCCGGACCCGCACCAGGGGCTGCCATCGCCCCGCTGACCGCTGCGGACGGGCAGCGCTTGCCCTCTCCCTCTCTGCTCCTCGGCAGCCTGGCTTCCAGCCATGGGAATCAATCGCTGCGTTTCAATTAGCTTAATTGCCTCCTGGCTGAGGCCCCGGGGGAGGGCGGGGGCTGAGGGCAGCGGCCGCAGCTCCGCTCCTGTCTCCCGCTCACCAAAAAGCGCTTTTGGGGGGCAGGTGTGTGGAAAAGGAGCGGGGTGGGCTGCACCCCCGGCACGGCCCACGAGCACCCGCTGCGTCCCAGGAGGGGTGGGGGGCAGAGGCAGGGCGAGGCCCCCCGGGCAGGGGCTGCAGGCCGAGGGACCCCGTCCCCGAGCCCCGCTGGGACCCTCACGGCCACGGTCCCCGGGACCCCCCGGTTCCCCAGGGCGGCAGCATCGCCTGGGGGTCACAGAGCGCGGGGTGGTGACGGGGGCTGCCCGGGGCGGGGGGCCGGAGGCACGGAGCCCCTGCCCGGGCCGGCAGCGCCACGGCCACGCGTGACGCAGGTGAGCAGGAAGGTAAACACGCCTTTACCGCAACTGCCGGGCTGGGAGCAATGGGTGCGGGAACGGGCGGCACCCTGCCGTGGCCGCGCTGAATCACCCGCGCTCGCGCCGGGGCACCCAGGGCTTCTCCTGGTGCTCGCCTGGGTGCTGCACTTCGCCCCACGTCGTGGCTTCACCCCTCGTCGTGGCAGAGCTCCCCTAAGATGGCCAAGCCCCCTCATCCCAGCAGAGCCCCTCCAGCACGGCAGAGCCCCCCGCGCGGTGGCTGACCCCCACGCGTGGGGCAACGGCGGGGAGCCGTGCGCTGGGGGGACGTGCTGGGGAGGGCTCGCTGGGGAATCCCCCTCCGAGCCGGGAATTTGGGGAGCTCTCCCGAGGAGCCACGTGGAAACCTGCCCGCGGCCTCCGCCGGGGAGGGAACCGGCCGCACGCCCCACTGCAACGCGGCCGCTCGTGGGGCTTCGCCCTGCTGAGACGGAGGTGTCCCGGGGCCAGGGCTCTGCCACCTGAAACGCGCCCACCCCCCCGAGCCCCCCGGGCGCCCACCGCACCACGCGCAGCGTCTCGGCCCCGCTCCTGACTCCGTCCCCGCTTCCCTGCCTGCTCCCGCCGCCTGCGCCCTCCCGGCCCCCTGCCCGCATCCCCACGCCGTCCGGGGGCCGCGGGGCCAAGCAGCAGCCGGGCAGAGCCCCCCAGCAGTGCACGCGTGGCCGGGACCCCCGGCCCCCTCAATGCCCCCGCAATAGGGCTGGGCGTGGGTGCCGAGCCCCCCGAGGGTGCGGGAGGATGCACCCACCCCGAGGTGCTCGGGGTTTGCTGTGACCCCGCGGCGCTTCCAGAGCTCTCCCTGCCCGGGGCGCCGCGGGCCCCTCTGCCTGCAGCCCCCGCTGCAGGGGGGCACAGCGGGGACCCCATCGCCGGTCGCCCCACGGGCAGCGGCCCCAGCTCCCCCCGACCCAGCTCCTCTGGCCACTCGGGGAGGGAAGGGCAGAGCCGGGGCACAGGGACGCCTGAACCCGCCATCGCTCGGCTCTTCCCAGGGGGTTTTAAACCCAAACGAAGGTTTCGGGTGCCGGTGGCTGACAAGGGGGCGCAGGGCAGAGCCCCCCCGCTCGCCCCGGAGGAGGGGATGGAGCATCCCTGCGATGGAGCACCCCTGCCCCGCTGCTTGCTGAGCCAGGGGAGGGGGGTGGGAAGCAGGGTGGGGGGGTTTGCCGACGCAGGGTGATGGGGAGAGCGGCAGGAGGAGCGCGGGGTGCGGGGACAAGCGATACCGTCAGATACCGTCAGACTGAATCCCTGCTGGTGAGCGCCGAGGGACGTACCGGGGAAACGCCGCTCGCACGCAGCCACGGGCTCCAGGTCCGTGCCCCCGGCCAGGAAAACGGCGGCGGAGCCGCTCTGACGGCACTCGGTGCCGCGTCGCGGCCGTGGGAAACAGCCACAGCCACAGAAACAGGCAGGAGAGGGGAGAAACGCATCCTGCGGCCCCGCAAACACGGGGAGCGTCCCCAGCATCCCCAGGGTCCCCAGCGTCCCTGGTGTCCCCACAGCAGGGACCAGCCCCGGGGAAAGCAGGGAGAGGGGCACAAAGCAGCGCTGGTGAGACGAGAGCCGGCCAAGGGGTGCGGGGCAGGCAGCGGTGGGACACTCGCCCGGGTGCGGGGGGTCCCACTGCACGTGGGCTCGGGGACGTGGACGCAGCCTCCGGCCGAGGCTGCCCTGAGCGGCAGATTGCGGGGACGGGGGCTGCGGCCAGGATACGTCCCGGCTTTGCCGTTCCCCGTGGGGGATCTGGGGGGGGGCAGCCTTGGGACCCAGACCCCCGGGCAGGGCTGCAGCCTGGGGACACCCTGCCCTCCGCCACAGGGATGGGGACGCCAGCGCAGCCCCTGCCCCCGTGTCACCCGCCCCAGGCGGGGCTGGGCGTCCCTCCAGCAGCAGTGGCCATGGGGCCACAGGGAGCCCGTGGCCACGTGGCACCCGTGGGTGCAGCAGGGCTGGGGGCCCACGGCACGGCGGGGAGGACGCAGGCCCGGCATCACCCGCACCGAGGTGGTGCCACGGCGAGTGCCCCGCCGGGTGCGCCCCGCCGCAGGATCCGGCCCCACAGCAGTGGCTGGAGGCACGGGGGTGTCGGGGCCGGTCGGCTGCGGGGCTGCTCCTGCCCTGCGGAGCCGGGGCCGCAGCCGTCCCCGGGGACACCGCGGGCACGAGCCGGGGCTGCGGACAGAGCCCGGGAGCACCCAGGAGTTACAGCCGCGCTGGAAGCAGCTCACGGCCCGACCCCGGGAGGCTCCCGGGCACGCAGCCGCGGCTGGGGGCTGCACGCGCCTTGGGTCCCCCGTGCACGTGCCCCCGCGCCTGTCCCCGCACCCACGCCCCGTGCCGCAGGGCTCCCGGCGCCCGCTGCTGCCGCTGCCACCGCGGCCCCGTGGGTGGGCAAGACCACGGCCCACTCAGCCGGCACCGATTGCTGCCAGTGCTGATCGCCGCCGGCGCTGATCCCTGCCGGTGCCGATCGCCGCGGGCAGCCCTGCGCCCCTTCCACGTGGCACAGGGCAGGACGCACCCCACGCACATCTCACCCTTGGTTCCAGGGCAGCTCAGCCCCATTTCCCCTCAGTTCCCACCCTCCGGCACCGCTCCGGTCCCACGTCCCCGCCATTGCCCTCCGCAGGGAGATTCCCGCTGCCGCTCCCCAGGGCCGGCCCTGGGCTGCCGCCCTGCCGCTGGTCAGACGGCCGCCTCGGCGCATCCCCCGGCCCCACGTCGCTGTCCCACAGAAACGCGCCCGGAGCCCCGTCCCCACCAGGTCTCGCCTGCTCTGCGTCTCCCCTCGTCTGCCGGCTGCCGCAGGGGTCACCTCACTGCCTCTGTGGGTCTGGGCTGGGATCCGGCCGTGGTCCAGCACCGACGGGTGCCCGCCAGCCCCGCAGCCCCGGCGGGGCTGGCAGCGCCAGCAGAGCAGGAGGGTTTGCCTGCGGCAGCACCCGGCCCCGTGCCTGGGGACAGAGGGATGCAGGGACGTGGGGACGTGGGCACGGCCACCCCGGTGCCAGACCCCCGCCCGGCCCCGTGGTTCGGGGCGGCAGCCCTCGGCACGGTGCTGTTGGAGCCCCGGGGCTGGGAGAGCGGCGGCAGACCCAGCACCAGCCCGGGAAAGAGGCCGATGGCTGCGCAGCGCCGGCGCGGACACGCGGCATGGGCACGCTGAGCTGGGCGGCACGGGGACGCCTGCGGCTTGGTGCCACCAGGCGCCCGCTGCCCCAGGACCAGGGTGCCCGGCTGCCTCTGCCCCCACGCCCCACGGGGCAGCCGGGCGCAGGGGAGCCGCGGTGAGCTGGTTACACCGGAAAGCGAAGCCAACAGGGGACCTGGAGAGAAGGGGAGGAAAACACAGACACCCCCGTTATAACCCGGGGTTCGTCCCCGTTTGCCCCCGGGAGGGTGCCCCCACCCACCGCCCCGCACGGCGTGACCGGCAGCGCTTGCCACCGGCGTGGCACAAGCCCCGGGAGGAGTGGCGGTGGCACTGGGCATGGTCCCGCCGGCGCGGTGCCTGTCCCGGCAGCGGGGCTCTGGGGGACCCCGTAGCGGTGCCCGGGGCGGCAGGAGGTCCAAGGGCCGTGCAGGGCAGTGGGGGTGCGGAGGGGACCCCGCTCCATGGGGGACTGCCGGGGCCGGCTGCGCCCTCACCCCAGGCGCCCCTCCCAGACCGGGGGGACCCCAGGGACACCGGGGAGGGGGAGAGGCCGTCTGCCGCAGCCTGCCCAGCCCGCCCGGCCCCCGCACCCCCGGCCTGTGGGGTCCCGTGGGATCCGGCCCAGCCCCGGCACCCCGTACCCATGGGGACCTGCAGGATCGGGCCCAGCCGCGGCACCCCCTGCCCAAAGGACCCGGCAGGATTTATTTTTTTCTACCTCCCAGAGTTCCACCTCCCCTCTTTCTCTGTCCCATACGCCTTTTCTCGGTCCCCTCCGCCCTCGGGTGTTCCCCGTCCCCCGCTGCCGCGGTCCCCTGAGCAGCGGGCGCACGGGGGTCCGGCCGAGGGAGCCCCGAGGGGCCGAGGGGGCTGGGGAGCTCCCGGGGCCGCTGCTCCCCGCCGGGCTGGGCAGAGCCGGGCTCGGCCGGGCTGGCAGCTGCCTGCAGGCAGGACTGACCCGCTCCTGCCTTCCCTGCGCCTGTGCCCGTCAGCCGGACGGGCAGCGCGTGCCCGGCTCAGGGGCCGAGGCCGGGCGCTGCCAACTGCCCCCCCATCCGGCACGCACCCCACGTCCCGCTCCCGCGTGGGAGTGGGAACGGGGATTTTCTCCGATGAATCATCCCCCGCTCTGGCAGCGGCCGTGCCGCGGCATGCGCCCGCCGACCCCGCTCACCGCGGGAGCTCACGGCCACGGGCAGCCGTGCAGCGGGTCCTGCCGCGGGACCCCGGCCACACACCCCGGCCCTGGCACAGGGGAGCTCCGGGGCGCGGTGGCGGCTGCTGCCGCGGGACGGGACGGGACAAGACGGAACGGGACGGGACGGCCACGCTGCAAGCAGGGGCTGCCTCCGCAGCCGGCGCTTCGGCTCTCGGGACGGCCACGCTGCAAGCAGGGGCTGCCTCCGCAGCCGGCGCTTCGGCTCTCGGGACGGCCACGCTGCAAGCAGGGGCTGCCTCCGCAGCCGGCGCTTCGGCTCTCAGGCCGGCGGCACTGCGGGGCTGTGCCGGGGCACGCTGCCACCGGCACCTCCGGCACATGGCGTCCGCCTGGCCCTGTCCCCGCAGCCGGGCTTGTGCCGGGGTGGCTGCGAAAGGTGAGGGCCCCGGGTGCCGGTGGGAGCTGCCGGGGCCAGGGCCGGCCAGGACGGACTCGGTGCCCCGGCCCTGCTGCCGGCACGGCTGCGGGCCTGCTCCCCGGCCCTCCGAAGGCCTGACCCTGGCTCTGGCCTGAGCCTGGCTCTGGCCGGACCGGTGCGGGTTCGGCACGGCACCGGCAGCCCCGAGCCCCGCGGCGTCTCCCACCGTCCACGGGGATGAGGGGCTCACAGCCCCCCCCGCCCCACGTCCCAGCACCCCGTGGGCGGCTGCAAGGGACAGGGTCACCGCGCCCCGGCATCCCGTCCCTCCCGGGCTGTGGGGGGTCCCGTCCCTCCGGGGGGTGCTCTCCCGTGGGGGTGCACACCCGGGGGCTGTGCCACCAGTGGGGGCTGTGCGTAGTGGGGGGGTCGTGCACATCTGAGGGGGGCTGTGCACGCTCAGGGGCCGTGCACACCGGGGTACCCGGGGGTTGTAGGCGCCGGGAGCTGTGCACAGTGGAGGGGGTTGTGCGAAATGGGGGGGGCTTGCACAAAATGGGGGGGCTGTGCCCACCTTGGGGGGGCTGTGCTCACTGGAGGATCGTACACGCTGGGGGGGTGTCCGTGGATACCGGGGGTCGGTGCACACGCATGGCTGTGCACTCTGGGGGGGCCGCGCACCCCCGGGGGGGCCATGCATGGGCACCGGGGGTTCCCGCACACGCGTGTCCACACACACCCGGGGGGGCCATGCATGGGCACCGGGGGTTCCCGCACACGCGTGTCCGCGCACCCCCGGGGGGGCCATGCATGGGCACCGGGGATTCCTGCACACGCGTGTCCGCGCACCCCCGCGGCCGGCGCAGCCCGGCCCCCCCCCCCCTCCGCCCCCCCGGGGAACCCCCGCGCCGCGGCCCCGCCCCCTCCGGGCCCCGCCCCGCCCCTCCCAGCGCGCCCAATGGGGAGCGGCGTCCCGCCCCCCGCGGCGGCGGCCGCGCAGGCGCAGTGGGGGCGGGCCGGGCCGGCCGCGCGAGGGGCCAAGATGGCGGCGGTCGGCGGGGCGCGCGGGCGGGCGGGGAGCGCGGCGGCGGCGGCGGCGGCGGGGCTGTGAGGTGAGCGCGGCGCAGCGGCCGCCGCCCCCGCCATGGCCCGCCTGGCCGACTACTTCGTCCTCGTGGGCTACGACCCCGGCAAGCGCGGTGAGCGGCGGCGCGGGGCGGCGCGGGGCCGGCGGGGGCGCGACCGCTGTCACCCGCCGCGGGGGAGGGGCGCGGGCGGCGCCGCGCGTGGGGCCGCGGGGGGCAGCGGGCCGGGCCGGGCCCACGCGGGGCCGCGCCGGCGGGGGGGAGCGGGCCCGGGCCGGGGGCGCGGGCCGCGCCCGCGCGACGTGGCGGGCGCCCGGCCGGGCCCGCGGGCGGGACGGCGGCCGGTACCGGGCGGCGGCGGCGGCGGCGGCGGCGGCGGTGGGGGGGGGCCCGGACCGGGGCGGGGGCGGCCGCCGGCGTCCTCCAACCGGCCGGGCCCGGCGGGGCCGCCCCGCCCGCCCCGTGAGGCGGCCCGGGGCGCGGGAGCGCGGGCAGGGCCGGGCCGGGCGGCAGCGGGCAGGGCGCAGGCCGCTTCCCCCGGGCCGGGTCCCCCCGGGAAGCCCCTCGCGGCAGGGCCGGGGAGAAGCACCGGCGGCGGGTGTGTGCCGCTCCTGCCGCCCCGTCCCCCGGGCTCGCCTGCCTGTGCCCGGTCACCGGCGGCCAGAAACGCCTGCGCGTGGCTCTGCTAAATTGCCGTTTCTGTAATTGCGGGGGCTGCCCGCCTGCCGTCGCCGAGCTGTCGCTGCTCCGGATGTGGCGGCTGGCCGTGGTTTGGGGTGGGGGATTTCTGCCCTCCGCTCGCTGGGGAGCGGCGCGGGGGCAGGCCAAAGCCCCCGCGGACGGGGGGGGGACGTCGTGCCCTGGCCGGTGCCGGGGTGGCTTTGTCTAACCCCGCTGCTTCGGGCGCTCCCGACCCGCAGGTCTGTTTAGGGACCTCGTCCCTCTGTCCTCGGCCCGCGTCTGTCCTTATCTTCAGGTGCTGGTTTGGCTGTCTCGCTCCTGGGGTTTTATTTGCCTGGGGGCTCCTTCCACGACTCTTTCTTCTGCCCTCTTGCACTCAACTGGTTGTGGTGAAAATGAACTTTGCCGGCATTGTCAACGAGGTTAAGCTCACCTAAAGTAAGGACTTTCTTGCAGAACGCACGCCGGGAGCGTCCATTCACCAAATTGCGTATTCACAGGAGAAGAGGCTGTTGGCTGGAATTGTTTTAACTGCGCGCTCGGAGCTGGCGAGAGGGAATCCTTTTCCACGCAGTGCCTGTTAAACCGTGGGTTTGATTGTTAGGGGAAGCTGTTGAGGCTGAGAGCTCAGTTAACATTCAGAGCGGCTGCACGGTCGTACGGATACGAGTGTCTGCGGCGCTCGGTGCTGGCACACCGGGGGATCCCAACACCCGCCGCCGGTCCCGTCTCCCCTGTTCCGGAGCTCTGGGGAGCGCGGCGTGCAGCTCCTCGACGGTCCAGTTTTGGGAAGGTGTTTGGGCAGCCCGGATAAGAGTTTTGGTGTTTTCTGCGTAGTGTCTGATCACGTGGCGGGGTGTTTTAGTAGTGTTATTATTATTGCAGGCATCTTCCCCCGGTGTCCTGTAGCATCGGAGCGGGAAAGAGTTGCTCTCTCCCTCCGGTGCCCTCGGGTCGGACTCTGCCGGGCAGAGCTGCGGGAGGCGGGCTGCCCAGGACTGCGCCGGCCTCTCCGGGAGCGAATGGAGGGCTGGAGCGATGCTTCGCAGTTGTACCGTCTTCGCCTCCCCTCTGCGTTCTGTCTCTGGGGCCTCTGAGCATTTCCTTCTGCACCTTCTTGCTCATCTCGGCCTCCCTCACCGAGCTGCGGCTGATATTTGCAGCATAAAACTGGCTGTGGTTTGTAGTGGTTAGCAACTGGTTGGGTACGATGGGGCTTACGGAGCAGCTGAGCGCTTTAGTCATGTGTTCCTTGTCTCAAGACTCGGAAACCTGAGTTTCTGAAAGGAACGACACATGCCACGCATCCTCCCGGTGTCACCTGAGCCTTATTCGGGGAAGACGGGCAGCGCTCTGAGGTGAAGAGGTTAATTGCAGTGGGACATTAGGAAGGAAAGAGCTCACAATTAATGAATTGTATTCCTCTGACTTAAATATTCACTGTTTTATTTTAAATCTCATCCGTAGCATACAGGCCACCGGACTGAGCTGAACTCGCTTGTGTTTGGGCTAGTACAGACCTTGGCAAAATATCCAGCCTTGACGTGGAAACCATTAGCAGGTTTTGGTAGTATAAAAAGCCGCTGGCAGCTGCGGCCCTTGTCCGGTGGTGGCTGTCCCAGTAAAAATGCATCTGCATCTAGCCTGAACCTACCTGACCTCAGCCGCTGGCCTCGGGTTTGAGAGGCCCTCGAACCAGAAGGCATAGTTACGGCGTTAGTAGCTCTGCTCCCAGCAAAGTGCTTTTAGACTGGAGTCCTGCTTTAATTAGCGATGCGGTTGAAAGTTGCAGGCCTTTCCGAAGTTGTATTTCGGCTGAGCAAAGCTGCTTGAGGTCTGCGGGGCCGCCGCTTCCCCGTGATCGTGGATGGAGACCTCGGCACTGCCTCGGGGCTCGAGGGTCGCTCCGCAGCTGAGGGTGTTTGTCCGTGGTAAGAAGAGGCTGTGATCCACTCCGCTTTGCACAGCTCGGGTGGGCTTTTTGCCCCTGGCTGTGGCACGGCAGAGGATTTGGCACCTCTGTCGGGGGCGGTCGACAGAAGACATGCAGCTGTCTTCCTCGAGCGCGGCAAAGCTACGAGGCGAGGAGGAGTGGTGTCCAGGACACCATGGGGAGCCTCCGCTGCAGAGCCCGAGCCTCCTTGCTGCTGGGATAACGCAGTCGCAGGAGGCCTCGCTGGGGTGAGGTGCCCAGGCGTCGGGGCATCCTCTGCCAGAGGACGACGCTGGCCAGCACCCTCTGAGTCTCTGCTCTGGCCAGGGATAGCTACAGCGAAACCCTTTCCCATCCCAGTTTGCCGGTGCCCGAGTGCTCTCCCGAGCTGTCTGAGGGCGGTTTGAAGCCAGAGGCATGTCTGAGTGATGTGCCAACCCTCGTGAGCACCCCGAGGATCCGTCCGCTAAGGATGCGGAGATTGACTGATGCCAGTTACTTGATTTCTGGGATCAATATGGCAACGCTTATTCCCCGCGTGCTGTCCTGTTCTCACATTCCCCCTCCCTACAGGGAGCTTAGATAACGTTGGGAGGAAGGGCACGCTGCTCTCATCTGCGAGTGACTAATTGCTTTACAGGTTGGGTTAGTCTCGGCAGAGCCGTAGCCTGGGCGGCAGGCTGTTCTGCCGCGGCCGTGCCGTGCTGGCACCTCCCCGCCAGCTGTAAACAAACCAGGGCTGAGCACTGCAGGGGGAAACCCGCGCAGCAGCCCGGGGGGTCGGCTGTGCGAGAGCTGGATGGGACCCTTTGCAGGGGCAGGGAGGGGGCTCTGCTCTGCCCGCAGCCGGACGCCTGCGTGCCGCAGAGACGTGTTTGCCTGCGGCGAGGTGCTGCGGCTGCTGAGGAGTTCGTGTGCCAGTAGGATTAACGGTTGGGCAGGGACGGGTTTGCAGTTGGGGATGGTGAAAGGGGAAGGTCTGCTGGGGCGGTGGGACGTGAGGTAGCTCTGCATCGTCTCCAGAGGTAGAATCACAGGATGGTTTGGGTGGGAAGGCACCTTTACAGGCGTCTGGTCCAACCCCCCGCCATGAGCAGGGACATCTTCATCTGGGTCAGGTTGCTCAGAGCCCCGTCCAACCTGGCCTTGAGTGTTTCCAGGGATGGGGCATCTACCACCCCTCTGGGCAACCTGGGCCAGGGTTTCACCACCCTCAGCGTAAAACATTTCCTCCTTATATCTAGTCTAAATTTCCCCTCTTTTAGTTTAAAACCATTACCCCTCGTCCTGTTGCAACAGGCCCTACTAAAAAGTCTGTCCCCATCTTCCTTATCGGCCCCCTTTAAGTGCTGAAAGGCCGCAATAAGGTCTCCCTGGAGCCGTCCCTTCTCCAGGCTGAACAACCCCAGCTCTCCCAGCCTGTCCTCATAAGGTGTTGACGTAGCTCAGCGCAGTTTTGTGGGAACAAAACCAAAAGCGAGAGAGATGGGCTGGAGCGGGGCAGCAGGCGGGGTTTGGTGGGGCTGGCCGGAGGCGCTGGGTGCTGCCATGGTGGAGTCCGGCGTGTCCACGGTGTTTGCTGGGGTTCACGGTCGGCATCGGCTCCTGGTGCAGAGCATTGCTGTCCTGAAGGGGCCCGGTCCTCGCCGGCACACGCAGGCTTGTGGTGCAGAGTCGCGACGGCCCCTGGAAGCACTGTCTCTTCTGGCCTCTGCTCATCTGGAAGGACGAGGAAAAGGACCGTTCACTCTTTCCAGAAACGTGTTGTCTGGCTGTGAAACCGGTGTCTTCGCAGTACAGCGCGAGATCCTCCGGCTGGATGCTGTCACCGTGAGCTGGGCCGGCAGTCGGGCCGGCATCCAGTCGCTTTTCCTCCAGTTTTGCAAGCCACGCTGTGGTGTGCTGAGCTGCTGGGTTGCAGAGGTTGCTTCCAGGGAAGCAGAGCACCGACACGCTGCAGCGAGCCGAGCTGTCTCACCAGGAGCTGCGGCTGCCTGACACTGATGTCCGTGTGCCCCGGTCGATTGCGACTGTGGCTGCCGTGCACCGAGCCAGCTCCTGCGTCCGCACGCTTGTGTCGGGACAGGGGCTGCACGCTTCCGGGGCTCCGGGTAAACGTATGGAGCTAAATGCGCCCGGCAGTGGGAAATGGGTCTTTTCATATGCGAGTGTTTGTCATATTGTGTCATGATTGCTCACATTATTCTCTGTAAATGGATGTTTTAAAATCTCTTGGCTCTTATTGTTGATGCAGATAAATGACTGCATTGCAAAGCCAGGACTTCTGGCTGCTTTTTGCCTCCGGATCCGAGAGGTTTTTCTCTGTGTATCCCCCGTGGCCCGAGAGTCCAGAACAGCTCAATTTCAAGACATGTTTAGCATGAATGAAGGGCTTATCTTAGAGTTTTCTATGTGGAGCACTGAATGAGGCATGGCCCCTTCCCTGTGGGGATTTAGAAAACAAGCAAACAAAACCAGGGGGGTTTAGAACGCATGCGTTTCTGAATAAGCCGTTGGCGATCTGCTGCTGCTGTGGGCGAATTTGCAGCTGTCCAGCCCTCCCTGGCCCGGGCGTTTCTGATCCAAAAATCAGATTGCTGCTGCTTCCCGGGGGCCGGACAGCCCGGGAGGGGTGCCGGTTTTCCGTGTGGGGTGAGGGGCAGGGGTAGGGTGGAGGCGGGCGAGGCTGCTCGGAGGTCAGAGGCCTGGGCTGAGCTGGGGCGGTTGCAGCATTTTCTGTATTTCTTTGCAGTTGCGTGGAACGGGGTGTTGTGCTGTCGTGTTTAGCTCCTCCAGAATGCCTCGCTGCTCCTGCAGTCGGGGCTGGGGTTTGGGCACATTAATTCTGCTTTTGAGCTTCTGTGGGAGGTAAGGGGGGATGTTGAGAGGAAACTGCCTCCGTGCTTGGTGCTCTCTCTTTCCGTGAAGTCTTTGATGCAGCTTCTGGCGGCGCAGGCCCCGTGCAGACGGTCGGAGGAACGAGGACGCAGGCGTGATGCATCCCGCGCTCCTCCGAGGGGCTCGCAGCTCCTCTGCCTCTTGGGCTTTCGCTGCGCAGCTGAAGCCAGTGCCCGGAGAGAGGAGCTAATGCTGAAAGCCGGAGAAGCTGAAGTAAACCTGCTGGGCAGAGGAGAGCTCTCGCAGCTCGTCCTGCTACTGTCCCACCGGTGTTTTGAGTCGATTTTCAGCCTGAGAGTGCCAGGCACTCTGCTGCTGCAAGATGTCCATGCAGCTCTCGCTGGTGGGAGGCATTTCTAACTGGCAGTAAAAATACGCTTCGCTCTGTTGTGCATGGACCCGGCCAAGTGACTCATTGGTTTGACTCAGACTGGGTTCTTGTAATGCGCACATCTAGCAAAAAACCCCCGTACGTTGAAATGCCTCCAGTGGTTGCTAACAGCAAGCTCTGTTTGCTATATAAATATTTGCAGAGGGGACCTCGGAAGGAGAGGATGTAATCCCTGTACACGCCATGTGCAAAGCTGCCTGTCTTCTGTCCGGTTACCTGGCTGCTTGAAACGAGAGAATATTGCAGCGGTCAGCGTGGATGCCTGTCAAAGGGGGTCACCCTCCTCCTGGCAGCCGCCAGCCCCCACGCCACAGCATCCCAGCCGCGCCGGTCGGTCTGGGAACTGCAGCTCCTCTGATCCCAGATGCTCTATTAATACTTGTCTCCTTCTCTTTGAACTTTTGCCCAGGAAGAGAAGCTCTGTGTGCTGCGGATCAAAAAAACTAGGGAGTCAGATGCCTGACAGTGACACGGGATTAGGTCTTCCTTCAGCCAGCGCCAGGTCTGATGGATAGGGTGGTGGGTTTAGCCCAGCAGTGCCCTGTCTTCGATAGGTCTCGGCGCTTCCAGTTTCCTTGAGGTACTTTTGTAGATCAGAAGAGATTAATCCTGTGGTCGCCATAAGATTCATGAGACAGCAGGCCCTAAAAGCCGTCGTGTGTGCCGTGTGGACTTTGCTGCTCTTTCTCCACGGCTGTGTAAGTCCACCCCGCTTGCCGGGCCAGCAGCGCATAGGTGTGAACGCTCCACCCGTCCCGGCAGCAGAGCTGCAGCCTGTCTGCTGCTGCCGTCACAGGCACACCAGCGCCTGCGTGGGTGCTGCCGGGCGATCGTCTTGTGGCTTCTGAAACCTTCTTGCGCTTGCAGGGTCCGGTGAGCCCATCGCCAGCCTGTGCACAAGCTGCGGCTGCGCCCGTGGCGTGCTGGCTGGCATCAGGCCTCGCTCAGGTGCCTGTTTGCCACCGCTGCGGTCTGTGCAGGAACGGCAAGGCCTCTTTTCTCTCCCCGCCGCCACTTCTCCCTGCCCTGTACCTCTTTCTGTGACTGTTTCCTGCAGCTGCTGGAGCTTGGTTTGGTCGACATGCGCCAGCAGCCTCTCCTGGAGGTGCCGGGGCAGCTGGAGCCCCTGCGGCTGTCTCGTGCGGTCGGCAGCTCCGTTTCCCAAAGGTCACTGAGTGGGATGATGCTTTGAAAACGTCTAAATACGGCACAAGAAGCATCTCGGTGTAAAGCTTTCCACCGGCTCACCTCCGCAAGTTGTAAACCCGCGATGTCACTTAAGATGGAAAATTCTCTCTACCCCATCTTGGGTGAGCCTCCTTTTTCATGGGGGAATTAAATGTATTTTATATCAGCGTGGGATGAGTCGTTTTGGCCCTGGAGCAATACCTGTGCAGGATAAATTGGCATGAAAGCTTTAACGCTCTGGTCTAGCCGTTTCTCCCCCTTGGTGAGGAGACTCTCGCATGGCCGGCTGGATTTCATTGCCAGAGATTCCTGTTGTTGTGACCGTCGCCGAGAGGGTAGCTGGTGTTCGCATGGCTGTGTAACACCTGTGTCACGTTTTCGGGAAAGTGGGTGAACATGAGGAGGAAGCATCAGTCTAAAACATATGTTGTAAGCAGATTCTTTAACTGTTAGTAATATTTTGTTTACTGCAGTGAGAATTTTGCAAATTTCTTTTTCATTTCTCTCTAGCTCGTATTTATCTCCGTTTGAGCAGGAATCTGAAGACTTTGTTTGCAGCAAGTTTCATTTTCCCATTTCTAGTGCTGGGACGCTAGGCTTGAAAAGCAGCTGCGGTTTTATGGATGCTAAAAACACAAACAAAAAAGACTTGGCCCGAGGTAGAAGCGTGCCCTGGAGTTCCCCAGGCCGCCCAGCTGTGCGCCCCGGGGCAGCTCCCACTGCAGCACCGGGGCCGGAGGAGAAGTTTACCGCGAAAACCCCTTTGCTTCGGTTACCCCCGGCCTCCCGGGGGGGATCAGAGGAGCGGTGGGGCGGTACTGCTGAGCCCAGGGAGCTTTTTCTCCACCTCTCGCCGTGATTGTGGCATGAAGCCTTCCGGGGCTGGGCTGCTTGTCTTTTCCTCTATGTGGCTATAACGCTTTTGACCACTAAATACTCTTGTTATGTCAAACCAGACATTTGAGAGCCTGCAAGCGCCTCGGGGCGGGGATTGTTCTGCTTCTAGGAAGGTATCTCTCCGATATCCAAAGCATGGTCATCCCTTCCAGTTTTGCAGCTGGTAAAAGGGGAGGCACAGAGGGTTTGGTGAAGGTGGCAGCAGTTACTGGTGGGAAGGGGCAGGCGGTGGAGGTCAGGGCACGTGGAAGAGCAGCGGGTGAGGGCCCTTCGTCTCCCAGGAGCAAAGGCCTTTCTCTTGCACCGAGTCAAATCGGTTTTTGTTTATGGTGTGGCTCAAAAGTGCCACGTGTCGGTTTGCAGGGAACAGCCTGCGTATTTGGCAGCTGCTGCTGCCTTGTAACTGAGATTTGGATAGTCTTGCACGTTATTTTTATGTTTCTGAATGCTTTTTGATCAAGACGATGCAGCAGGAAGTTTTTTGGGGAGGAAAAACCAAGTCTCTCTGTCTCTATTTGTTAGACGTGTTTGTGTGTTGTGGGTAGCTGTAGGAAGTGGAGCAGAACGCTAGTCAGGCTGCTTACCTCTTCTCTGTACGGCATCTTCCTCCCAAACCAGAGGTCTCTGAAATGTGCTGATTGCCCAGATAACTGCACATTTCAGTCTGGCAGGGTTGCACCCTTTCCAAAGATGAGCTGCTCTGGCATCGAAGCCGAGAGAGAAGGACCAGTGTCCTTCTGGAGGTGCGTTCACCCTGCCCCAGACTCGGACAGCTTCTGATCTGGGGGATCACAGCCGTGATGCACCGCTGGGTCTCGGCTCTCCGGCCGAGGGGAGCAGCTCCTGCAGACCCCGGGGCGAGTCCGGGTCCCTCTGCCTGCGTGCGCTGCCTCCGCAGCCTCGTGCACACCGGTCCTCTTGGCAAGTCAACTCTGCTCCAAAACTGCGATAACGTTGCTCTTTTAGACTGGGAAAAGACTTCTGCTTTCTCGTTTTAGGGACCTTACCCGAATATTTCTTGCTTTGGTTTTGTTTTTAGATACCTGCAGTCATGCATCTAATGTTTTGAGGACTGAGATGTGCATCTGTTAATTGAGACCTGGAAAAGCCTGTAGCGCGTTACGTGCAAGCCTGCCTGGTCAGGCCGTTGGGGCGTGCCGGGTATGCGGAGAAACGGCAGGCGTTTGCAAGGGACGGTGCTAGGACCAGGTACCCCTTTGGCTGTGACACCCCGGCAGCTGTCGCAGCACAAACACGCTCGTGTCAGCCCCCGCGGCGTGTGCTGCTCCAGGATGGCTGTGTCCCAGTGCAGTGCACGAGCACGGTTGCGGTACTTGGTGCTGGTTACCTCCGTCTTCATCTGTTGAGGCGTCAGCTGCATCGTTCTAGTGGTGAACTTGGAGATGCACCTCCCCAAGGCGAGCGAGAGGAGCTTGAACCCCAGGCAGATAACGCGGTGCAAAGTGCGCACGTCTCCTCTCCTCCTCCTGCCTGCCCGTGTGTCTGCCTGTCCCGGCTGCCTCCGTCCTGCCGGCCGCCCCACCGGCACGGCTGGGGGTTACCCCGCCGGGCTGCGGGAGCACAGGGGTGGGAGAGTCGGTCAGCGCAGCTGCTGCTGCGTCCGCTGCCGAGCGGAGAGTGGGGATACTGTCCTGTGCTCGCCTTCGAACACAACGACTCTGTTCAGCGCTGAGCGGGGCGAAGCCGGAGGACAATTGTTTGCTTCAGCTTCTTCTGGAGAAGCGGCTACGGTGGCAGCAGGGGTACCAGCGAGGGGATGCGTCATGAGTTGTATTTAGAAATGAGTGAAACCGCGGTTCTCGTGGATTCGCACATCGTCTGAGATGCATGGGATGAATGTTGCCAGTGAGAAAGCAGTACGTTGGATGGCACTTTGGGCTTGCTCAGCAGCTGGACTGGCACAGCGGGGTTCCTTTGGAAAGGCAGGTGATTAGAAATGAGGAGAGATAAGCTCCTGGATGAGATAAACGTGAACTTAGCAGACCTAGTTAGGAAGGAGGTCAGACAATATGTGTGATGAAGTGTGGTGTACCAAAGATAGACTGCTCCAGTTTACCTTCCTAATGAGAAGAATTGAGACCTGTGCTGATTTATGCAGTAATTATCTGCAGGAGTGACTCCTATGGGTTATTAATGAGGCAAGGAGCGTAAACGCTACGCCTAGTGATGTGTTAGGTGTTTACGTGGGTGAGAATACCTGCGGTGACATTAGGAAAGCTTAGGAAAGCAGGTGCTGCCTCACCGCACAGACCGGCTCTAATCGACAGACGCACCGGAGGAAGTTTCTGTGCAGGCTCTGGCTGTTAAATCCGTGCTTCACGTGCACCTGCTTGGCCCGTGTTGGAGATTAAACTTGGGCACCTAGTCTTAGGATGATGGTTCCTGTTCATTAGGTCTATTCGAGATGTTAAATTGGATAAGGAAAACCCGGCCTCGTTCCTTGGGACAGCTGCAGTGTGGATGACGACGTGGTTAAATCAAGATTAGCGAGCTGTACGGGCTGTGATGACGAGGACTCCGTGGAGTTTGCTCCTGACTGTGGGCGCAGGCGAGGGGTGCTCGTGCCCTTCTCCGTTTGAGGGGTACTTGAATTCTGAAGTGAAATCGTAGACATCGCCCTGGCAGATGCGTGCTGAGCGTGGGTAGCGCAATCGAGCGGCGGGTGCTTGCAGCCCGAGGAGGGGTTGAGGACTGCGTCTCCCCGGACAGGCGCAGTCGCTTCAGCGAGGGACGCTGCTGTCGCCGCGCGGGAGAAAGCGGCAGCAATGGGAGCGCTGGTGCTTTTGTGAGCTGGAAGTTGAAGGATGTAAACAACCAGTTATGCAAAACTGCGCAGGGGAGGGTTGGGTAGTACGGCACCACTGTAGCAGGTTTTGGAATAAATGTTAATTATAGCTTCCCTTAACGAGCCGGGAGAGAACCATATGTTGTTAACGTTTGCAGCTGATACGAAATTGAGAGAAAGGAGTTGCCAGTATCTTAAAGCACAGAAATAATTTGGAGAGCTGCTCAGCTCTTGCTGTGATTCGCTCTAGAACGAAATTAAGTTTTCTGTAATAACAATCGGAGACTTTTCTGAGGGAGCAGGGCAGAGCCTGGTGTGCCTGTGTTTGGGGAGGGGGAACAGGCACAGCGCACGGCTGAGGTTCGGGCTTCTCGAATCCCTGGAGCTCCCTGTGCCGGGACTGGGCCGCCGCTGTCGTGCTCGGCTCGGGGCCCTCGCTTCTGGAAGGGTGCTCGGTTCAGGCGGCTCGTACGCCTGGCATGACGAGGAGATTAAAATATGTTTAAGCTGGCTAAGCAGTAACTAAGAAGACGTACACCTGCAAGTATCTGAGCCTGGAAGTGCCATACGGTGCGATGTAGCCCAGTGTTGGGCTGAAATTTGGAGGTTGTGTGTCTGTTCTGCGTCATGCCTGGAGAAAGGTCTCCATACGTGGTTTTGTGCCACTGGCATCTGAGACCTTCCTAGCCACAGAGCTGCCTCTTCGACCGGAGGAGCTTGGCTAGAGGAGGGACTGCTTCAACAGACTTCTTCCATCTCCAATGCCTGGAATACTGTTATATCAACTTTGCGTTTGTTTTATTACCGAGCAAAATGTCAGCGTATTTGGAGCTGTGAGCCTGGGGGCGAAGGGCATGCAGAGCTGTGCAGCGTGCATCTGGACGTGAGGGGTGTTGGAGCGACTTGGCCTTTGGCTTTTGGGGCTATAGCAATCCAGTTTGTGTGCCAAGCCATTAGCGTTGCGTCTGCTGCGCCCGTTTCTGGCCAGGGTCAGCGGACATCAAGCGATGGGTCTAGTCCTGTCTCGGGAGCGCTCCCAGCCTGGCTGCTTTACCCAGGTCCTCTCTCCCCAGCCTCCTCCTCCTCCGGCACGTGTCTGTGCCGTTCCTGTCTGCCGCGGAAGGGGATCGATTCAGAAAGACTCTCCCGAAATGCTGGTGTTGGGGTGGGTCGGGCGATGCTGGACTGGCTGCGGCAGCTCTGAGTCACTGCGGTTCCCATGGGCGTAGAGCCGGCGGCAGAGGGGTTCAGGGGTGTGGGACTGGCTGGACCAGGAGAGTTAAGATAGCCAGGCGTTGTCTCAGCTGAAAGCCCTGCTGGGCTGCAAGCACTTGTTGTGCACCCTGGACATCAGTGGACATCTTAAAGTTGACTTGAGTACAGCCAAGCCAAGCAAGATTTATTTTCTTGAAGTTTCTTGGGAGTGTGTCGGAGAACTGACGTGCGTGTTCTGCAGCCAGTGCTTGTCTGTCGGTGTCATCTTCTGGATTGTCCTGTGCTTTTGAGGCAGAGGAACACCTTTATTTCTAATTTTATTTATTTAAAAATGGGCTGGGAACAAAAAGCGATTCTGAGGCATCGGGCAGATCTTTCATGTTTTTGTTACTTCAGTTCTAGGATAATCCCTGGCTGTTTTGGTCACTGCCTGCATTTTTAGTTTTCCAGTCCGCTCTAGTGCCGCTTTCCTCAACAGCTCAGCCCAGTGAGTGCGTCTCCATGGACGGGAAAGCATCAAGTCCTAACTGAGGATTTCCTTGAAAATCTTACACAAAGCAGAGGCCGTGCTGGACTGGCCTGCGTCTCCGCACTGCGAAGCGTGGCCGGCAGACAAAAGCGCTGCCCTGGTGTCCTGCCCCGGCAGCCATGCCGGCGGAGGTGCCGTGCCGGTGCGGCTCCGGGCAGCCGGAGGAGAGGGGGACAGCAGGACTGCAAACAAACCTTGTGTGTCCTGAAGCCGTGACCTGTCTCTCCTAACCCGACTCCTTCTTTCTAGTGGCCCAACAGCATGTGACTCTTTGTGGGGGATTTCTGCTGCCGGTTCAGTAAATTAAACTTCTTGTTCTTCTGTCTTTGGCTTCAGGCTCTCCAAGTTTCTCTCAGCTGTCTTGACTCTGGTCCATGTTTTCACTTAACTTTTTATTTTCTTCTCTGTTTGGATGGGTTTTTGGCTGTGTTTGAAGGCTGCTTTGCTCGTTTCACATAATGATCTGCATCTTTACTGTTTTAACCTTACCATCTTTCTTTTACATCTCTGTTTTGTTTTTTCCTCTGTAAGTCCTGGCAAGGGAGGTCACTTCAACATCGTATTCACGTAGAGGCTGGGAATGTTGATTCTCTTCTTTTGACCTTAAGTTTTCTTGACAACCCTCGTTTTATAGAAGTACCTCTTAAAAATGTTGCACCTCTTGGAAATTCCTCTCCATCGAGGATATCAGGATTTTGTACATTTTTTAAAATGCTGGTGCACGAACTTGATTGAGGTTTCCATATGTTTTGGGCTTGTGTCTCGTCAGAAGGAAGCATTCAAGGAGCAGCTCCAACTGCTGCTTGAGCTGCTTCATTCGGAGGACTTCACCCGGGACTGACTCTGATGCGGCACGGTTCAAACGTGCGGGAGCTTAGTCTCCACCTGCAGTCTCCCGGTTTGACGTGATGTTTGAGGGATAGCAGGGAGCATGAGAAATAGGTAAGATGTGGATTTTTAAAGCCCCTCTGTTCAGGAGTGCAGCCGTGGGGGGGTTTATTGCGCTGCCTTCCCCCAGGGCAGCTCGGTGGTGGTGGGTGCTTCCGAGGCACCGTGGTTTACATCGGTGTGATCCTTCGGCACCAGCTGTGCCAGTTTGCGGTGGCAGGACTGTGTGCAGGTAGGGAACTCTCATTGCTCTCAGGGGAACTTTCTTCCTTCCGTCACCTCTGTGCATCGCATGGCAGCGGCCGTCTCCAGCCTCTGCTGCGCGGGGTCTTTGCTCCGGCGTGGTGGTGGGTGTTTCTGAGGGTGGTGAAGCGTAGCTCCGGGCCTGCGGGTGCTGGCAGCAGGGAAAATCCCTGCTGCTTCTGGCCGGCTGTCCCCGCGGCAGGGCTTTATTTACGGGACTTTCTCAGCTAATACCTCTGAGGGAGAAACATGAGGCCAGAATTCAAGGCCATGGAGCAACTAGCCATTTGAAATGGCCATCTTCTGAAGCAGGATTATGGAGACGGATGCTCAAGAGGGCATTTAATATCATTCTTATTAATGACACTAATGCTGCTTTCTCCCGTTCTTGGCAGAGTACGGAATGACACTGCTGGGTTTTGGGGTTTTTTACTGGTCTGCTCAGAGTGCAGCCCCGGGGTGGGTGCAGAAGAGGGCTGGCCAACAGTGGCTCCTCCAGGGCTTGAAGGAGAGGAAGGCTGCACCAGACCTGTTAGACAACAAATAAAAATAAACCCTAGAGAACTGATTTTTTGGCAAGAATGGACTGAGTGTTGTAAAACATCACTTCAGAGGTATGCAGCTATCATCGGACTCGCTCAGAGGTGCAGTGAAGGGTCTAATAGAACGGTTCTCCAGATCGTATGTAATCAATACAGAAGTTAGGCAGACCTCCTCAAGATAGGTGACATAACCCCTACTTCATTGTGGTCTTGGCCTTTTCAGAGAAGGTTTTGCCTGTGAAAAAGTGGCTACTTTCTCATAAAGGCCCTTCATAAGCATCCATGGATCTGTGGGCATATCTTGGCACTTTCTTCTGGATATGAAAAATCCCAGATGGCTTCAGGCCAAGGAGTATAAGCATGGTCTGCCATCTGACACACTAGAATGAATAGAGGGCACTGCAAGTACCGTTTCGCTAGAAATTCAGACGCTGCAGGCTTGTTTTTGGGTAAAGTCATGAGACGAGTGTTTCATGGAAGTACAGGGGCTTTGGTCCTCTGAATCATTTGCTTGGAGCAATCTGTTCCCAGCTAAGGATGCAGTAGGAAGTGCCGTGGAAAGCTGAGGCTGTGCAGTCGTCGAGCAGCTGAGAGCGGTGAAGTCCTGCCAAACGGCGAGAGGAGTAATGATCGTACGTCAGGCTGCTGCGGGGTAGGAACGGGTGTGGGGGCAGCGATGCTTTCTGGTATCGGCGCTGCCTGGGCTCCTCCAGCCAGGGTTTTCTGGCTTTCACCGTAAAAGCTGCCATTTTCTTTCACAGCTCGTGGGTATATGAAGTGTTCGTGAGTCCACATAAAGTGGAAGGTGAGATGTCAACACCCTGGGAATGAAGGTCGAGAAAGCGTGTGTGACCAAAAGTAAATGCGTTGTTGTTCTCATCTCAGTAGGATGATGTGTGACTGCCTGAAGCGATGTGGGGTTGGGTGTTTTGGCCGAGGAGGTGATTTCAGTTTGGGAGGTGAAGGGCTGTCTGTAGCCGTGACCCAGCGAGAGCACTGGGTGCAGCTCGAGGTGGGTAGATACCCTTGAGGAGTTACTAAAACAAAAAACCCCCCTGAACAACCACACCTCCCCTAAAAACAGTCACAGCTTTCATCCTCGTTTTGCCAGCCCATGGAAAGCAGAGACATCCTTGGCGTTAAAGGGTAATTACAGAATTTAACACCATCCGACTTCCAGTTTCAGAGTGGGAGTGCTGCGGACTGGGAGCACTCCCAGTTCAAATGGAGGATTTTCCTGAAAGCATTTCTGTGATTTTCCTCCCTGGACAACTTGTACGGTTTGGAGGTGGATAACAGTATTCCCAGTGTTATCTCCCTTCAGTGCCCACTCACCATTTTGTCGATCCCTGAATCCTGCTTCCCTTTCCCAGGCTCTTTGGATGTCCCTGCAGTACTGAGGCAGTGGCTTGGAGTAATTGGGGTTTAGGAGACACACTCGGGGGACTAGGAAAATTAGCTGTCGTCTGAAGGCCAACACTGCCTGTTCAGAGCTTCATTGCAGAAGATGAGGATGGTTATAAGGAGAAAATGATGATGCTGTGGAAGTGCATGTCGTGCCTGGGGAACAGAGCTGCTGCACCGGTGTGAGCGGAGAGCTGCCCTGCGTGTGCTATGTGCATGAATTCATCTTGGATATTTTGTCTGCAACCATTATTTTCAGCTGTTTGGCCCAGTTCTAGGTCCAATTTTATATATTTCTACTTGTACAACTGGAGAAGATGGATAAACAAACTCCTCCGAGGAAATAGTCCTGATAGTTTAGGGAGTATATGCTAGGGGGAGGGTGGTGTCTACCAGCTGGATCCTAAGAAATGCTCGCTTTAGTCAACTTGATGAAGTCCAGCGCACGGCTCTTTCTGTGGGGGATGGATTGGTTCTGGTGCTGTTCTCCAGGCCACCCCACGGGGACCGTCTGTGCGGGGGCAGCACCTGCCACCCACCAAGAGGGGAATGGAGACCCCAGGAAGGCAACATGTAAAATTAAGGATTACTCCTAGAATCTCATCAGCCAGGACTACGGCTGTCACCCCTTGTCTTGTACGGGGGACAAGTGTCCCTGCCCCTCCTCTCCCCTCCCTGTTCCCCATAATGGTACGAAAGGTGAAAGCATCAGCGAGGTTCTCGAGTCCCGGTCTCTTTGCCCGTCAGAAGCACACACGTGTCGATTAACGTCGTGTTTGTTCTTCAGCCTCTTTTCTCCTGGGCGCAATTTCTTTGTGCGACAGCAGCTTTCCATCTGAAACCAGCGTGTTGAGATCAAGCGCTTGGACAAATGCTGATTCTTGCACAGACACCAAAATATTCTCAGGAGATCACAGGTCAATAGTCATCTCAAAGTTAGTGAAACCAATCCTGCAGGGCTTGAGGAAGGCTTCATTTATATGTGTGTGTGTGTACACAGTGGTTGAATACCGCTGTTCACAAGTAGTTGGGCAGGAATCCCAAACAAAAAAGCCTTTGAATATAAACTAGCAAATGGTAAATGGCACATCCAGCATTTTATTAGATGTGATAAGCTGCAGAATTGCTTTAATACCTACAGGTGTCATTTATCCCCCTGGCCAGGGAAGGCGGCTGACAGGGCAGCTCGCCCACGTTGCAGGGCACTGTGCTGTGCACCACGTGCCGCGCAGCCTTTTCCCTGCAGGAGGGTAACGAGGGACAAATTTAAAAACTTTAACACTTCTAATCTTCTTTACAGGTTTAAATTGATATTAAAATAGGGTATTTAAATTGCTTTCATTTAACTCGGTCTACCCCAGCGTGGCAGTTCATCTCCAGCACCGCAGACCCTCGCGGCGCAGCTGCCCGGCTTGCAGGGCTGGGGGGTGAGGAGCCGGCTGCGGAGCACGGGCAAGGGGCTGAAGGCTGGTGGGGGGAGCAGTGCCCGAGGCTGAGGGTAGGAAATACTCCGGCTCTTGTCTCAAAGTGCTTATTGCTGGTGTTTACAATAGCTTAGTGCTTATTGTTTCCCCCCGGCTGTGTGCAAGGGTGGGAGCAGCACAGGGCTGTGACTGCAGGAAAATCTCTTCCGGCATTCAAGTTTACAAGTCCCAGGATACTCCGAGAGCGAGTGGTTTCTCCTCCTGCTTTCCAGCGCTCAGCTGTGCTGGGCTTTCACTTTGGGCGGACATTGACTGTTGGACTTCTTTTATTATCGCCCCGTGAAGTTTGACCTGAGGGATGTGGGCAGCGCTGATGCACCTCACGCACCAAGGTGCGGGTTGGGGAGCGTGGGCAGCAGGTACCGGCAGGGTGGGCAGCAGGTACCGGCAGGGTGGGCAGCAGGTACCGGCAGGGTGGGCAGCGCCTTGGTGTGTGTGGCCAGCGTTGCCCTCTCTTCTCCGCAGCAGTCTTGCTGGGCGGAGAAGCGAGCAGCACACCCGCTCAGCTTACATGCTGCAGGCGGGTGGATGAGTTGTATGAGAAACACAGCGCTGTGGTGAGAACGAGGACAGGCAACCCAAAAACGGTGGGGAAGGATGGATGGTGAGAAGAGGATAAAGCTGACGGGGTGGGAAGGGAAGAAAGCATGTCCTGCCCTGCAGGAGAACACAGAGCCAAAGAGGTGGAGGAGGGATGTATTAGCATCGGGTGACCTTGCTGATACGTCCCCAGCTGCTGTGACAGGCCAGGGGACCGGTCCTGTGCGGCCCCGCCAGCAGCGCAGCGTGCAGTCTTGGGCTTAGATGGGGAGGGCAAGGCTGCTGTGGGATTTGCAAATCTTCTGCCAGAGGGAGAGACTACCAAGCGTTAAAGTAAATCCCAGGATTTACCAGTGTTTTCCAGCACTGAAGCGTGGCACGGTGCTCGGCACTTCCACCGCCTGAGACGAATGCGCTCCGTGACCGTGCTGGCGTGGAGGACGCGTGGGAAGGAGCGTGAGCGTGCTCTGTGCCGCAGCCACCCTGTGCTGGACGTGGTCAGCCCAGCAACGTCCCTGGTCAGGAACCTGAGCCCCGGAGACGGGGTGCGGGGCTGTGGTTAGCCCCCGCCACAGTCGCAGCCCCCTCCAGCCCCAGCAGAATAACATCACTGAGAACCTCAGAAACGGGTCCTTCACAGACCCAGCTCCTGCTGTTGGGCAGCTGGGAGCTGACAAAGCCCATTTCAGGGCTGGGGCTGGTAAAGTGGACTTACCAGTGTGGGTTCCTGCTCGGAAACACAGACCCAGTTTGGGGTGAAAGGAGAGGGTGAGCGGACAGAAACTGAACGTCCTGGCTCACAGGGTTCCCCATCTGGGAATAGCACGACCAGGTCAAAAGGGTTTTTAAGGAGAATGGACTCTAAATCTTCCTCTAATCTCCAAAGGGCTTTTGAGTTGGTGCTGGGGAAGTAACAGCACAGGCAAATCGGTAACGGAAAAGGATGTCGGTGCCTGTGTCAGCAAGGATCGGAGCCCAGCGGGAGCAGATCTGTAGGTCAACCCACTGGCACCGAGGATTCCCTTCCACACCGTGCCAGCTCCAGCCGTGGACCTTTCGGCTGAGCACCACGTAATGACCGGGTTGTGTTTTCCAGGTTAGGTGGATCTGGAGCAGGTACAGGTTGTGCTCCGTTGAACCAGCGTGCAGGTAGTGGTGACGGGAGCTTGGCTTCAGGAGTCTCTCCTGGTCCAAGCCAGTCTAGACCTACCCAGGACCGGTGGTTGCATCAGGTTGGAGATCACCGTTTGGTCTTGACGGAGGGCGGTTTCTAAAGGCAGCGTGCTTTCCCTGGCGCTGCCCGGGACTCTGTGGTGAAATGTTGTATTTACTGAAGACGATGGCAGGCTTTCTCTGAAGCATGGTGGCTTTCAAATTTCCAGAAGGGTTCTGTGACGAAGGTGTCATGAGTTGCGTTGCTCTTTGCTTCTGTGGGTAGAAAGCAGTAGGGACCTCTCATTCCTGGAGCTCCCCCCCATCCGTAGCTTCTCCCTTTCCTCAGGAGCCTGGCAGGTTTCGGTCTTTCAGGAGATTTCAGACTACTGCGGTTTCCTGTTGGTTGTGCCAGTATGTCCTACAGCAGCTTCTCCTGCTCCAGGATGGAGCTTTCTTGAGCAAAAAACTTACTTTCCAAACAGGATAAAGTTAGCATCTCTCCTGAGAAGAGATAATCAGTGAGCTGCATTGTTGTACTTCAAAAAAATAAAGATAAAGGGGGGTGTGTGACTAGACTTTATTCCTCCTTTATTTCCCACTCCTCAGGATGATGAACATCCATCATAGCAGCTCGCTCCCTCGTGCTAACACGTGACAGCTTTTGAGCAGCAAAGCCACCTTGCTGTAGTAGCTTCTTCCCTATAAACCAGCAGCCAGTACTTTTGGGTTAGGGATTTATCGACCTCACCTATCTTGAGACTCACGATGAAGCGCCGAGGAGCGGGGAAGTATCTGGGGAGACTACAGGAGCGTGTTCCCTGCACGCTGGTCTCGGGCTGCTCGTGGAGAGGAGCCTGTACCCTCCTGCTGTGCCACCTGAGCTCCGGGGACACGCTGAGCTTGCACGCTGCTCCCGCCTTGCCCCCGTCTGTCTCGTTGCGCTGCTGGCTAAAGTTGTGTTCCTGGTATTGTTTGCTGTTCTCTCTTAAAAAAAAAAATAAAAAGCTTTTGTGGGTTGAAGGGGACTGAACGGGAAGCTGGGGTTTTCTGAGTAGCATGCAGTCCTTCAGCTGTCTTCCCTTATATAGACACCTCTGTACTCACCTGATTGGCGTGAAGATTGTTGCGGCTGGTGCGAGAAGGGGATATGAAAGAGCAATGCCGGGACTGGATGCGCCAAGAGGAACTGCCCTGTCTGCTAGCTCTTTGTGTACCCCCCACCCTGTGCATCCCTCCAGGAGCTGGTCAGAGGCACGCCGTCCGCCCGGCAGCTGCAGCCGGGGCCTGGCTCTCCCCAGCTGCCTCCCGCGCACGGACACACGCGTGTGCAAAGGGGTCTCGCACGACCCCACGCCTTTCGGTCTCGGCAGTCGGCCTGGACCCTCTGGTTGTCTCGCTCTGGAGCACGCGTGTACCTGCCCCTCCATCCACTGACCTACTCGCCGGCTGCTCTGGCCTGACCTTTGCTGGTGACCGTGCCGACGTGCGGGCTGTCACTCGCGGCCAAGGCTCAGCCCGTCACCCGTGGCCTGACTCCAGCTGCTGGTGCTTGAACCGCCACCTGCACACAGCAGAGCCCCCCACCCGGGACGGGGGTAGAAGAGAGCAGAAGGGCTGTGCTGGTCGGGCGTGGGGCGTCTGGCCCTCACCAGCAGCCGGCTCCTTCATCTCCTCACCCCCGTTTCCCCACGCCCCCTTCTCCCCAGACCTCCCAGCCGCTCCCTTGCCCTTCCTTTGGTCCCTCTGTAAGCCCTCCATAGCACGTCTTGTCCAGCCCCCAAATGCTCTGCCCCTGCACCCCGCAGTGTGTCCCACAACCCCGGGCCGGGCTCCCCGTCCCTGGCTGGGTTACGGGGCTCCCTCGTGGCCCTGTGCCGGTGAGCCGCTCCTGTGCCAGCCCTGGAGCAGCCGGGGCCCTACGACGGTGGGCTGTTTGAATCCACATTTGAGAGACGATTTTGGGGATTTAGTCCGTTGTGTTTCTCAAGACCTTCTATTCGTGGATCTCAAAATATCGTTACAAATGCCAGGTCTCCCCTCCAGTGTCCAGGGAGATCTGCCACCTCTTCCATGTTCCCTCGTGTTCAGGAAGGGTCCGGGGCCTGGAAGGTGCCATACACGATGTAGGGAGAAGCTCCTGCAGAGCCAAGTGTGAAGGCTGGGAGCAGAGCCGCGATGTTGTTGTACAGGGTGTTCCCGTGATAACCTGAAATAAGTTCTCTTGAACCATTTAAAGCTTGGCTGAAAAACGGCTGCAGTAAAGGGCATCTGTGTCACCTCTGTCTAAAGGGGCAGGAGAATACAGCAGTCTCATTTCTCTGCTGTTTTTCCCTTCAGTTGCACTGGCAGAGGGGACTGCGCAGTGGTTTCCTTTACTGGAAGTAGCGGAGGATCCCAGCATCCCTGCGTACGAGTCTCCCATCCCCTGACTTCTGGCAGTGTCTCAGAAACGAGGGTTCGGCAGCGTGGGAGTCAGTGCTGCTTCCGGAGCATCAGCCGGCGAAGGCTTTGCCTGCGTGGCTGTGGGTAACTCTAAATCCTCAGCCTAGCTCTGGGCGGTGGCAGAGGGATGAGCTTAGCCCCAGGGGGACGAGCAGGTCTGCACCGCTGTGTACGGCGCAGGGGGGGCCTGCAGCTCCCCGCTGTGCAGGAGACCGTCCTGTTGCGTGGCGGGACGGATGCTCCGAGCAGAAAGCACCCGGAGAGGCTGGGTGGAAAGCTGTTGCGCTGGAGTGAATGTATTGTGGAGAAGGGGCTCCGACTGAACGCCCGCCGTGCCCCTGCCGGGGCTGCTCCTCGCTCTGGCTGGCGGCGGTTTCCTTTCTCTTTCGAGAGGAGAGCTGTCTTTGCGGTGGCTTTGCGTGGCAGGGTTTGCATTTCACTTGCCAACACGGATGCGTGCACCGTGATGCCGCTTGCTCTTAATGTGCTGCCTTTAGCCTGCTTCCCTCTTAGCGGGCGCTTCCCCGGTGGTGCTGGAAGAGCCTGGCTCGTGCACCTGGCAGGCCGGCCGGCATCGGCCTCCCGCAGCAGAGGGGTGGCACGTGCCTCCCCGGGGAGCCTCGGCGAGGTCTCCCGGCCTGCTCACAGCTCTGCCCCCCTCCTCGCCTTCAGCCCCTCTCTGCTGCGGGCAAAGCAGTCCAACCCCTACGTCTACTTAAAATCAATTCCTTCAGCTGGAGAGATTGGGGAACATTCATTTTTTAGCAACCTGCAGCTTTTAAAGGGTGCTGTGACTCGAGCTCTGCCTTCTCCGGCTCTGGGAGAAGCCGTCCCGTGCAGGAGTTGCTGATGCTGTGGGCAGGAGCCGGGTGCGGGAGGCAGGAGGGCAGCGGGGCTGGGGCTGGCCTCGACCGCAGCAGCCGTGCTGCCTCGGGCTCCCTGCCTCCAGCTTCGTCCTCAGGGCCAGTTCCTGCCCAAGCCAAGTGGTGTCGCAGTCGGCATCCAGGGCACCAGAGGTGGCTTTCACAGTCTCTCAAGACTGCTGTTTTCTTCTGACGCTTGGCGTGTGCGGCGTGCATCCGTGTCTGCGGTCGGGTGTGCAGCGCTTGCATCGGTTAAGCGGTGCTGCCTTGAAGAAGGGTTAATGTGGGACTACAGGGCGCTCGGTTTGTTGTTTTATTGTGTGTGTTGTGTTTTGTTTGGTTGATTGTTTGGTTTTCTTGCAGCATGAATGTTTCACTCTTGTTTTCTTTTCCCCTTGTTGTATTAAGGACAAAAGTTATTTTTCCACTCGCTGTTCTTTTTGCTTCGTCCCCCGGAGTCAGCCTAGCTGCGTGCGCCTCGGTTTCCTCTGCACCCCCACCAGTGCTGCTGACGGGGAGATGCTCCGGGCTGTGACTGTTTGGCTACAACCGAAACGGGGCAGCATGCCGGCTGCTCTGGGCTGGCGTCTGGCAGGGGTCTGTGCCGTCCACGCCATCTTCATTTTCTGTGCAGCCTTGAGGAAGGCAGGTAATGCACCCATCCAGCTCAGCACGAGCTTGTGGCCACTAGCTGAGGGTGAGGGAAGGCCAAGATGTGTGCGAGTGCCCGTAGGCAGCCCTCACTTGAGGATGGGACTGCCCTGGTCTGGTCAGAGCTGCTCAGTCAGACCCAAAACTGCAACGGAGCAATTCGGATGCCAAAAAGGGAGTTCCCGGCGTCCGGGAGAGATCTGCTTGTTACATTACTGGGGTTACTGCACGCTGCTGCATCTTGCATCGCTGTGCAAGCTCGAATGCCGTCGATTACCTGGTCTGGCAGCCTTGCCTGTCGCTGTAGGTTTGGGAAGTGCCGGGAGCCATGCTGGCACACCGACACCGACGTGGCTGCTGGTGGCCTCATCCCCAGGGAGCACGCTGTCCTTCCCGTTGGCTAGCCTGAGAGCGTTTCCTATTGCAGCCCTCCCTTTCTCTTTCACTGAAATAATTTGCAACGTGATTATTTTGCTTGGCTCCGCTGCTTTGTCTCAGCCCATGAGGGCTTTGGGGTTCATGGAATTTTCCAAGCACCAGGGTAGCTGGAAGGGAACTCCTCGACCCCACGGCATCTGCGAACAAGGGCGAGCCCCCGTGAATCTCGCATCGGCAGCGTCATTGCACACCGCCCCAAAAGCAAAAACCATCTCCTCGCCCTGGCATTGGGCCTGGCCTCGGGCAAGAGGAGGATGAGGAAGGGGCTCTGGAGGAGCAGGTCACTGGTCTTGGATCGCTTCCCAGAAGTGCTTACTGGAAAATGTGGACTCCCCTCCCTGGGTCCGGAGGGAGGGACGGGGAGCTGATGGAGCTGGTGCGCTCGTCCCAGCTCCTGCTTCAGCCTGGGCTGACCGCTGCCATGGTTCGGCAGGCTGCGTGCGGGGCTTGAGCAACCTCAGGGTGCCGGCAGCAGGCTCTGTAGGCTCTCGGGTGGACAACACGTGCAGCCTCCAGCCCTAAGTGCTTGCTTTACTGATAGTACTAAAAGCTGATGGATTAAAGCAGGTTCCCAGACTGACCAAGCTTTTCTCTTAAATCTTCCATCTCCTTATCGAGCCCGTGCTGTTTCTCAGGGTTGGGTGCTGGGGAGGAGGTGTGGAGAGCATCCTCCCTGGCAGACCCAGGGCCCAGTGCAGGCAGTGTGTGGGGGAAAGTGGGGAGCTGGGGTGGCCCTGGCACCCCGGCACGGTGCTTTGAGCAGTGGGGAGCCCCGAGGACGGTGTTGGGGGGACAGTGCTGACGGAGCTCGTGGCGAGAGCCCGGGGCAGGGAGTGCTCTCAGGAGGAGGAGGCTTGGCACGCTCCTCCTGAAGCAACCACGTAACCTGGGGACGGCCAGCAAGATCTCCGCTTTGCAAAGGCAGTTTCCCCGCAGCACTGCTCCCGCTGCAGCCGCTGCTTGTAAACCCGGCTGTATGGAAATTCCTTTTTGCACAGAAACCTTCAGACGTGTCAGAGGAAAAGGCTGAAACCTGCCTGCGAACTCGGTCTGTTCCTACGTGACGGGAGGTGTTTCTGTGCTGATGGTGACAAAATAAAGCCCAAAGCCAAGCTGGGCACAGGGAACGAGGTGGTGATGGGGAGAGGATCTGTTTCAAGGAGTTGCTGTAGGAGGTTTTCCTCCCCATGCAGTTCCTCTACTTCATCTCTTATTTTAGACAGATTCAGTTTTGATTTTGGACATTTTCCCCACTGGTGACTTTCCAGTTGATGAAAATATTCTCTGTAATCGGACTCTGGGCCTTTCCAGGGTGAGAGTCTCTTTATAAACAGCCAAAATGCTTGAACATGGGGATTTTGATTCTGTCGTGAGCTAAATCCCTCTGTGGCCTGTCTTTACTGGAATTGTCTTGGGGGACAGTTTATTTTCCTCAAATCTCTTGGGATGAATTGTGAAATCTGATTTAGGGGGAGCAAATGTGGTAAGAGAGTTTGTCAGAGGTGACTGTCGGGTGCGATGCAGCTGCCCTCCAAGTCGGCTGAGTGCGTTTCCCATTCCCTGTGGTTTTTGCACCGAATTTCCTCCTTTTTTTGAGCAACGCTGGGTGTTATGAAGCCAAGTCCTGTGCAGGCGCGCAAGCTCCCTGCTCCAGCTCTGCTGCGGGTACCCAGAGCAGCGCTGCCTGCCTCTGTGCATGGCAGGTCTGCCGCGGTCTGGGCAGGCTGGCCGCTCCGCAGGCAGGCTGCCTGCACATCGGGCAGGCTGGCTGCGGGATTTGTCTCCCAGCCCCGTGTGCCCACTGACATCTTGGTTATATGGGTCAGATTAAACCAAGCTTCTCTCTGTCACCGTAGGCTTACCTTGTTGCTGCAAGTTTGTTTTCTGCGCTGTGATGAAGCTTGGGGAAGTGTTGGAGGGCCTTTCTCCCTTTCTGGGAGGAAAGGGTCTCGACAGCCTCTCTCTGCAGTTGAAGTACAAGCTGTTTGGAGGGCAGATGTGTAACCATGACTTGGGCTCTCTGCTGAGAGAAAAGGACAATAAAATGCCACAGGAGCGCGGTGCTTCCTTTCTCACGTTGTTTATTTGCTGTGCAGACTCATGGCCACCCAAAGAGTTTAAATGAAGGGCTGGGGAGGCTGAGCCGTGCTGCCGTGCCCAAGGCCAGGGTTAGGATGACACCACGCACCGATGGCTTTCCCCGTCCAGCCGGCCTCTCGCGTCAGGGAGCTGGAACAGCCCCGTGCTGAGCGGGGTTCACAGCTCTGCCGCGGGGATTCAGCGGTCGGTGTGGGCTGCAGGCAACGCGTCCCGGCTGCTGCTCCCGCACACCAAGGTACCTCATGCAAAAAGAGCAACGATGCGGGCTTGGGCATCCAGGCACCGGCGGCCCCGTGGCTCAGACCCCCCGTTGCAGCAGCCCCGGCAGCTGGGTCAGCGTGGACGGATGGCGTCGGCGTTTGTAGGCGGCAGGGGAGGCAGGGCATCCTTTGGACTCCTTGGAAGCTGCCAGCATGGATCTTGAGCACAGTTGGGCAGCCCGGATCGTGGACTAAGTGTAGTCATTTTTCATTGATAGGATGTTACTAAAAATGGGGAGAAACGGTACAGTACTCGGTGCCCATAGCTCCCCTCACCCATCTCAGCTGCAAGAGTTTATAACAGTGACCTAAAGCCACCGATGGCTCAGATAATTGGCATTATAGTACGTGTAGGAGGGACACTGCCAAAGTAGTTCAGGCTTGCATATAAATTAATGGCAAAACTGCTGTAACTTTAGAATTTAAGATTAATTATTTCTGTGAATTTAGGCATTGCATTGTTGAGTTAAGGAGCTGTGATCACTTTTTTCCTTTTTAAAAGTAATTTCAATTTGGGTAGACTAGAGCCTAGATAGGACCTTACAAACAGGACAAAAAGTCCTTAACCAACAGCTGATAACGTGCCTGGTGCTGATAACGATCCTGGAGACAGGATCACAGAATCACAGAATGGTTTGGGTTGGAAGGGACCTTAAAGCTCATCCAGTCCCACCCCCCTGCCATGGCAGGGACACCTTCCACCAGGCCAGGTTGCTCAGAGCCCCGTCCAGCCTGGCCTTGACCACTGCCAGGGATGGGGCATCCACAGCTTCTCCGGGCAGCCTGTGCCAGTGCCTCATAGCGAAGAATTCCTTCCTAATATCTAACCTAAATCTCCCCTCTTTCCGTTTAAAGCCATTACCTCTTGTCCTGTCACTGCCTGCCCTTGTAAAAAGTCCCTCCCCATCTTTCCTGTAGGCCCCCTTGAAGTACTGGAGGCTGCTAGAAGGTCTGCCCAGAGCCTCCTCTTCTCCAGGCTGAACAACCCCAGCTCTCTCAGCCTGTGTTTGGGCTTAGTGAAGAGAAACGGATGCAAAACTTGCGTGACGTGGGAAAGCCCAGCGAGATGTGTGGGAGCAGAGCGACAGAGGTGACAAGTCCTGGAGCTGCAAGGAAGGTCGGTGGCCTCGAAGTGAGGTGGGAGATCTGCAAGCAGGGATCCAAGGTCTTGCCTGGCCTGTGTGGTCATGGCATCTTCAGGTGCTGAGGGAACCCCGAGAGTCTTCAAGGCTTTTCAATCCTGGCATTAGTCATACATTTTATAGTTAAGAAATAGGTTGCCAGACAGGCTGTAGCGTAGCCTCAGCTGTAGGACCAGCCAGAATTCGGTTAGGGCCAGATGAAGCACATGGTGACTTCCATCCAGCGCAGCGCACGCGTGCACCGTCTGGTGAGCAGCCCCTGCTCGCCGCAGGCGTTGCGGTGCACGGTAGGATGCTGTGGGAAAGAGGACAGGGATGGTGATGAGTTGGATCTTGGAGATGTTCAGAGTCTCCTGTCATATAACAGTTTTTTGCTTAATTTTTCCGGCAAAACAGCAGCAAAGATGAACGATTGCCATTTTGAGTCTGAGCAGTTATCGCAAGGCTGGAAACTCCACCTTCGTGGCTGTAGGCAGAGAGTAGGCGTCTTAGTGAAGTGCTCTTCTGCTTCGGCTGAATTTCTCCGCTGCTTTTTACAGGATGGGGAGTTCATCTGTGCCAGAACCGTCACCGTCGGAGCAGTGCTTTATTTCCCTATTCTTAAGGGTTAAGCTCTGTTCTGGGTAGAAAATGCAGCCCTTGGCTTGGAGTCCAGGGGTTCGTGCCCATCCTTGTGCACTGTGCTGAGGCTGGGCCAGGTCTTCCTGCCTCAAGAAATGAAAAAACGACGATACTGCTGTTCCCTGAGCTTCTGGATCGTGTGTCTGGCAGAGCGGTACGGGCTCCTGCCGTCGCAGAGGTATGACCCGGTCAGACACGAGCCCTGCCAGCCGTTGTGCGTGGGTGCAGAGCTGCGTGGCAGGAGCTCTTGATGCTGAGCTGGCTGTGGGGATTTCTTTGGAGGAAGCCCAGCTTTCCTCCTGGACTCAGCACTGCGGTTCAGTGAAAGACCCAGGAGATCCCCCCCAGGGATCTGGGACTTGTTTGTAAAGCGTGGCATTGTCTCCGAGCATCCGCTTGACCCGTGTTCGCACTGAGCCGCTTCGCTGTCCCCTCTCTTGACGATGTGTTGGCGTTGAGGTCATTTCTCCAAGCTTCCAGTTGTGATTTCAGCCACTCAGTGGGCAGGTCTTAATCTGTTAAGACTTTTCTTACCCCTGTTAGGCTTTCCTGTCTTCCCTTGCCCTCAAAATAGATTCTGAATTATCTTATGATTTCATTTGAATTCTTTCAGGAGACGGGGAATTGTAGGCTTGTGGAGATGGGGGAGCTCCTCAAGCCACATGGAAGCTCTTCTAGCCTTGTCCTCTGGTCTCCAGGATCCACTTTTAGGAAGGCACCCAGCTTTGCAGGTGTGGGCAGAGACAGCCGGACCGGGAATGAATGACACACTGCTGCCTGACCCGTGCCTCGGTCTCTTGATTTTGGGTGGAGGAGGAGAATTTTGTTTCCTGCTCATAAGAATTAGGTTGAACAGTGTTTTCTTGCCTTACCTGCCAATAGTGCATCTCTCGCACTGACGGATGTGCTTCAGATCGCCTAGAAGCTTCTCCCTTGGGGCTGAAATCAGTCATTCTGCTCGTCTGGAGTCTGCGAAGGGAGGAGGCTGTTCCTGCTGGGGTTACGGGGGTCCAGCGTGCTGGTCGAGCACGGGGCGTGCCTTTTGATTTCCCCAAGCAGAGAGCAATCACATCTACAGGACTGCTGGCCTGTGCCTGGGGTAAAGCTGAGAAGAGCTGCATGCCCTGCTGATCTCGAGGAGCCGGCCCAGAAGTGCTGGTCCCTGCTGCTGGCACAGCCGGCGCCGAGGGGCATCGGCGGCTCTGAGCTGGCAGCGGGATCGGGCTGGGACCAGCTCCGGGGAAAGGCGCCCGCAGGAGGCACTCGGTGTGGTGCCGCTGTCCTTCCCGCTCTGCTCCGGTGACCTCAGGAGGCACCCCTGCCTCTTAAAGGCTTTCTAGCTAATGTGTGCGGAGGAGGAGGTCGTTTGTATAACACTGGGTAGGTTTGGGGGGACCCAGGACCCGTCCCACCTGGGTGTTGGTGCTGTCCGTAGGTAGCTGGTAGCAGAAGCTGCCGGAGACACGTTAATCCCGGTAATCTCCCTCGCAGGGCTCAGTGCTGGCTGGCACACCGCGGTGCTCGGATTCGCTCGCTGCAGCAGCCATCTCCCTGCTTGTCTGCTAATTACAAAGGGATTAAAGGTGGCGAGCTGCCTGCTGCCCCCTGAGCTGCGGGGGGTGGAGACCTGAGACCACCGGTCAGGGCGCGTGCCTCTCGCTGCTGCGTCCCGTCCCTGCACGGCAGGGTCTTTGTGGCGTGGAAGGGAACAGCAATCCTGACCCTGGGCGAGAGCAGGGTTCCTCTCCCGGAGAGGCATTGAGCCCAGGCAGCAAAGTCAGCCTGGCTCGGCCAGCTCTGGGGGCAGGGGGCTGCCCGTCGCTCGGTGGGACGGGAGCTGCTGCCCCTGGGAGGGCTCTGCCCGCTTCGGAAAGCGTGCCCAGTTCACTGAGGAACTGTCGATGCGGAAGCTGAAGGCGTGAGGGGGAATGTTAGTTCTCCATCCTAGAGCAGTCTGTAATTGATGGTGTTTTCAGTTCTCGTTAGCATCAGCCCCTTCCTCCTCTGGGCCGGGCTGCCTGGCTCATCTGAGAGTTTCCTGCAGGAACCGTGCTGCTTCGCTTCTCCTTAACCCTCTGCTCTGCCCCGGCTCCCTCCTTCCCGCTGCCCGGCCGGCTCTGGGTGGCCTCGGGGTGATTCAGCCCTCCAGGCAGGCGCTCCTGCTGCCTGCACGCAGAGCTGGAAACCCGGAGATAAGGCTGGCTGCCCAGGCACCTCGGGCAAGCTGCTGAGCCTCTGCCTGCTTTCCTGCCCTTGTTGGTGAGCTGCCCTTCTGCTCCTTGCGCACAGAAAGGCTGTGGTTTGGAGATGCAGAAGAGGAGCCGTGAAGCAGGTGGCTGTTGCTGGTGGGTCTGCGCTGCAGCAGCAGACCCTAGTGATTCCTCAGCTTCCCTCCCCTGCGGACAGTGCGTCGCGTCCTCTTCCGTTGTGGCTCTCTGGTGATGGGCAGTTTGCACGGCGTCCCGGCGTTTCCCGGCTAGTGCAGTTCTCGGTGCGGGAAGAGGAGGAAGGGACGGGGAGGAATGGAGCGTGGTCATCGTTATCAGGCTGGGGGGATGGGGAAAGAACTGGATCAATCAAATAAATTCCAGTTTAGGGAAGACCGCAGTCCGTGGTTGCTCTCCTCACCTGCCACCAGCCAGCCCAGAATTTCTTCCTGCATCTCCTGCAGCGGATGCTACGGGATAGCGTTTCCCCTCCCTCTTCCAGCAAGGCAGGCGGACGTCTGTCGCATCCCAGTGTCCTGTTAGCGCTGGGCCTGAGCACTGACTTTGCAGAGTTCCCGGCTTTCGCTGTTTGCAAGTCCTGTAACTTGAGAGAGCAGTCCTGCAAGTGGTCTCGACTGATCCATTGGGCTGCCCACGCCGCAGCCGGAGGCTGTGCTGCCCGACGGCAGGATGGTTCTCCGCCGCTGCCGCCTGCTTTCCCACCCGCAGCAGCCTCAGCCAGCGCAGCCCTGCACAGTCCGTGAGCACCCGCTCCCTTAACCATGCACCGGGCCTCCCGACCCCGAAATAAGGTGCCGCTCCCCACCAGGCACACGCGGAGGAGCCTGGTGGGAGGCTGCATGTGACTCGTGCGGATTGTGGCTGCTTGAGAGTTCCTCTTGCACCACCTGGCTGAGTTATTTTCTCACTTGGGTCCTTCTGGTTGGAGTTGGAGAGCCGACGGAGTGATCCCTGTGAGGCTGCCTTGCACAATCGCTTCAGGGCGGCCGAAATGGCTGGACTGAGCACAGAGGTCTCTGGAAGAGCCTTTCCGACTGCCCCGCAGAGCTCTGGCTTTCCAATGGCAATTCGTGCTGCGGACGGCGGCCATTCAGTAGGGTCGATGCATGTGTCTGTGCGTTGTACCGGAACAGTCGGTGTGCTAACGGCAGTGCTTTCTAGCAGGGTTACTCACGTATTTATAACAAAGTTTCCCCCCATTTCAACACTTAATGCAAGCCGCTTCGTAGTACCAGCACTGCCGACTCTGGCTGTGGCACCTGTGGAAGCTGACCTTGATTCTCATTTCTATATATCGTGCTCTGGCCGTTCTTGGTATTGTCTCTCACGGCACGTTTTTTCCCTCTGAAGGTGCCGCGCTCCCCGGTCTGACAGCAGCTCCGACCCCGTTGTTCCTCCCTGCAGCCGCCTCCTGCACGGGGCACTGGGAACAAAAGCTCCTTCTGCAGTTGTGGGAGATGTTGATCCTGGCAAACGCCGTGGATGTAAATGATCTCTGTAGGGTTGAGCCAAACTGAGCTAGCGCTTAGATCGTGCCTCTTTCTTCCCTGGCATGCTTGAAAAGGGGGAGGCTTGGGGTATTCACGTGCGAGCCAATGAAGAGCAGTCTTGTCTGTTTGTTTGTTGGGTTTTTTCCCCCCTGTGCTTGTCTGCTTTACAGTGTATTGCCCGGCAAGATGGACCGCATGCCCGTGAGATGGGAGAGGTGTTGCCATTTAGTCATTTTGTCCTGAAACCTGAAGCTGGTTTCATTCTCTGTTGTGCACCCGTGGCTGTATCTCACTCCCACTATCCCTTTGCGTCCATTTGCCAGTTGGGATTGCCATGTATTTGTCACTGCAATTTCCCAACAAACTGGCTTTCGGGAGCGGGGAACGCAGAAGCGGTGCCTGGAGCACGTAGAAGGGGGATCTGTAGTTCACTGTGTTTACGAGGGATAACCGAGCCCGGCTGCTGCGCGGGCAGCTGAAGGTGGGTGGTGGTGGGCCCCTCCCGGGGAGAGGGGAGCTGAGCGAGAGCAGGCTGGCGTGTCCTGGCTCGGCTGCCTCCACGGCCCCTGGCCCCACGTCCTCGGCTTGCTTCTCCGTGGCTGGTCCGCCGCAGCTGCAGCTGGGCTTCCCCGGCCTCGCTGCGCCCATCAGGGCGGCTTTCAAATACACCGTGCTCTCTCCCACCTTGGTCCGTCTTTCTCTTGGCCTTCTGTGTCCCTTTTCACTCCGCTCTGCTGTTGTGCCCTGGGAAGCGTGTTGGAAATGAGATTAGAAGGAGGTTATACCTAATGAAAAAACGCTCTGAACTCATTAGAGAAGGGACTGAAATGCGCTGATTGAAGAAGAGGCAGTGATTAATGAGCAGCTTTGGTGGGCGGTGATGCTTGCTGGAGATGGCCATGGGTTGGGCTGTCGAGGCGCAGCAGAAGGACACCTGCAATCCAGAGGCTGTGGTGAGGGGCAGGTCCTGCTGGTCCGTAGGTACGGGCAAGTTGGGCTCCTCTCTCAGTCCTCGGTGTTGAACAGAAACCCTCACCTTTGGGTTTGACGACAGAAAGACGTAGAAGTGTCTTGATCAGCGCTGCAAGTCTGTGATCTGCGTGGTGATGCTTCGCCCCTAACTGTGTGCTTCTGGGTACCGTAGCTCCGGAGAGCGTCGGGAGTGGAATAAAGCAGTGAAACCAGGTTTGTCTCAAAATACAAATAATGTCAACAATTAGCGAATGCAATGGGAGAAGCCTGTGCGTAGGTCAGAGTTCAGAACAGTGAAAATTCGTCACCGTACATGACGCTGAGCGAGGCTGACCTACCGTTGGAAAGCACCGTGCCGACAGGCGTTTCGGTGGGGAAAGCCCAGCTGTGCCGTAAACCCCACTCCGCGGTTGTAGGCTTCCCGTCAGCTCCTGCTCTTGGCGAGGAGAGCGAGCAGTGCCTGCTGGGCTGGGGAGGCGAGGAGCTGCTGTTTCCCTCCGCTCGTGGGCTTTGTGTGCGGGAGCTCGCAGCCTCCGTTGGGGAGGGCTGGGGACAGCACGGGCAGCGCCGCGGGAGGTGAGACGTCGAGGGGTGCGTGTCCGTCCCCTCCCGCTCTTACCAGTGTGCATGGCAGGCTGCCCCTCGCTGAGAGCGGTAACTGACGGGGGGTCAGCTTCCCTCCCCCCATCGATTGTTGCCTGCAGTGCACCTCGAAAGGGTTCCAGTGCGACGTGAGGACTGTTTGCACTCCCTGCTTACATTGCTGTTCCTGCTGCCTGCAAGGGGAGTTTGCCTTCCAGCAGCTTCCCGGCAGCGTTATTCGTCCGGCCCACAGCACTGAGCTGCCCTGTTCTCAAATAGCTCCTGATCCCCGTGACGCTGGATACCGTGAGCCGAACGCCGCCGGCAGTGGCTGCAGCAGCAGGGTGGTTTTGGTGGTCATTTTCACCGTGGTGCTGGGAGGAGGTGCGGGGCCCCGGGGCAGGTCACCGGCTGCGTGTGCCGGTGCCGTGCCCGAGGTTCCCGGGCAGCGCGCAGGGATTTGTGGAGGATTTTGAGAGGCGAGGGCGGTTCCCGGTTTAGGATCGCACTACAGCGGAGCGTGGACGGGCTCACACCAGAGCCATCCCGCAGGTGCTCGGGCTCTGCTGCCCATCAGGTTCTGGCTTGGGTTTGCCAAGGAGCAGGGTGCAGCTCTGTGCCCTCCCTCCTCTCTTGTCAGCCAGCCGCCGGAGGTTGATGTCCCCTCCCCGCCAGGCTTTCGGGAAGCTCAGAGGCCACTTTCAGCTTTTGCTCTGCAGGCCGAGCACGATGCTGGAAGCGTGACCCTGCAGGAAGCCAGTGCCGGTGTCCCGGGAGAGGGAGGACGGCAGCTGTCCCTGCGGGGCACCGGGAGGTGACGGTGCAGAGCCTCTCCTGGAGCCTGTGCCATGCAGCCAGCCTCGGGCGTGACGGGGCACACGCAGCCCGTGCGGATGGGACCTGCCGACAGTCGGGGCGTTACGGCACTGAGCCGTGCGGTGCTGAGCTGAACAGGATGTGCTCCTCCTGCCCGGAGCTACGCTGTGGGGCCAGAGCTCTGTGCAGGGGTGGCTGTTGTACTGGTGGTGGCTTTTGTGCCCCGACAGCACGTGCTGTCTGCCCTGGCGCAGGCGCGAGGAGCTGCGGCGGGATCCTCGGGGCCTGGCTGGTCGTGGCAGAGGCGGTGGTGGAGCTGTGCTCGCTCCCGCTGGGGAGGGCACGGCCGGGGATGCTGCCATGTGCGAGGAACCTCGGCAGCGAGGGTGGAAAGCGAACGGAGCTCGGTTGAATGCAGGAGCTGAGATCCTCGTGATGAGTGGGAAAGCTGTAATGTCTACGCCGTAGCGTTCATCACAAACGCGTGACTAAGGGGGTGTCTAACACTGAGCCTTGAATCGCGCTGAAGCGCTTGGACTTCGTTAAAACTTCAAATTTGCTGTTTGGTGCTGGATTACTCCTGCCAGAGATGCACTTTGATGCCCTGGAGCTGTGATCCCAGGCTGAGGACCCGGCAAGTCAGCATGTCCATCCATGCCCTGCACGGCTCAGCTGGAAAGGAATGGTGTGCTGCGTTTCGGGATGTGCCCAGGTCCCTTATGGTTTTTGAGGTGAATACGCTGCTTTCTGTGATTCTCCCCGAGGCCTCTGTGCGCAGGGGGCTGGAGCGCTTGAAAGCCCACGCTGCCAGCAGGGCCGTAAGGTCCAAAGCTTAAGACTGAAAATATCGGTGGGTCGCGGAGGTGCATTGTATCCCGGCAGCTGCTCCGTGAGCTGGGGTGTGCCCAGCCACCGTGTCCTGTTGCATGGCCAGAGTGGGTTTCTGGAGGGACCGGCGGGTCCCCGCTGGCGCTGCCGGGCTGTGGCGGGGCAGGAGGAGCCATCGGCGCAGCACGTGCTGTTTTTAGGCCTTGGGTAAATGTTGGTGGCGTGGCCCTGTAATTATCGGGACAGGGTGCCAGTGGAGCTGGCTAATAGCTCCCCTGGGAAGTAACTGGAATTTGGCATCAGGTAAAAATAGAACAGGTTCCTCCCCAAAACGCTTTTAGCAGCTCTCCCCGTGCCCCACCACGTGCCCGCAGAGCCGTGCGTGGGCCGCGCCGTTTGCTCTGCGCCCGCGTGTGACGGCCGGGGATTACCGTGGTGCCACTCGGTGGGATGGCTCCACTGGCTGCGGTCGGGCTGGCCGGGCGGGAGCTCTGTCCCTGCCCGCGGCGGCAGAGAGGAAGGGATGCCAAAATTGGGGCAGGGAAAACCAGCTCTGTCCCTGCATCCAGACCCAGTCGCTTTCTAGCGCAGAGCTCCCGACGGGTGCTGGGTCCCCTCCTCCCAGGAGGGTTTGAGCAGCAGCGTCTGCCCTGGCTGCTGCACCAGCCACGGCTCTCGGTGCCGTCCCATCTAGCTCGGCAAGGCGTTATTTTTGTTGCAGGAAGAAGGTCTGGGCTGTGGGGCTGATGACGGCCACGTCCCGTGCGGTGCCGTGAGCCTGTTCTCTGGCTGAGCCGGGGATGCGGTTGCAGCCGGCGGTGCTGCCTGGCTGCTTGGATCAGCCTGAGCCCTGGGCTGCATCCAAACACCCCGTCAGTTCCTCAGAAAAACCTTTGGTTAATTGTGGAACCTGATGCTGTTTCAGACACGGGGCTTTGTAACCTGTGTGTTGTTGTAAACACGGAAGGACTGCATTAGGTTGTACGCAGCGAGGTCTCCTCTCGCATTATGACCCAGTATACCTGAAGCACCAGCGTGCTCAGGAGCCGCGTGTGCTGGCACCACGTCAGTCTAAAATCTTCTCGTTGCTTAGTCTGTATTGGAAAGGAGACGCTCACATTTTGGGCTTATTTCATATGAGTAACCCTGCGTCTACTGGGCCCTGCAGCCCCTTCACCTCCAGACAGCAGCAGGATGTCTAACACAGCCTTCCATGACTGTTCTGACTCTCACGCTGCTCCTATATCCAACTTAATGCCACAGCTTCCACGACAAGGCGCGTGGGCAGGAGAGCTGATGTGCCCTGCGCAGCCCCAGCTCCAGGCATCGATCCGCGGGCGCCGGGGAGGGCAGGGAAGGGGATGGATGGAGCATCCCGCGCCGCTGAGCAGCCCTTGCAGCTCCGCTGAGCTCGTCCGGCTGCTGTGCCCGCTCTTCAGCGCCGAGCATCGCACCGCAGCCTCTCGAGCGAGGAGGAAGTGGGGTAGAAAAAGATAATTAAGGTGACGCTGGCACGTACTGTCGCTTCCTCTTTCTGAGTTCGTGCTGCTCTGCGCCGGGGAAGGGTGAGGTCAAACTTAATGCTGCGCTAACAAGGCTTGTTAGTGGATTTGTTAATGATTGCCGCTTGGAGTGGGTGTAGTTTTTGAGCAGACGGGGTCCCCCCTTGCTGCCCCAGCTCAGACACGAGTGTACTGCCCCGGCCGCTGTCCTTTCAGTTCGTGCATGGCTTGAGGGGCAGCAGTGAGGGCAGCTCTGCTCTGAAGTGGATGGTGGAGTTTTTGATAAGGAGCACGGGTAAATCATGAGATTTGTATCCCCCAAGTATCAGCTGGTCTGCACTGAAAATACCTATTATGGTAAATAATTGGAGAAGAGAAATTTCTCCCTTCCGGAGCCCCCACAGCCCCGTACCCCTGGCTGAAGCCGTAAGTGACTTCCAGCAGCTGTGCCTTGCTCTCCTCTCCACGCCGCTCTGAAACCTTTCTCTGAAAACCTCGAATGCCCGCAAGGCAGCGCTGGGAGGGCACCCAAAGCAGTGAGGCTCACCCCGCGCAAGGAATTTGTTGGAGGCCCGCAAATGTGCTCGTTGCCAAGGAAAGGGTGCTTTCCGAAACCGTCCCTGCCGTCCTGTATTGTCCCTCCAGCTGCTCAGCAGTGCCCAGTATCTCACGGCCCCGGAGCTGGAGGAGCACTGGCGTGCTCAGCGTTTGATCTGGATCTGGATATTTGATCTAGATCAGGCAGAGCTGCTTCCCGCAACTGCGGATGCTCGAGCCGGCACAGCACGCGTTCAGCCCAGCGCGCGAGCATCAGCGGCAGCTTATGGAGGAGATGAAAGTCGTCCTGGTGTATCTCGGTGCGGCGAGCGTGTCACCATCAGAGCTGCCTGGAGTGTCCCGGCCCGTGCTCGCTGCCCAGCCGCCAAGGCGTGCCTGCTGTGGTGTGCCACTCCGCACAGCTATCCTCCTGCTCCGAGGATGCTCCCCCGAGGAAGCGGTACTTGAGACAGTCTTCAGATGCCTGATGACAGTTGTGGGACATTGACAACCATGATTTTTTTTTTCTATTTTTTTGGACAAGTGAATCTGAGTTTGTAAGATGCCCTGTGTCGGGCGGTCTCATTGTTCGGAGTGCTTTGCTTGCACTAGGGACCACTATTTCCACCTCAGTGAGGCCACGGTGAATGGGGAGTGCCGGAGCGGGGCAGTCAGGGTTGGGAAGCGTTTCCCCTGGTTGAGGACTGTGAGTCCTCCGCAGGGTAAGGTCTGACACTTTGCCGCTGCTCTCAGCCCTTCCAGGGAGGCATTTGCAGACACTCAGGGTTGGAGAGTTGGTGCTGGATGGGGGATTCCCTCTGCAGCACGAGTGCAGGTCTGGGATACAACTTTGTCTTGCTTTTTGGCAAACTGGATTCTCCTTTTCTTACTTTCCCTAAACAGGTGGCTTTCAAGTTGTGGTTTGTAGAGGTTTGGGAGTTCTGTCGCAAATCTAACCAGCCTGCAAAGTATAAGCCAGGCAAAGCTATTTTCAGAGAGGTTAGATTAAGGGAGGGCCTCGCAGCGTTTGCAGGAGCAGGATGGGGAGTCTGTGCCCGGTCACCCCACACCTCCCCTGCCTCAGGGCGTGAGGCCGTCACCTCCCTGCTTCAGGTGGAGCACACAGCTCGAGCAGCGAGGACCTGCTGTCTGGAGCCAGTTCCCCCCTCAAGAGAGGAGAAAAGCCAAAGTTCATGCAAGCGTTTTCAGTTGGTGGCACTGGGTGGAGGGTGCTGCTCCCAGCAGCTTCCATAGCTCCGCATCACTCCTGCTCCCTCCTGGTTTGGAGGAACCCCCCGACACCCATCTTGCCTTCTCCATCCAAGTGGCTGGCACCGTCACCTTGCAGCTCTTGATTTTGCAGCGTGTTTATGCCCGAAAGCAGCTCCCGGGCTGTCATGGCTTGGGACCGTTTTCGTGGAGGGCTCCTCCGAAGGGACCTCTGTGTCTGGATGCGGGCTGGGAGGAGCGGGTGCCCTCCCCAGCGGCCGGCGGTGACGGAGGCACGGTGTGCGTGGTGGTTTGGGTGGACTAGGGGCCGTGTGTTTGTGTGGAGGCTCTGCTGGTCGTGTCAAGCCCGAGGTATTTACGAAAGGCTTCCTGTTATGCACTGGCAGGGAGCATTTCCAGAAATGGCTATGGGTGAACAAGTGGTAGGCAGCTGTAAAACGCTTATCTCTGTCTCCCTGCCAGTAACCCTCCAGGCCCTGAACAGCACTTTCCTGGGACGAGCTCTCGGAAACAGATGGATTTTTTTTTTTTTTTATTACTTCCTCTTATGCCTTAATGTTTCTAAAGATAAATACAGCTCTCCTCTTGGCATCTGCTCAAGGAACAGTAAAGCTTTACAAAGGAGCAACACTCCGTATCAGCATATACCGTGCCTAGTCTCCAAATCTGCGGTTTCTTTCATAGACAGTAGTAAATCTTTTCCTCCAGCTCCCTGCCCAGGACGATTTATTTCGTGCTGAACGGGTCCTGCCGAGCTGGTCCCTCTCGCACCGGCCTGGCCCCGGATCCCAGGACCTTTCCTGACCTGTTCAGCTGTTTACTCTGGGGCATGTGTCGAGGCAGCCGAGTGTCACCCTGAAAGCATCGTGCTTGGGCCAGAGCAGCGGCTTCCACCTTGCTGGGAGATCCGAGCGGACCTTTCCACAGGAGAGCGACCGGCTCCGTGTCCCCGCGGGCCTACGGGGACTCCCGGGGTTTTCCAGCCACGACTCCTTGCCCCGCAGGGGTTTGCCAGCGTGCCCGACCCCAGCGAGTTTGCACCTCGCAGGTCCTGGTCCTGCCCCGCTGGCTCCTGGTGGCGTGGTGCTGCCCCGGGGGGTCTGGTCCCCAGCTGCCCCTGGGCTGCCTGCTCACCGGGCTGCCGGCTCTGCCTGCTCACCGGGCTGCCTGCTCGCCGGGCTGCCGGCTCTGCCTGCTCACCGGGCTGCCTGCTCTGCCTGCTTGCCGGGCTGCTGGCTCTGCCTGCTCGCCGGGCTGCCTGCTTGCTGGGCTGCCCTCTCTGCCTGCTCGCTGGGCTGCTGGCTCTGCCTGCTCACCGGGCTGCCTGCTCTGCCTGCTCGCCGGGCTGCCGGCTCTGCCTGCTCACCGGGCTGCCTGCTCTCCGGGCTGCCGGCTCTGCCTGCTCGCCGGGCTGCCTGCTCTGCCTGCTCGCCGGGCTGCTGGCTCTGCCTGCTCACCGGGCTGCCTGCTTGCCGGGCTGCCCTCTCTGCCTGCTCACCGGGCTTCTGGCTCTGCCTGCTCACCGGGCTGCCTGCTCGCTGGGCTGCCTGCTCTGCCTGCTCGCTGGGCTGCCGGCTGTGCCTGCTTGCCAGGCTGCCTGCTCACCAGGCTGCCCGCTCTGCCTTCTCACGAGGCTGCCTGCTCACCAGGCTGCCGGTTCTGCCTGCTCGCCGGGCCGGTGGCATGCACCCGCCGGCCGGGGGGAGATGGGGTGTCTCGCCGACACTTCTCGGCCTTAATTTGAGAGTGAGTAAGAACAGGTTTGAGGAAGGTAATGACAGCTCGGGAGCAGGGGCCCGGGGAAGGAATGGTGTGAAAATAGAATGATGAAGAGCTCTGTAACGGAGAACAACGCCGTCCAGTTCTTCAGAGGCTTTAATTTTAGCTTTTCTATAAACATCTCATTACTAAGCGGCTCATCCAGAAGAACCTCCGAGAGTCGTGACTTTCTGTGGAAGTGCTGTGCTGGGAAAACACGAGTGGGTCCTCACAACCCCACGCCGGCCGGGCGGTGAGTTGCCACTGACTCTTCTTGAGGATGTTTTATCTGGGAGTGAGTGACCCAAGAAAGAAGGGGTATTTTGCCTGCCTCTGGGAGGTGTTCCATCAGTGTAAGGAACTTTCCCAACAACGAGTTGGTCGTGTTTTAATTGGAGTTGCATGTAGACAGTTTGCTTCACCACCCAGTTCTGCGTTCAGTCCCATCCCAAACTGTTTGTCCTTCTGATCATTATCATCTTGTGTTTATAGACAGTCAAACACATCCTCAAACATCACCAAGGCGATCATTAAACACAGAATGAGTTCATTTTTTCCCTAATTTTTTTTTTTTAATGTACTCAGGACAGGAATTGGTGTTCTGGGTGCGACTTTGTCTCTTTGTAGAGACTTTTGCCTTAAATACCATCAAAAGGACCTTTGTAAGAGCTGAAAGTTTCTGTGTCATCCTGCTCCTGTCCTGCAGGCTTGCTGCCGGGCGCGTGTTCTGTATCGGCTCGTTCAAATCTGCCGCCGGTCTGTGGCTGTGTGCGAGGTGCCGGGGGCTCGGCTGCTGCGCAGGCATCTGGCGTTCCTGCAGTCTGGGAAAGGGTCGAGCTTTGTCTCTTCCCAAGTTTCCTGTCCCCTGAAATTACACTAAAACATGAAGAAGCACGAGTGGATTATTTATTTGGCTGGATTATTTACTCATCTGGCTTGCTGGCCCCCCCGTGCCGACAGAAAAGGCGGCCGTGCCTGCAGCCGGGACTTGGTCTTCTGGGGGGAGCTGGAGGGGTCAGTGGGAGTCCAGTAAGTGCCACTTCATATATACGTGGCAGCAAAACGACCCCTCTCCCCCGCCGGCTGTGTCCCCTGGGGCGTCCGCACGGGTGGATGGCACCCTGCGGTGCTGCCGGCCGCAGTCGGTGCTGCCGGGGTGGCACGGCATGGCGTGGCGGGGACAGGGGCGTCTCCTCCCGTGCCAGGGGACGTTGCTCGTGGCCGGCGTGTGGGGACAAGGGCAGTCCGCTCGGTCGGTTTGGGGCGGGTGGGCTTTCCCCAGGGGAGGGCTCGGGATGGTGGCAGACGTAGGGCTGCCACGGTGGCCAGGAGGAGCGGGCCAGCCCCGGCCCCGCCAGCCCCGCACACAGCCCTTTTGTTTTCCTCCATAGAAAAGCCATTCTTCGTGCTCCTTTCATAAATATGTAATGAGGGAACAGTGCAGTCATTGTCCTCCGAGCAGACACTCGTCGTGTTGTTCTGGGGCTGCTGTGCCCCCCGGTGCGGTGGGTTTGGTGGGACGGGGGGAGGACTTCAGTCTCTAGGACGAGGATGGCTCGCTGGGCTCAGTTCTGAATCCCTGTTTCTGCCTTTCTCTCTCTCTCTCTTGTTTTATAAATCCCTCAAAGCTTGTCCCTGCTCTCCGGGAAGGAGGAGCTGATATCCGTGGGCTAGAATATCCCAGCTTCTCCACTCCTGCAGGTGATGACTCCCAGTCATCAGGAGTGCGAAGCGGTGGTCCTGACTTTCTCATCAGGTCAGCAAGATAAGTCTTCTCGTAGGAAACACCGAGGCCGGTGGGATGAACACTGAAGCCTAGATGTGAAGGTCCCACAACTAGGGAAGATCTCAAAGGTGCTTCTTGTACTGAGAATGAAAGAAATGAGAAGGACAAGGGGTTTTGTCTGGAGCCTGCCTCTGGAACTGCTCTTTTGGGGTGAGGCGTGACGGGCAGAGCAAGGGAAATAAGAGCCAGTGATGACTTGGCCTGTAACGGTTATATCTGAAAGCGAAACAGCAGGTGTGGATGTTAGAGTGAAAAATAAAATTGTATTTCCTGGTTGGCATGCTTGAGAGGAGAACCGTGCAGCTCTGAGAGCTCGGTGGGAGCCGCTGGGCTGTAGGCAGGCGTCCGTCCCCATGAGGATGCTCTCCTGGCCAGGGCAGGATCCTGCTGAGATGTCCTCCAGCAGCCGTTGCGGCTGCAGCTTGTCTCCTGTTTGTCTCTGCTTGGGAGAGCTGGAAGTTATTGACTGAAATTGTATGGGCTTTTTCCCTTTTTCTTTTTAAGCTGTTGAATTATTTTTCCCTAAAAAGTGAATTTCATCATCCAGAGGAAGAGAAGTGAGGTATGGGGAAGGGAGACGTAGCTCTTCACGACGACTGGAAGAACTACAGTAGCTTGTCACCGCGGTTTGATAGTTTTGTGGGTTGGGGTGTGGGATATGAGGGTTGCCTGCAGAGCAGCCTGCAGCTCCCGTGCGATCAGCACGTGCTGCTGCGCATTTGCCGGTCAGACCGCAGCGTTTGCAGTCCTCTGTCCCACAACAAACCATCTGCCTGCCAGTCTGAAGCGCAGCCTGCAGCTGAGCAGCTAGGCATGTCCCGGGGAGCCGTCGATGCCTGTCGAAGCTTTGTAGAGATTGCAGCCTTGGACTGCTGGCTCGCTCGCCCCTGGCAGACCTTTCCTGTTTGCCGGGCAGGCATGAACCGGGCGAGCTTCCTGCCTTTGCTTTCTTGTCGCAGGCGTCATGCAGCCAGGTGCTGAAGCGTGATCTGGCTTGGGTTCAGCTTTGATGGACTGCAGCGACGATGTGCTGCTCCCCGTCACTCTGGAAAGCTGCAGAGGGGGAGCGTGGAGCCGGCCAGAGCCTCCTGCACCTCGCTCTGCACATCACGTCGTTCCCGACCCGATCTCATCACAGTTCGTCACAGCAGCTGAATGCAGTGGCTTTGTTTGTTAATTCCAGCCATCCTGGGTAGTCAGGTGCTGGTTTGTAAGAAATACAGCCTGCACATTTTGGGTGAGAATCTCTTGCACGGGATTTCTCTAAAGACAGTGCTTGTTTTCTTCCAGACTCTGTGCAATGCCCTGTTTCTCGTTAGCCAGCACTTGGCAACTACGCTCCCGTGCCCTCGTGCCAGGAGCCACCACCTCGCTTTGCAGGTAGTTGCCGAGGGCTGCGCTGGCAGGTTAGTCAGGCCAAAGCGCTGGTTGATGCAATAGCTCGTCCTTCTTGCGGGGTAGTTGCCCAACCACCGTTTGATACCGCTCACAGCCCTGCGAGGGTTGCGTGCGTTGTTGCTTGTTCCAGGAGCACCATTAGCGACCTGCTCCGTAGTCCAGGGCTGGTGCCTGCTTTGTGTCTGATGGAGCAGGCTTGCAGGCACGGTTTGGGTACGTTGCATCGCTTATCGCAGATCTTAGCAGTAAGTGCTCTTGGCAGAAGCTTCAGGTCCCCTTGCAGGTTGCCTTTCATGGCGTCGTGCCTTGTGGGTTAATACTGTTTTGCAGGAAGCCACCTCAGTAACAACTGTCATGCTTTGTAGCATAAAGTACTTGATGATGCTTTAAAACAGCTAAAGTTTTTAAATAATTTCTGCTTTGAGATACTGAGAAGCTCTTGGAAGCCTCTGCTAATGACACTTCAATGCTGAAGTTGAGGTCCATCTCCCTGCACCTGGGATGAGCCGCCAAAACATTTCCATGTTTGAAATGATCCCCCCGCTCTCTCCCGGCAGAGCTAGGCAAGCCCCCAGCCTCGTGCTGGAAGCCAGGGGTGAAGGAAGGCCGAAGCACCTCTTGCTCATGTGCTGAGGACATGCGAGCTTTGCGTTCCCCTGTATTATATCATACCAAATTTTCAAGGTTCGGGGGTGTGGGAGTCGTGTCTGAGCCTGCGGGAGGACTGATTCCTTGAGGCTGACTGTTCGGGTTCCACCGTGTTGCCTGGTGAAATACCCTCCCGTGCTTTCGGTAACCTCACTGTTGAGAGCGGAGGGCTTCAGGTATGAGTGTTGGAAAAGGACTTGTTCCAAACGAGATCCTTTGCCTAAAACACACATGAAAATTCCCTTCTCCCGTGACTCTCCTCGCTCCGTCATCACAGCAGGCTCCACAGAGAAGGTCCAGCTCCTGAAGCGGCTGGAGAAGCTGCTGCACGGTTGGGTTCCCCGTTGGCCAGACCCTGCGGCTTCCCTGGAGCAGGAGCCCGGCTGCTGGGGCACAGATGGGGATCGCCTGCGCTGGGCGGCCGGGACAAAGGCGATGCCTTTGTGCCGGCTACCGTGGAGCTTGCTGTAAATCAGCACAACCCTGCAGCTGCTTTCCTGCGAGCTGGTGGGCAGTTGCTGGGTGAGTTTTCCAGGGGAGGTGGACACCTCTCTGCAGGGGACCGGAAACACGCTGGAAATGTGGCTTGGGGTCCCGGGAGATGGAGTCCTGCCTTAGTCTTTCTCCGGGGTGTTCGCTCCAAGCTCCTCTTGTCACGTCACTTAAGAGACACTGCGAGCGAGTGAAGCGATGGGGAGTCTCTCGCGTGGCCGTGACCCCACTGAGAACCGTGCGTTCCCAGAGAGCGTCCCCAGCGTGCCAGCGCTCACCGCTGCTGGCCTGCCCGAGAGTTAAGGTCATCTGGTTCTGTTGTGTCAGCTGAGTGTTTAACTTTTTGCTTATTTAGAATTTCCTGTATTATGATAACATCTCATAAACTTCCCAATATAGCTTAACGCTAATTTAGACCACAACAGGCTGCCCCAGGAACAGTGACCAGGTGTCACCTTAAGTCGTGCCGGCCTTTTTGCAGCGCAGCGGCAGGAGGAGGCAGGAAGGAAGACGCGAAGCGAAGCAGCTGCGTGAAGGCCGACATTCGCAGGCACACACGTGCTTTCCCAGGCATCTCGGCTGGGGACGGCAGAAGAATTGGCAGGGCTGGTCCGGCTCCCCTCCGCAGGAAGGGGCACGCTGATCGGACAGCCTGATACGGCCGGCGAGCAGCTTGGACGCTGCGTGTGTTGAATGATGGGAAGGAGGAAGGCAAGGATCAGGCTGCCTAAGGAGTAGCTGAGGAAAGCACCTGGCAGCCTGGCTGGCCAGAATTCGTAAGTCAGGCTGCTTATTAATGACAGTTGCTAAAATCAGGATATACCTAGCCCACAGATCGCTAAATAGTGTGGCAGCACTTGTGTTTGAGAAAACCCAGGGGGTCAAGTTTCCCCTTGCTCTAAACAACTCCTGGAGAGAGTAAATTTTACGTTTGTGTTGAGGATGATCTCGTATCTCTTTCCCTTGCGGCCAAGAGAGCATGAGGGAAGACACTTGCACTTGTGGCAAGGCTGCTGGAGCAAGCCGTCGGGGAGGGCACGGGTCCGAGGGAGCTTGCCGGGGGCAGGCCGTCGGAGAGCTGTGATCCTGCCGTGTGTCTCTAAAAGGGTTCTTCCTGTCTGTGGAGCTTGAGTTGGGTCGTTTGTGCTCGGAGGAGGCAGATCTTACTCAACGCCTTTGGCCGTGAGCACCTTGCAGCGACTGACGCTGTCGGCAGCGCGTGGGACCTGTCCGGGGGGGAGGTGGTGTGTGAGCACGGGGGGGGGAGATGTGGTCGACCTGATGCTTGATGCTGTTTTCTTCACAGCTTGGCACTGACCTTTCCATTTTGGTCCTCAGACTATAAGTGGCATCTTTTCTGATGCCTCGTTCTGCTAAATTCAGCTGTGGCTGGCTGGTGGTAAGTGGAGCGGTGGAAACAGGACTGGGTGCCGAAAATAGTCCTTCGGTGGTGCACGCCTTCTGGTGAGGCTCCTCCTGTTACCTGGCCCCGTCAGCAGTCCCAGGGCCAAAATCTGGCCGTGCCGGAGGGAGGCCGGCAGCGCTCGTGCTCCCAAAGGCAGCAGGCGTTACTGTAAGGGACAAGAGAGGCAGTCGTCCCCCGGGACGATGCAGTGGATGTGGTAATCCCTCGGCAGCTCCACAAGGGACTGAGATGGTCCCGCTTTGCAGGGGCTGCTCACCTTCGTGGCTGTGCCTAGCCTGTGGTAGGAGCAAAAGCCTTCTCAGGATTTCCAGTTCCCAGACTCCAGCTTGATCCACTGGAGCAGGGTTTTACCATGAAGCTTTGTCGCTGAAAGGACGTGGCCAGCACAGAAGCGTTCCCCAGCCTTGCAGGCTCTGTGAACACAGCAGGAGCTGCCTGCGTTTCAGGGGTGGTTTAGCCGTTGCTTCAGGCTGTCCCGAGAGCCGGCTGCTACCAGGAGAGCTGGCCCGCTCCCCGGCGTGCCAGTTTCCGTGCTTGCGTGGCCAGGTAGATCAGGGCATGATCTGGGTGAAGAGCAGGTTTTTTCTCTGGGTTGGAGTGGGCTGGTGGGCAGGCGTGGGGGGAGCGCTCCCCAGCAGCGCTGCAGGCTCCAGGTGCCGTAAAGCCACGGGGAAACGGCAGCCTCAGGGGAACCCGAAAGTAAAACTGAGCAGCATGATGCCATTGTTCGGGGAAATGTCAAGTGCCACGTCGTAGATAATGAGCAGTGAATTACAGTTCAAAATCTGTGTGTATGATCTTGTGTTAGCAACACGAGGAAGGAAGCTTAAACTTGACCAGAGATCTGCCGCACTTCTGCTTTGCCTGTTACGCACCTTTAGATAACGAGTTTGTGAGCTGTTTGCTCATGACTCTATTAAAATTGCTGCTTTTCCCTCTGGTAGGGCAGTGCTGCCGTACTGCTGTGTTTGTGGAAGGGGCTGGGGTCACTTCTGTGCTGCCTGTGGCCATGGAGGGCTGACGCAGTGCCAGAGCGTCCCGGTGTTGCTTCCAGCCTGGCGTTACTGGAGGCTGAGATGCCGGTGGGTACCTGCTGCCTGCCCTCTAATTCCCTTCTTGTCTCTGCAGGGAGCGGGGATGGACAGGGACAGATACTCCAGCGTTTCCCGGAGAAGGACTGGGAGGACAACCCCTTTCCCCAAGGCATCGAGCTGGTGAGTGTGCTGTCCCTTGGGTCCGAGGCATCGAGCTGGTGAGCATGCTGTCCCTCAGGACCGGGACCCCAGGGAAGCGTGACCCGCGTGCGGGGCAGGTGACACCATGGCACTGCGTGCACGCATCTTGCTGGGCGCTGCAGGGTCTGACCGGGGGAGCCCACGAGAGAGGGGTTCCCACCTGCCCCCCAGCGCAGCTCCAGCTCCGGAAAACTGTGGGATCCAGCATGCCGCCTCCCAGCTGGGCCGCGGCAGAGCCATCGAGAGGCGGTCGCTGCTGTAAGCCCTGCCTGGGGCTGGCTCCTCTCCTGGCCGCTTTGCTCCCCCTCCTCCTCTGGGATCAGCTGCTCGGGATGCTGGAACGCTTCCTAGAGGAGCCGCAGGGATGCAGCGTCAGTATAAATAGCCCCGTCACGAATAGCAGGGCTCTGCCGTTGTCGGGCCTCCCCAAGCACTCCACCGAGCAAACCGCTCCCCTCCTCGGGCCGGCGGTATCGGCAGCGGCTCGCCCTCCGGCAGGCCTGGGTCCCTGCCCCAGCCCTCCGGACACATTCGCCTGCTGTTGCGAGTCCTTTGAGGTTGCAATCATTGCTGGGTCATACCCATAAAGTGACACACCCAGCCTAATTTGGCACTGCGTGGGTTCTTCACAAACCGGCTTTTAACTAATCAAGGATAATAGGATTGTTCTCCTCGGTTGCTAAATTTGAGTAGAAGTTCTTCTCAAACCCTTCCCTGCTGCATTGGTGCTGCTGCTGAGGAGCTCTGAAGGAGAGGAGCTGGAGCTCTGCTGCCAGCAAAAGCGAGTGGGTTGGGCTGCCGGTTGGCCAGACCCCTTTTCAGCGCTAAACTGAGCCCCCTTCTAAGCTGCTCTCCTCCTCCCCACTGCAGCTCTTCCCAGCTTCCAGCTGAAGGACGGTGGAGTACAAAACCTGAAGAGAGACGAGGCTTTAGCAGTCCCTTCGCTGCCTTACAAGCCTCAGGGTGCTGGGACTATCCTCACCCCGCTCCTCGAGGCCTTGCAAGTACCTTTGCTGTGCTGGGAGGTGTCGGTGCCTGTGAGGCCGGTGTGTGGTGGTCGGTGCGGGGACGCCGGCCAGCCGAGAGCCCCCGTCCTCGCCGGGAGCAGCCAGCCCTTTCTGCCTCCGTTGGTGTGCGCAGAGGGGTTGCACCTCCCTGTTTGGACGGGCCCAGCCTGAGTTGCCGGCCAGCAGGACTCGCCGAAGGGCATTTGTGCATCCTCGACGAGGGGTGTTTTGGCCGAGGGAGTCCTGGGTACCTGCTGTAGCAAAGGGCGTTCCAGGTCCTTGTGCTTCCCCAGGGCTTCAGTGAATCATCGACTAGGATCACAGAATATCTCAAGTTGGAAGGGACCCATGGGGATCATCACGTCCCACTGAGAGGATGGCCTCGGCCGTGGGAGCTTGTTTCCTTAGAGTAGGTGTGTCACGGGCATTCAGGGCACCGCACGCTGGGATCTCTGCCTTGCGCTGTCCACGTGCAGGGCTCTGGGTAGCTGAGCGGGATGGTAGCCCAGCCGGCGTCTCGTTTCATGGCCTGCGCGAGTTTCCTGTGCTATTTAACGCTCGTTTTCTGCGCGGTGGATCTGCGGCCTCCCCTACTCACCTGTCCGGACTCAGTTCTGCTCTCGGCTGCCTCCCACGTTTCATGACCTCATTCAGAGCTGGCGGTCATCTCCATCTTCATGTGTGTTGGTGCTGGAGAACTTCCACGTGAGCTGTGGCTGTTGGAGGCCGATCAGGACGCCCCGTGTCGTGTGCCCTCCAAAGCTCTCGTGTCACGCCTAACCGAAAACCAAGGGGCTCTGCTGGCACTTGCAAAGGAGAGCTGCCGGCGTGCTCCTCTCGCCTGGCCCGGAGCAACCAGCTTGTGGAATGGAGGGCGTCAGAGCTGGACACGTCTCTCATCCCCGTCCTCGTCCCTCTGCCCTGTCCCGGGCGCTTGGCTTCGGCAGTTACCGCTGCAGCTGCCAAGTCGTGCCGCGTGCCCGCCAGCAAGTGTGGCCGGTCACCGGCATCAGCGGCGGTGGCTGGCTCGTCTTCCTATCGCGTGCTCACCGTAACTGCAGCGCAGTTTCGGAGTTCTATGTGCTATTTTGTCTGAGGCAAAATTATATATTATTTTTCTGGTTAGTGTTTCCTGATTGTCTGCAGGGGACTTGGGAACTGTCCCAAGAAAGAGGAAAGCTGCTTTTTTCCCAAGGGTCAAACTGTCCAGCCAAAAAATCCCTGGAATTTAAACAGTTGGAGCCCCGTCCTTTTGGGAGCTGCGGTGGCTCCGAGGCTTCCCGCAAGCTGTCAGGAGGTGTCCTGGGTGAACAGCACGGAGGGCTGAAACTAAGGCAGCTTCCGAAAATGAGACGGAGCCCACCTGGGCGATTTTGGGTTGTACATTACATTGCAGTCACTGCTGTGTTTCTTTTTAACAGCTTTTTTGGGGAGAAGGTTTTCTGGTTTGCGTAGGGAGCAGGAATTTGTAGCTTCTGCCCTTGCATGCTGTCTGACAGCATTTCCAAACAAAAATATCTCCTTTTAATGGATGGAAGTTCCTCTGGAGAGAGACACAGGATGTGAACGTGTCTCCTCTGTTGCAGCATCCTCCCCTCCCAGGCCGGAGCCATCTCCTCTGGCAGCCCTCGAGCCCGCGGTGGCTTGCGCTGGTTGCCCTCGCCAGCCTGGTGCGGGCAGACCGCGGGAGCAGGGCCTCCGGGCCCTGGGGCGACCGGGAGAACCAGGGTACTGCTGCAGGTGAACCCGCGGCGGGGAGCCCCGCTCCGGGCTGCGACGAACAGCTCTCGCTTCCAAGGGTTACCGGCTGCAGTGCCTGCGGCGGTACCCAGCGAGGCGTGCGATACAGGAACGGAGATTCCTGCTAAAACCGGTGGCTGCGAGTGCGCGCTGTGGTGTGCTACGCCCGCTGGTTCCTTCTGCTCCGGCGGGGTTAGTGCAATTCCTCCTCTCCCTTTCAGCTCCCGCCCGCAGCGCTGGTCCTTACGTTCTTCTGTGCCGCGATCCCACGGGTCTGCTTAACACAGCACGGTATTTCCCGTGTCCTAAGGCCGCTCGTGGATGGTTGTTGCATACTGCAGACCGTGTCATCGTGCCTACTGGGTACGTCCCAGCCCCCAGACACGTTTCACCTCTGCCAGCACGTGCTGGCACCCGAGCCAGCATGTGCCAGCGTTCCCTCCTGGCACCTGGGCACTGGAGGGTGTTAGGGTTTCTGCTGCCCTCTGAGATAAAACCGTGAGATGCTTTTGTTTTCCAACCAGCAGGTCATCGCCTGCGTGTTTGCAGCTTCAGTATCCTTGTTTGGTGAAGGTGAGCACAGGTCTGTACGAGGTTTGCTCCCTGGCTGCCGGGAGTGCTTGGGCAGAGGTGTCCGTAGGAGAACGCTGCGTCCTGGCCCTGGCCGGGGGGTTTGGTGGGGCAGGGTCCGCAGGCCTGGGCCAGGGGTCTCCACTTCCAGGGGACGATAAGGCACTCTGCTGCTCGCGGAAAAGCTTCCTTTGTTGCTTTGCTTTCGTAAGGCGGTTGTACCTGAGCGGGGCCTCTTCTGGTGCGTCCATCTTGACCAACAGATCTTTTCTTCACCTTTGACGCGGAGGAACCTGAGGTTGGCAGCCAACAGCCGAGCCCACCCCGCCAGCGGCTGTTCGGCACTGCTCAGCAGAGAGGAGAGCTGCCGCCACACTTCGCCGTGGGTTTGATCGGGAGTGGAGCAGGCAGCTCCTTACGCGGTGGGACGCTGGTGACCCGTGGCTCCGCGTGTCGTCCCTCCTGCCGGGCAGCTGGCTCTGCTGCAGGGTTGCGTTGCACTCCTGTAGCTTTCCAGGGTGGAAATAAATGATCAGGAGGACGTCTTGGGACATCGTAGGCTGGATCCTTGCAAAATCGATCCTTGCACACTTGGGAAAGGCCTGTGGTGTAACTGGTGGAAGAAGAAAAGGTGGTAAAGCAGCGCTGATCCATGCAACGCTGTGGAAAACAAGGCTTGCCAGACAGACACGCACACATGTTGTCATGAGAGGTTGGTTTTGTTGCTAAAACTGCTCTAGGCAGTGTCTGCAGAGCCCGGCACGCAGCCCTGCCTTCCTGTGGGATTTTTCTAAACAAACGAAGGGCTGTTGCTCCGGAGAGGCTTCAGTGCAGCCCGGCTGGGGCGTCCACCAGCGCTGGTCTGTAGGGGAGCTGCAGTGCATCCTTCGGGTCGGTCGCTTCCATCAACACCTCCCTCATGTAAGAATCGAGACTTTCTTCTCTTCTGGCTGTCTGCAGCTCGCTCTTGTTCTCCGTGGGCACCCAGCGGCACCGAGATGTGCTGGAAGGAGAGACCGACGCTGCTGCAGCGCTCGCTGTCCCACCGGCTGCGTGGAGCCCTGGCAGCGTGTGCCGTGTCACTGCACTGCACGGGTGGGTCGTGCGGGCAGCGGGTCGTACCGCACCCGAGGGCAGACCACCGGGAGTGCTGGGTCTGCCCAAGCGGAGGGGGAATCGAGCGCAGGGTGAGCATCCTCCCAGCGCGGATCTGAGTTTGGGCAAGGCGTGGGTGAAGAGCTCACCTCTTGCACGTGCAGGTCCACAGAGATCTTGAGTTCTGCGTGGGGGTCCGTAGTTTTGTCTTCCTTTAACCGGCACCTTCGGTGTTGTAGAGCACCACGGTACCACCATCGGTCACGGTCGGGCTGCTTCTGGAGGACACTCGTTCTAATCACCAGCCAACCTACGCCCGTCTTTCATGGAGGATGTGTGTCCTTTCTGGAGGATCTAGCTTGAAATGAGGCAATGGTTGTGGAGGTCAGATGGCTGTGTGCCCTGTGCTTTACGAACACGTGGCTGCCTTATGTCGACTTCTGCAGGATAAATCGGCTGAGGAGCATTGAGTGCAATCAAACTGGGCACATTGGGTGCAATCAAACTGGGCTGCAAGCGACTCCAGGGCATAGTCAGGGCATATCCGCATACTCCAGCGGCATAGAATCATGGAATCATAGAATGCTTTGGATTGGAAGGGACCCTTACAGGTCATCCAGTCCAATCCCCCTGCAAGAGCAGGGACATCTTTAACCAGAGCAGGTTGCTCAGAGCCCCGTCCAACCTGACCTGGAATGTTTCCAGGGACGGGGCATCGACCACCTCTCTGGGCAACCTGTTCCAGTGCCTCACCACCCTCATTGTAAAAAATTTCTTTCTTAAATCCAGTCTAAATCTGCCTTCCCTTAGTTTAAAAATGGCATGACCTGATCCAGAGCGTCACCTGCTGTGGTTTGGAGTGACCCGTGCTCCCAGCAGGTGCTATTTTTAGCAAGCTGACTTCTTATCCCGTGGCTTGGGAAAAGTCCCAGGGTGGCTTGGTGCTCAGAGCCCAGGTGGGTGTCGGGAGCCTCCTGCACCTCCTGTGGTGGGACCGAGGGCTCTGGTGGTCCTCGCTCAGCTCGCGCATCGGGGCAGACGGTGGTGGAGCCATGCCTTGGCCTGAGCAGGTGTAACCCCGAGTGAAGAGGCTCAGGTGTGTTCGTGTTTGTGTCGTGCCATCGTTTCCCTGCACCCGTTTAGCGGCGGTGTAATTGCCTCTGGCTCCTTGGCACAGAAGACGGCATGACCGGGGAGCGGAGCAGAGCCTGTGCCCACCGGTGGTGGTGATGTCGATGTCCTCCTGGGGTTCCCTTCTAGAGGAGCAGTCCAGGGGATCTGGACTTCCATTTCTCGGGCCTCTGGATGAGCACACTTGGCCCCCGACGTCTGGCTTGTACGTACCTGTCTCCGCAGGGAAGGTTTGACACTGTGGTCGTGGAGTGCATCCCTTTGCACCGGGACGCGGCAGTCGGGAAGTGCTGGGTGGGACCCAGCAGCAAACTCCTCAAGGGCAGCAGCTTTGTGCGCTTTGCTCTCGTCATTTCTGCAACGTCCGGGAGATGTTTGTGCAGAGCGGTGAGCTACGGGTTCATTGCGGAGCCCAGTGAGGAGAGGAACTCTCTTGTTGGGAGAGCGATGCTGTGTACTTGCCCTGATGGCTGCTGAGCCATACCTTCCTCCTGCGTGCGGACAGGGGAGCCGGGCAGGAGGCAGCCCAGTTTGAAAATGGCACCAGAAAGGAGAGGCCCTGCGACGCAGGTTTACAGGGATGTACGTGGCGGAGTCTGGGAAGCAGCTGCCCAAGCGCTTTTGCCTCACCTCCTTCCCGCTGCCATCCCTGGGCAGCTGAAGAAAGCCGAGCTCTTGCACCGCGGCTGATGCCCAGCTCTTAGAGCTGCGGCTGCGCCGGGCTGCCGGGGGGAGGAGAAGCAGGGTCTGCGCAGCAGAGCGTGTGCACGCACGCGGGGCGTGGGGTGGGCGCAGAGAGCGGTGAACAGCTGGAAAGCTTCACCAGGTTGAAACCAGCTTCCATTCGCACGGGTTTGGGCTGGGGCAGCCGTTGCTGCAGCTTTGCGGTATGTCAGCCCTTCCTGCCAGTCCGGCTCTGTTGCCGCTTTATTCTCATCCCTGGTTTTGCTCAAGTCGCTTTATCTTCAGAGTGCATCGGGCCAGGGCCCCAGGAGGAGCTGAGCTTTCCCGCTCTGGGGAGCTGTCTCAGGGAGCACCCAAAAGCTTTGGGAATTTTCCACAGCTCCTCAGCAGCCAAATGCAGATGCTGAGGAAATAAAGAAAAATCCCTTGAGACTTCGAAACTCAGGAGGAGTCCTAGGGCCGCTGGCTGGAATTACCCACCGGCCTGGGGAGGGTGCTTGGAAAGTCCCCAGAAATGGGTAAAACTGTGTTCGGAGCTGCTTGAAGCGCGGTGTTGGCACAGCCTGGGCCGGTGTTTTCCAGCTGCCTGCCCCGAGGGAGGAGTGCCACCTCCCGGAGCAGGCGCCGGTGCCTGGAGGCAGCCCTGCCCTGCGGGGAGCTCGCCCCAGGGACGCCGTCGCCTTTCCTTCCCGGAGTTTGCGCGGCGCCTGCCCGGCACCTTGGTGGGCTGCAGGGACTTTGCAGAGCCTGGCGAGCCCCGCAGGCTCGATGCCGGCTGCAGGTAGCGGCCTCGCGCGGCGCAGCCCAGCTCCTCGCAGCCCCTGTGCCGGGGGAGCGCCTGCGGCTCTGAGACGGGCGGAGGGTGCGGGGTGGCGGAGGGTGCCCGGCTTGGCCAGGGTCTCCTGTCACCCTTCCTCCCAGCTTGGGTTTCTCCCCGCGGCTCCTGCTGTCCCTGCAGAGAGGAGGGGAAGGCACCTGCCCAGTTCTCCCCCACAGAGGGGACGGGAGGCTCCGGCCAGTGCTCCCCACTCCCTGGACCGTGGTGGCTGCGGGTGCTGCAGCGTGTGCCGGGGAAGGGGGCACAGCCCTGTTTCCCTATATACGCTATTGGTGATGTGCTGCCACACCAAGCTACCTGTCCCCGGGAGCCGGTACCTGGCGGTGTCGGTAGCTGGTGGTTTCCTTTCGCATCGTCCAGCCCACCGAAGCTCCGTTGCTCCCGCTGCCGACACGATGTGGGGGAGCGAGGGGCAGTGGCACGGGCAGGTCAGGCCCTCTGACCGCTGTCCCCTGCCCTCTCTTGCAGTTCTGCCAGCCCAGCGGCTGGCAGCTCTTCACCGAGAGGAACCCCCCCACCTTCTTCGTGGCTGTGCTGACCGACATCAACTCGGAGCGGCATTACTGCGCCTGCTTCACCTTCTGGGAGGCCGTCGAGAGCGCACAGGTACTGCGGGCTGCCGGGGTCCTGCCTGTGGAGGCAGGGTGGGAAGGAGGCATCTGGCTGCCTTTGGTGTTGGCCAGCGGGTCCTGCTTTCCCCTTGTCGGAGGAATGCAGGCCCTGGCGTCAGGGGTTTGGGAGAGGGAAGAGCATCCTTTCTCTAACCCTGGGACTTGGCTGATGTGTGTCTCCCTAGCCTCAGAGCCACCCCAGGAATGGTGAGGGGGAGGAGGAGGAAGAGGAGCCATCGTCTCCCGTTCAACCCACGCAGCTCTTTGCTCCCAAAAGCTTGGTGCTGGTGTCACGGCTGGACCATGCGGAGGTGTTCAGGGTAAGTCCGAAATGCGCTGGGGCGGGGGGAGCAGGGCCCCTGCTCGGGAGGGAGAGGAGAGCAATGTTAGTGAAGACCTTCTGGCTCTGGGAGCAACCAGGAGCCACGTAGTCACTGCCAGGAACAGGAGCTGTGGGAGCACCCTGGCACAGCACCCCGTGGGAGAGCGGCCTGTCCCCAGCCCGGTCCAGCTCCACCAGCCGTTCAGCTGCACGCTGAACCTGAAAGGCTGGCGGCAGAACAGCGAACCGAGGGCTCGGCCACGCTGGGCAGCTGGTGGCCTTGACCCAGTTTTGTTAATAGAAAAACCGTGAAGAACAGCCCGTTCCTGTGGGAGCATTTATCTTTGCCATCTTTATTTTCTTTAAACGTGCTGCGTTATGCGGCTGTACAAGGTTTGGGAGGGCACGGGCTGCAAGCTGGCGTGTTTACAAACTGCCTCCGTGCGTGTTGTGTCCGGGGCTCTGCGGCTGGGGCAGGTGGGGCGTGGGCAGCCTCCCCCGGCCCGCGCAGGCTGGCTGCCTTGCTGCTCCTCTTGGTCCGAAGGAGGAATCCACCCGGCATTTACGGTGGGCTCTCCGCTAGCTTGCCCGGGTGCTGGGCTTGCAGGAAGGCAGCGTTCTCCATCAGGGCAGGCTGTGCCCTTCCTTCTTGCCCTCCCGCTGCGAGGATATCGCTTCTGGGTAGCTGCCCTGTTCTGGAACCTCTTGTTCACAGCCCGCTCTGTGAATGGGAGCACATGGTGTTCCCTCAGGGCGTTGAGCCACGGCGTGCTCAAGGCATTAATAACTGACAGCGGGGAAAAAAAATCACCCCGTTCTCTGGTCTGGAGCTGCTTCAAACAGCAGAAACTTCGGGCTTCACAGACTCACAGCCCCAGACCACGTAACTGAGGTTGGAGGCACCTCTGGAGGTCTCTGGTCCAACCCCTGCTCAAGCAGGGTTGGCTGGAGCAGGTTGTCGAGGATATCATCCAGTTGGGTTTTGAATCATCTCCAAGGACGGAGAGCGTACAACTTCTCTGGGAAGCCTGTGCCAGTGTTCAACCACCCTCGCAGTAAAAAAGTCTGTGTACTTGGGTATGTTATTGGGAAGTCAAGCCTGTCCTGGCTGATCGGTGCTGTTAAAACAGCAGCTCCTTTCCAGCAAGCGGGAGCAGTAAGCCCGAGATAGAGGGGAGCGTATGAACAGAAGCGAGCCTGGGTCATCGGTCCATTTCCCTTGTTGCAAGCAGTTGCGTTGTATGGTTGTCCTTGCCTCCAGGATGGAGTTTGCCACGCCTGGCCTTCCGTGGAGCTGGAATTCTCTAAAATGCAGGAGCTGTTCATTTTCTCAAGCCCGGGAGAGCAGAGCGAGGTCAGCCGGGCTGCGGCATCTGCCGCTCTCCTGCTGGGCGAAAGCCGGTCGTGCTTGGGGATGACTCTGGAGGAAAGCGGGTCAGCTAACGAGTTCCAAAAGGCAGACATTTCCTGCCAGAGGTTCTCCCCTGAGGACCGCACTGAAATGGTTCCCGGCTCGTTTCGGTCTTTGCGTACCTGACCGCTCGTCTTCCCTGGCTGGTTTTGGTAGGAGGCCCAGTAACGTTTGCATTGCGTGTTTGGCTGCCTGATTTCATTGCTCAGTTGCTCGAATTATCCACTTTAGTGATTTTTGAGGAACAGATGAACGACAAGAGCACTACAGTCCTGTCGTTCCGGGCCTTGGGTCATTTCATTCCCCCTTAGCTGGAAACTCTGCCTTTGCCCTTTGGGTGAACGGATGGATTTCACGGGCTAAATATGAAGTGCAGCCTCTTACTTCCCCAGCACAAGACTCAGGCTATTGTGGCTCCTTCTCTTAGGGCTCTGTGTAGCCCAAGACCTGGACCTGTGGGGCCTCTTGGTCAGCATGATGCTGGACTGAGGGTCTGCCTCGTGCTCGGGCTGAGGTCAAGCCGTACACACGTTACGCCAGGAGCCTTCACTGCTGGCCAGTAGCCGTGGGGCCGTAGCTGCCGTGCCCCCTGAAGCTGGACCGGTCTCCAGCCCTTGGGAATCACAGAATCACAGAATCACAGAATCATATAGGTTGGAAAAGACCTTTAAGATCATTGAGTCCAACCATAAACCTAACACTGCCAAAACCACCACTACACCATGTCTCTAAGCACCTCATCCAAACGTCCTTTAAATACCTCCAGGGATGGCGACTCAACCACTTCCCTGGGCAGCCTGTTCCAATGCTTGATAACCCTCTCGGTGAAGAAAAATTTCCTAATATCCAGTCTAAACCTCCCCTGGCGCAACTTGAGGCCATTTCCTCTCGTCCTATCACTTGTTACCTGGGAGAAGAGACCGACCCCACCTCTCTACAGCCTCCTTTCAGGCAGTTGTAGAGAGCGATGAGGTCTCCCCTCAGCCTCCTTTTCTCCAGGCTGAACAACCCCAGGTCCCTCAGCCGCTCCCCATCAGCCTTGTGCTCCAGACCCTTCCCCAGCTCCGTTGCCCTTCTCTGCACACGCTCCAGCACCTCAATATCCCTCTTGTAGTGGGGGGCCCAAAACTGAACACAGCATTCGAGGTGCGGCCTCACCAGTGCCGAGTACAGGGGCACGATCACTTCCCTACTCCTGCTGGCCACGCTATTTTTGATACAAGCCAGGATGCCATTGGCCTTCTTGGCCGCCTGGGCACACTGCTGGCTCATATTCAGGCGGCTGTCAACCAACACCCCCAGGTCCTTCTCTGCCAGGCAGCTTTCCAGCCACTCTTCCCCAAGCCTGTAGCGTTGCATGGGGTTGCTGTGGCCCAAGTGCAGGACCTTGCACTTGGCCTTGTTAAACCTCATACAATTCACCCCAGCCCATCGATCCAGCCTGTCCAGGTCCCTCTGCAGAGCCTGCCTACCCTCCAGCAGATCAACACTCCCACCCAACTTGGTGTCATCTGCAAACTTGCTGAGAGTACACTCGATCCCTTCGTCCAGATCATTGATAAAGATGTTAAACAGAACTGGCCCCAACACCGAGCCCTGGGGAACACCGCTAGTGACCGGCACCAACCGGAGTAAACTCCATTCCCCACCACTCTTTGGGCCCAGCCGTCCAGCCAGTTCTTTACCCAGCGAAGAGTACACCCGTCCAAGCCATGAGCAGCCAGTTTCTCCAGGAGAATGCTGTGGGAGACCGTGTCAAAGGCTTTACTGAAGTCTAGATAGACAACATCCACAGCCTTTCCCTCATCCACCAGGCGGGTCACCTTGTCGTAGAAGGAGATCAGGTTGGTCAAGCAGGACCTGCCTTTCCTGAACCCATGTTGGCTGGGCTTGATCCCTTGGATATTCTCTACATGCCGTGTGATAGCACTCAGGATGATCTGCTCCATCAGGTTCCCCGGCACCGAGGTCAGGCTGACAGGCCTGTAGTTCCCCGGGTCCTCCTTCCGGCCCTTCTTGAAGATGGGTGTCACATTCGCTAATCTCCAGTCAGCAGGGACTTCCCCAGTTAGCCAGGACTGCTGGTAAATGATGGAAAGGGGCTTAGTGAGCTCTTCTGCCAGCTCCTTCAACACTCTCGGGTGGATCTCATCAGGCCCCATAGACTTGTGAGTGTCTAAGTGGTGCAGCAGGTCACTCACCATTTCCCCCTGGATTAGGGGGGCTCCATTCTGGTCCCTGTCCCTATCTTCCAACTCCAGGGGCTGGGTACCCAGAGAACAGTCGGCCCTGCTAATAAAGACTGAGGCAAAGAAGGCATTAAGTACCTCAGCCTTTTCCTCATCCTTGGTCACTGTGTTTCCTCCCCCGTCTACTAGGGGCTGGAGATTCTCCTTAGCTCTCCTTTTGCTGCTAATGTATTTGAAGAAGTGTTTTTTGTTGTCTTTTATAGCAGCAGCCAGACTGAGCTCTAACTCAGCTTTGGCCCTTCTAGTTTTCTCCCTGCACAGCCTCACTACACCTTTGTAGTCCTCCTGAGCTGCCCGCCCCTTCTTCCAGAGGTCATAGACTCTCCTCTTTCTCCTCAGTTCGAGCCAGAGCTCTCTAGTCAGCCAGGCCGGTCTTCTTCCCCGCCGGCTCGTCTTTCGGCACCTGGGGACAGCCCGCTCTTGTGCCTTTAGGACTTCCTCCTTAAAGAATGTCCAGCCTTCCTGGACTCCTTTGCCCATAAGAGCTGCCTCCCAGGGGACTCTCTCGACCAGTCTCCTAAACGGGCCGAAGTCCGCCCTCCGGAAGTCTAAGGTGGCAGTTTTGCCGACCCCCCTCGCCGCTTCTCCACGTATCAAAAACTCTATCATTTCATGATCGCTCTGCCCAAGACGGCCTCCAACCATCACATGGCTCACAAGTCCTTCTCTGTTGGTGAACAAGAGGTCCAGCGGGGCACCTTCCCTCGTTGGCTCACTCACCAGCTGCGTCAGGAAGGTCTCTGCCACACGCTCCAGGAACCTCCTGGACTGGTTCCTCTCTGCTGTATTGCATTTCCAGCAGACATCTGGCAGGTTGAAGTCCCCCACAAGAACAAGGGCTAGCGATCGTGAGGCTTCACCCAGCTGCTTATAGAATAGTTCATCTGTCTCCTCATCCTGGTTGGGGGGTCTGTAACAGACTCCCACCACAATATCTGCCTTGTTGGCCTTCCCCCTGATTCTCACCCATAGACACTCCACCCTATCATCACCATCATCGAGCTCTAAACTATCCAGACTCTCCCTGACGTATAGGGCTACCCCACCACCTCTCCTGCCTCGCCTATCCCTCCTGAAGAGTTTATAGCCATCCATCGCCGCACTCCAGTTGTGCGAGTCACCCCACCACGTTTCCGTGATGGCCACCATATCATAGTTTTCCTGATGTACAATGGCTTCCAACTCCTCCTGCTTGTTACCCATGCTGCGTGCATTGGTGTAGAGGCACTTCAGCTGGGCTGTCACCCGTGCCTCCTTCATATAAGAACACCCCAAGTGTTCACCCCAAGTGGGAAGAGGGGCAGGGTACCCCAGATCTCCCTTCTGGCTCCTGGCGAGACTGCGCCTTCTCTCAGGTCTCCTCCTGCTTCCTCCATGGAGCGTCCCGCAGAGCAGCGTGTGTTCGTGGACGTGCAGGAGCGTGAGCTTGCTCTTCACTCGGTTATTCCAGTGTGCGGTAGCCTGCCTGGCCCCTTCTCTCCAAAGCCCCAGTGTTTGTGTTTTCTCTTTTCCTCACTGACATGGGGAGATGGTTTGAGTTAAAAGAAAACACCCAGAGGGTGCCTTGAAGACAAATTCCTCAAATTCCTTATTCATCTGTGTATTACAGCTTGTGTCGAACGCTGCCCTGTACTTGTGCCCCCTAACTCCCTGTGTGCTGGAGCTGGTGTTGCTTCCCAAATAGAATAAGATAGAATAGAATATATCAGTTGGAAGGGACCTACGACGATCATCTAGTCCAACTGCCCGACCGGTCAGGGCTGACCCAAAGGTAAAGCATGTTGTTAAGGGCATTGTCCAAATGCCGGGCAGACAGCAAGCAGAGCGGGGCCCGGCCACGCGTCTCGGCCAGCCCTCGGCGGAGAAGTGGGTCTCTTTCCCGTCCCTTACTTGGGGTTTTTGTGAGACTTGATGCAAATCGGCAGGGATTGGGAGTGGTTGGGGGTCCAGCTGTTTTCAGTCGCCTCTGCCTGTGGAGCTTTTGAAGCCCCTTCGCGCTGCTCCTGCCGAGCTCTAGCCCAGGGGACGCGTCTGGGGATGGCTCTGGTGGGGTCGGTGCTGGGATGGAGAGGTGCTGCTGGCTGGAAGCAAACTGAGCACATGCTAAATACCCTGTCCTGCTGATGAGGACTCACTGTGAGAGGTCTGAGGGGGAAGGCCTCGAGCACTGCACCCAAGAGTTGACTGTCACAGGGTGCGTCTGTCCGGTGACGAGCACTGGGAGCCCCTCCGTGCGACGGTGCTCCGAACCGGAGCCTCCCCAGCTGCACCTGTACACGTCTGCTTCCCGCCCTGATGCTCAGCTGTGCTGTGCTTTCCTCTCCAGAACAGCCTGGGTTTGATCTATACCATCTACGTGGACGGACTGAGTGTGTCCCTGGAGAACGTCATTGGGAACCTCCTGACGTGTACCATCCCCATCACCGGGGGAGCTCAGGTGGGTAGTCTGCCCCTTCCCTCTTACCTCTCCGTGCTCCCTCCTCCTGAGCAGCTCTGATAGAAGCAGGATGTTTCACTCGGCGGTATTCTGGTTTTGCTGTGCTGGGGTGAGCTGAGCAAGGCTGATTTGACTCACGGGCAGAGTGCACTGCCTAGTGAGGAGCTGCCGCAGTGCCCTGGCTACCGGCAAGTGCTTGGCGAGTGCAGGCAGTGCCTTCCCAAGTGCTTAAGAGTAGAAACAACAAAACTGTGATTTGGAGCCACTCGGCTCCTAGATTGGCTGAGAAGATCTTGCTGCTTTGCTGAGCTACAGCTTGCCATGACTAGGCAGCTTGGTCTTGGCTCCTTGCTCCCTCCAGGAGGGAGTACGGCGTGGCTCGACCACCAGCTGGCTTACGTAGTCACCGATCGATCTGTGCAAACAATTGCCATGGTCTCTGGTCATTCCTGCATCAGGGAGGTCTTGCTCCTCCACTCAGGCCTGTCTGATTGCCTGGAGAGCTGCGCCAGAGCCAAGTGGTCACGGGCCATCTGTGAGAGCGGGGACGAGTCAGCTGTAGGGAGATGGGCCAAGCGAGGCTGACGTTTGCCAGATGAGCAGCTTGGAGCTCTCTCCTCAAACCGCTGGCTTGTGCCTGTGCGTGGCCAGCATCTCTGATGGACAGGGCTTGAGGAGCAGCAGCCTCGCTTGTGGCCAGAACTGAGGCCATCAAAGATAACCCTCCTGTTTTCCCCTCAGAGCCATGTGTTCCTCCGGCACTCCTCCTCCTGCCCGAGGAAGGCCAGCTGAGCTCAGTCTTGCTCACATGAGCAGCAGATGGGTAAGGAAGGGCTAATTGGAGCTGATTTGGAGATGGCAGAAGTGGAGAGAGCCCAGCTGGACCCTCTGGCAGGAGGCGTTCGGAGGCAGCAGCGTAACCCCCTGGAGCTCTTCTGCCATGCTGACACCTGGAACGTAACTGCGGATGTGCCCTTGTCTCCTGCAGCGGCTTCGCTTTCAGCTGAGCTCTGCTTCCCCCAGCAAAAAATACATCGAGCTCTCTCGCACCCAGGCTGCGCCGAAGCGGAGGAGCCTTTGCAGGGCTGGGGCAGCGCTACAGGTCCCTGGTGCCTAGAGACAGAGGTCTCTTCCACCACTGCGGCCCGTGGCCCCCAGGGGAGGCTGCTCTCCTGAACCCGTGTATCTGTGCAGGCTTCTTGGGCGGCTGCTTTCTGCTGGCAGAAGCGGTGCCCCTTGGGCTGCCGTCGTGGCCCGCCGCAGGTTTGGTGCTTCCTCTGGTAATCCAGAGCGATGCTGGTCCTGGGAAGGCCCAGCAGTGGTCCTGGTATTTGCAGGAGAGGGCTGTATGGCACTCACATCCCAGTCCTCCGGAGAAGAAAGCAGGGTGCTGCCCACAGCGGGGGGCTGTGACCGTGTGCCAAGCGTCCCGGGCTTGCCCTGGCTGAGGGCGAGAGCAGTAGCATTCCTGCAGGATCTGCCCAGATCTGTCCGACTCCATCTGGTTCCTGCCCGGTGGGACACGTAAGCGGCAGTACAGGAGAGGAGAGGCTGTTCGGACCAGGGCGGCTCCTCAAGCCGCCGTGGCTCGCCAAACAGTGCTTTTTGGCACAATTATTCGTCACCTCCCAGTTCTTGCAGGATCGATCTGTGCTGTGGGAACAAGTAGTGTGCTACAGGGAGAACACTTTGTCGGTGGCACTTCCCTTCCTGTGCTTTACCTGTTCTCCCAACGCTCTTTTCCAGTGCAGTAGCTATTGCTTTTGCTTTGTGTGTGTGCGCATCTCTCCTCTCCAAGAGTGCTGTCCCTGCTTGTTGTTGGCCTCTGCCTGTGTTCGTCTTCCCTCTTGTCTTGCTGTCTTTGTGTGTTTCTAACTGACCGTGCTATCTCTGTCTGTCTCTATCTCAGCTTGACGCGGACGACGAAGCAGCGGTACGCACACCTTTTCTTTCATTGGGTCTGTCTCCTCGTTAGCAACCTCTCTTTTATTGCTTTTGAGGGTGGCACACGCTGCGGCTGGCGCAGCGGCCGAGGCCCAGGCGCTGTTCGTCTCGGTCAGAGCACCCTCGGGTGCGCGTGTGCGCGTCCGCGTGTGTTGCACTGACGGGCAGCAGGGAACGCGTGCGTGGGCTCTGGGGAAGGGGCTTGCGTTCCTGCACCGCAGCAGACCGGCCGTGCGCCCTTTGCCTCTCCATGAGTGCGCTCTCCTGGGGGTTCTGAAAACAGAACTGGTGTGGGAGACCAGGCCAGGGGTGCTTGTTCTGCTCGGCCAGAAGGGCGGCGTTCAGAAGCAGATTTCTGGGCTGTCGCGGTGGCCTGAGCTCTTGCGGCTGCGGGGCACTGAGCGAGGAGGTGGGTCGCATGGCGAAACCTGCTATTGCAGAGGAGCGTTTCCCTAGAGAGGTGTAGAAAGAGGAGAAGAGGGCCAGTGATCTGGTCCTGCCCCAGCCCCTGCAGCCTGGAGAGAGGGTGGGGACGTGTAGGCTTCCCCGTGCCACTGGGAATGAGCTTAGGTCTGGGAAAAAAATTGTATTGGAGAGGAAGCAATGAGACTGTGCCCGGTCTGTCCGTCCCCAGCCCTTCTGCCAGGAGCCGCCGGGGCCTGCTCGCGCCGCCTGGGCGAGGCACCCTGTCCGACCGGAGAGGCTGCAGAGCTGGTGCTGCTCCTTTGCCTGGCAGCGCTGGCTGGGCATGGCACGGGCGAGCTGTTCCCCTCTGGTTGCGAGGTCCTGGAGAGCCCTCGTGTGCTACGTCGGAGTGCGGGTCTTGGGCCTTGCTGCCTTCTTCTGCCGGCTGTCGAGGAGTTGCTCGTGCTGGCCGGGACTGCCGGCTGTTTCAGCAGGTCTCATTCCTCCCCTTAGCCCGTGGCCCCAGCCAAGCACGCGACGCGTGTTGTTGCAGGGTCCTCTTCCCTCTTCCTGCAGCAGCCGTGCTCCAGCCGTGCTGCGGTGAGGTGGTGTGCCAGGGTAGGACGCACTGCCCCGTTGGGTACAAGGGTTGTGCCGAGGGCACGGTCGCCCTGGCCCTGCGCACTGGGGGGATTCGGCTGCTGCTGCCTTGGAGGGGCAGCAGGCAGCTGGCTTGCCCTCGGTGCTTGTGCTCGCCCCGTGCCTGGGCGGACTCCCAGTGACCGGGTCTGTTTTCTCTTGCAGAGGACGATCTCTCTGGGAGCAGGGGACAGGCAGGTGATCCAGACACCCATCAATGACTCGCTTCCCGTCAGCAGCTGCAGCGTGGCCCTGCTCTTCCGCCAGCTTGGTGAGACTTCTCCCCACGCCTCCTTCTCATCGGGTCCGGTGCCAAAGCCAGCTGGCCAAGTCCTGGGCTGGAGTTCCCTGCACGTCGCTTCCCACCGTGCTCCTGAGCCTGGCTTGTCAGCTCAGGGCTCTCTTCCAGCTGCAGCCACCTCAGACGGAGCCCTCCCCGGCCCCGCTTCGCCGTCCCTTTCCCAGGAGGGCAGGAGACTGGCAGCTCTCCCTGGCTCGGGCGCAGACGTGCGGCCAGATCTCGTGAGAAACAGCCTGGGTGGCAGGAACGGGTGCCTGGAGGTGTGCTGCCATTAGCCTTGCACCTCTGATTAAAGGACACTGGCAGCTCAGCACAGCTGCTTCCTCGGGGGGCTTCCGTGGGAGAGCACATACCTGGGTGACCCAGAAGTGGCTTTTTGGGAGGATGTTGAACTCCTCTGTTGTGCAGAATGTGGAGGTGGGGAGTGGGATCCAGCTCGGGTGGGGTTTAGTGGTCTCTGGTGGGGTGCGAGAGGGGAACCCTCGTTTCTGAGCGCCCTTCTCTGCTTTTCTCCCCAGGCATCACCAATGTGCTGTACCTCTTCTGTGCAGCGCTTACTGAACACAAGATCCTGTTTCTCTCCAGCAGTTACCAGAGGCTGACCGATGCCTGCCGGGCTCTCCTTGCACTTATGTTCCCCCTCAAGTACAGGTGAGGGAACCCCACGGCTCCTCGAGCCCCTCAGCCCTCCGACAGCAACCTAGAGCCAGCTAGGGCACAGCCGCCTGCCGAGCCCGTGCCGGCTGTCCTGCCTCCCCCTTGCTTCACGCCCTCCTGGTTTCATAGCTAGTGGTACTGGTAACGAGCTGTGTTACTGGTACTGGTACTGAGTCCTGGTACTGGTAACTGAGCCAGCGAAGGGGCAGGTGAATGCCCACAGGTCTCGGCTGTGCTGAAAGCCTCTTTCCTGAAGCCTTTGGCGTGCACAGCAATGTGATTCCAGAGTGTGTCCACAGCAGTGAAGGGGTGTGAACCTTCCACCCCTGCCTCCCTCCTCTCTAGGGCTGGGGCTCTAGCACTGGAAGCAGGGAGCGAGGCATTACCAGTGGTGTCTGTAGCACCAGGAGCTGCTGGCGTGCGCTATTCCTAGCCATGGCAACCCTTGACAGAGGGAAGCAAGCCCGTCAGGCTGTGGGACATGGTCCGGCAGCGTGTGATCACCCCACGGTGCATGCGGGAGAGGCCAGAAGTGCTTATCCTCCAGAATCCGTCCCCTTTCCCTTCTCGCAGCTGCATTGCAGCCTGTGCAGAGCACAGAGCACCAGTGCACCGCTTCCGCTGGCAGCCCTTGTCCCAGCCCCGGGCACAAAGTCTCGCTGAAGCGGGGGGCTGGACACTGGGAGGCTTCCAGAAAGCCGTGGTGCAAATTCTGCCCTCCCTAGAAAGGGGCACGCGCATACAGGGCTTTTGTTAAGGTGCCGGTGGTGGTGGCCAAGCCGCCGCGGTGACTCCTGCGGGACGGCTGGCACCCCGCTCGCCCCGGCCCCAGGGAGCTGGTGATGCTGTTGACCCGCGGGGCCCGGCCAGGGATGGGGACGCTGGCTCGCAGGCTGGCTGCCGCTGGGGCTGTTTGCCCATCTCCCAAGTAGGACAGTTGAGATAGACAGGCCATTGTTGCTGCCAGCTCCTGTCGCAGTGTTTCCACGCTGGCCTGCCATACCCCCAGGCTGCAGAAAGGCTATTTGTATTCCAAAGAAAGCTTTCTTTTGGAGTTAAATTGCTCTGCTGGAAACCTTTCCCTTGGTCAGACTTAGATCATAACGCCAGGGCCAGAGAATGATCATGGTCAGTGTCCACAAGCCTTCAGAAACCTCGTGTGGCTGTAGGGCACGTACTGTCTGAAGGGCTGAGTGCGCCAGGAGAAGGCCTGCCTTCCTGGGGACAGAGTCCCCCCACAGCCTCCGGAGGTGGGGATCGTCAGCTGGTGTCACGGACGGTGCTTGGGTAGAGAGCAGGGCTCGACTGGCTGCAGCGATGCTCTTTTTCGGTTGCAGTTTCACGTATGTGCCCATCTTGCCTGCACAGCTCCTTGAGGTACTGAGCACGCCAACACCCTTCATTATCGGAGTCCACTCCATCTTCCAGTCGGAGACGCAGGAGCTGGTGAGACGCCGTGCACCCCGTCCCTTGTGCCGGGAGCAGAAGCGGTCCAAGGAAGAAGCAGGGGTTGTGTGCCAGCAGTCTCAGATAGCAGCAAGCGTTGTCCTGAGGGTGCCCGGGGCAGCAGGCTGACCACGCCGGCTCGCACAGGCTCTGCTTGTTCAGGCTGGCCAGCCTGGGCTGCGATCCAGACGTGCCGCGCAAGCCAGGCAGGGCTGGCTGGGCCACGCGTCGTCGGGGCTTTGGGCTGCAGAGCCTGCACGCGAACGGCTGGGGTTAACCGAGGATTTGATTTTGAAACGCGACTGGCAGTGCCGGTCCAAGAGGCTGTGTTGGCACTTCAGACTTCAGTTCAGAAACTGAATTAAATCAGAGCGTAATGAGTCTGGTCTAAACTGAAACACGCTTTCGTGCAGCCTTCTGAACAAACTGCAGCGTGCCGCTGTGGTTAAGCAGGGCGGCCTCTGCGTTGGGCCGGGGTCGGTGTTTGACGATCCCAGGCTGATAAGGTGCCGAGGAGTCTGGTGCCACAAAGTCACGGGAGGTGCCTGCTGAGCAAAGCCGCGTCCCTCTCCTGCCAGGTTGTCCTCCCCCTGCCGCCTTCGTGGCAGGGAGCGATGGGATCCCTTCATAGCTTGGGTATTGCCAAATGCTTGGGTTTGGTGACAATGGATGAGAGAAAATAACTACTGAAGGCTAGAGTGCTCACAGCAGATGGAGAGGAGACGGACGCCGTTCCCAAGCCCTCCTCTCCTGAGCTGGGCTTACCCCCTCGCTAGCTCTCCCTTGCCCAGCGGGAGGTGGTGGGGAGGGTGTCGGAAAGCCTGGCCTTGTCTCATGCCTGTCCTGCCACTTCCAGCTGGATGTTGTTATCGCAGACCTGGATGGCGGGACAGTGAACGTCCCCGAGTGTGTCCATATCTCCCTGCTCCCTGAACCTCTGCTCCAGCAGACCCGGGAAGCCCTCTCCATGGTAAGTGCGGCAGCCTTTCCCCCATCTGCAGGGTGCGAACACCTCCGGAATGACACACGTTTCCCAGGGGAGCTGGGAACGGAGCAGCAGGGACTCCTCTGAGAGCAGAGGTCCGTATCTCGGGGTCCTGCTCACCATGTCACAGGAGACCTTCCCTGATCCTGATGGCCCCTGGTGCATGGCAGTGCCGGAGCGGGGTGGTTCTGCCAAAGGTTTCTGGGAATCAGGCGGCTGGCTCCCAGCCCACGGGCAGGAAGCAGCTGCGGCCCTGACGCTTTTCTGGCTGCTCGCGTGTTCCCAGCGACCGCCAGCCATGCGAGAGCGTGCCCAGGACGGCCACGCCAAACAAACGCCGCACGCCTCGGCTTCTGCTCCTCGACCGTGGCCGGGGGGAGCCGGGGGGCTGGTTCCCTGGCAGCCCTGCTGTGCTGAGCCCCCAGCCCTCCCGCGGCGTACGTCTCCCCAGCAGAGCTGGAGAGGCTCCCCCTTCCCCCTTCCCCACTGCCCTCCGCCCACCGAGCTGTCCCCGCGTCCGCGCTCTGGGCGGCGGGGCTTCACGGGGAAGGGTCAGGCCTTGAGGCTTCCCTTGCCCGGCAGAGTGTTTTCCGATACCTGCTGGTTCCAGCCCTGTACGTTTGTTTCCAAGCCCCTCGGACCTTTTCTGTGGGTGCTGCTGGGTGTCTGGGGGGGGGGAACGCTGCTTCGCTTTTTCCAGCTGTGAAGGCAGAGATCCCCCTGGGCCAGGGCTGAGCGTGCTTTGTGCCTTGTCTGTGCAGGTCTTGGACCCAGAGCTGGAGGTGGCAGATCTCGCATTCCCCCCTTCAACGATTTCTGCCTCTTCTCTCAAAATGCAGGTGAGTGGAGCGGGGAGCAGGGAGGAGGGGGATCCCTCCCGGTGAGGCTGCCGTCCCTGCTGGACGCCTCGTTTCTTGGAGTAGACAGGCACAATTTCAGGCCTCTCTCCATCTCGGTGTTGCTGAGGTTAAGAGCCGTAGCGCGGTACTGCCAGGACACTGAGGCCGCAGCTCCAGGCCATGGCCAGGAAGCCAGCAGTGCCATTTCAGTAGCTGGCCCGTGGGCAGGGGCTGCCGGGTTTACTGCCGCGCTGGAGCAGACACCGAATGTTTGGGCGCTTCAGCAAACCCCGGGGCTGCGAGAGCTCCCTTTTCCTCTGCGTGCGGCGCTGGGGACGCCGTGAAGGGGCTGCAGGACAGCAAATCCAGCCTGCGTGTCCCTTTTGCCCTGGAATCTCTGCCGAGTCTCCTGCCCTGCTCAGCAGAAGCTGACCCTGACACGTGGTTTGATCCCCTCGCCTCTGCGCTGGGTGTGAACTCCTGTCCCTGTGCGCTGGCTCCTCTGCACCCTCTGCCTGACCACGCCGTGACCACGCTGTCTTTCTCTCTTCGCAGGATAAGGAGATCCGTGCCGTCTTCCTCCGCTTGTTTGCACAGCTGCTTCAGGGCTATCGCTGGTGTCTGCACATCATCCGCATCCATCCCGAGCCGGTCATCCGGTTCCATAAGGTGAGGCGCCGGCACGGGCACACGCCGGGTCTCCAGCCTGGCTCTGGCCTGAGCAGGGGAGGCCGCTCCCGGAGGGGGAAGGAGCTGCCGCTGGGAGCGGCGTGATGGGGAAGGGAGGAAGCCTCTGGGGCCTGGCCAGCGAGGGAGGGCAGGGAACGTGTTTCTGCAGTGCCTCGGCCCCGTCTGCTCTACGGCCTCCTGTCCACGCGGCAGAACTATTTTTTCAAACTGTCCTATGGAATAACGCTTTTCCTGGTGGGTTGGGCAGAGGTTGGGATGAGTTGATCTGTGAAGAGGTTTGCACGGATACAGCTGTATCTAGAAGACAGTTCTGTGTTTCCAGCAAGTCACCTCTCCGACATCACTCCCGGGTCCTCCTGCATCCCTTGTCCTTGACCGTCCCGAGGTCTCGTGGGTCAGGTAGCGCTTCCCCGTTTACGCCCGTGTGCGGTCAGAGGCACTGCTGCTGGCGTCCCCTGTGCCTGCTGTCAGGCAGCCTCTGAGGCTCAGAGAAGGTGTCCCTCACGTCCTGGCCTGGAGCTGGGGATTTTCTTAAGACCTGGGGAGAGGAAGGAGGCAGGGCCTGCCTTCCCCGCCGCTTCTGGAGTGCCAGCTGTACCAGAAGGGCTAGGGCAGGGAGAGCAGGGAAAAGCTTGAAGCGTTTGGGCATCCGTGGAGGAGACCTAACGCAACAGACGGGGAGCGAGAGTAGAGGGACTCGAGCGTCGCAGCTCGGCGCGGCCCCGTTGCGCAGCCTGCAGCCCCGCTGCACGCTCGAGGTCGCTGCGGACAGCAGGCAGGAGCCTTCCTGCTGCCTGCGCCGTCCCGCTCTGCCCAGCCCGCCGCGAGGTCGAGTGCCGGGAGAGTGCCTGTGAGCACGCGCGCACCGTGCACGGCCGGGGCTCGTGCATCGCCAGCGCTGCTCTGCGCTGTAAAATGTGCTCTGGTCTCTGACGTTTGAAGTCAGCAGCGCGTTCATAAGGGTTTTGAGCTATATTTTTATGCCAAATAAAGACTCCCGACAGGTGCCCGACAAAGATTCAGTAGTTCCATAAAATCATAAACATACAGTAAACATGAGAAAATGCCCTTTCATAAAACTGCTATAAAATGCATGAAGTATAACGAACTTCCATTTCATAAAATCATTCTGTGCCGCAACAGTATGCAGCACAAAATAGCCTGAATTTCACTTACTGAGCTGCTTTGGTCACAGCAACATCGGTGCCTCTCTCACAGCGGGTTTAGGGCCACGGGACTCAGCAGCCCGTGCTCTGGTGCCGTGCCCGTGGCTCCAGCACCAAGCCCTGCGTCTCTCGGCTCCTTCCCCTGGAAAGGGGCTGGTCCAGCTCCTCCGCAGAGCGGCGAGGAGGGCGAGCATAGGTGGCGTGGTGGTCCGGAGGTCCGCGGTGTCGTCGGGGCTGTGGGTGAGCGGTCCCTGCCGCAGCACCCTCGTCCCGTCCCACTCACTGAGTCAGTGTGCAGCGAGCGGGCGAGGGTGTTTGGAGGAGCAAAAGCTGTTCCCCCCCGGCTGCTCCTGAAGGCACGTGGTGTGCCGTAGCCGGCGGTTCTCGGGTGGGATGAGCTCCCACGCTCATCTGCCGAGGGGAGAGTCCTAAGGGCTTTCTGCAGACACGGGAAACCTGGTGCTTCGGGCTCCCTTTGTGGTGCTGGTGAGAGGCTCCTTCAAAGCCACGTTTGGGGAAGAGGTGGGGTGAACAAGCGTCGTTCAGGACGAGGTCCTCGTCACAGCTGCCAGAAGGAGCCTGCGGCCGCTGTGCCCCTGCTCCCCCCGGGGTGCACAGCCGGGCTGATGCTGGGGCTCTTCGCTTGCCACTGAGCGTGTCCTGCTGCGAATGCACCTCTCGCTGCCGTGGGCCAGAGGGACAGGTTTCTGTGCCCGTGTGGGACGGGGAGGGAGGTGGCGTGGTCCCACTGCTGCACGGGCGCCTGTCCGCTGCGGTAACAGCGTCACCCGCGCCGCCACGTCAGCCAGGGTGACTGACGCCTGGACCGTGCTGCTGACGGTCCGCGCTCTCCCCTCTTCCAGGCAGCCTTCCTTGGGCAGAGGGGGCTGACGGAGGATGACTTCCTCACCAAAGTGCTGGAGGGCATGGCGTTCGCTGGCTTTGTGACCGAGCGGGGGGCCCCATACCGCTCGATCGACCTGTTTGATGAGGTAAGCGGCAGTTTGGGAGCAGCACCCCCCTGCCCGGCCGTCCCACGCGTCCTTGCTCCGCTCGGCTCTCCCTGCCCCTCGAGGGACGAGCCGAGGATCTGCCGTGACGCTCCGGCTGCAGCATTGCACTGGGGGACGGAGCCGGGGTATGGGAAGGGTGGCCAGGTCCTGCCTAGCAGGCAGCTGCTCCTCTCACCCGTCTCTTCTTCTCCCAGCTTGTGGCTTACGAAGTGAAGCGCATGCGCGCAGAAGAGGGGAACAAGCAGAAAATACTGCGGCACATCAAGGAGCTGGCGGAGAAACTTTACAAAAACGTGAGTCCTGGAGGCCCGAGCGCAGGAGGGGGAACCCGGGCAGAGGGAGTACGGGGCAGGGAGAGCCTGGGTCGGAGTCCTGGTCAGTCTGTCCTCCCTCTGTAAGCTCTTGCTGGAACCGATGCTCGCAGCGCATGATCCTGTCCCACCCTGCGCTCTCACGTGTGGCAGGGCACCTGCTGATGCGCCCAGAAGTGTCTGGCCTGGCGTGAGCTGCTCCCAGGAGTGGGATTCCTCGGTTTCAGGTGCCCTGGGCATCAGGCACTGCCATGCCTTTGCTCTAGAGCAGCCGCCGCGCTTGTCGTCTGATCCAGGGTGGGCCAGCAAAGGTCTTCTGAAAGCAGAGCAGCACCTGTGGGCCCTTGGCCCCCTCAGGACGGAGCTCCTGAATGGTGCTTTGCTCGCTGCTGTGTTCAGGGCTAGAGCGAGCTGTCCTTGTGGCTCCTGGGAGCAGAGCGTGCCGGCACTGCTGCCCAGGCGGCCCGCCCTCAGGGCTGCGGGTTTCTGGGGGCTGTAGATACCGGCTGGGAGAGTGTTTGGCCTCAGAGCAGCAGAGGTTGCTGAAGGATGCCTTGCTGGGGCTCCTGCCCTGGGAGAGGACGCCCGATGGCTGCACGCCTGAAAAGAAACTGTCTTTGCTGTGCCAGGAGAACCCGTACCCCGCGGTGACCATGCACAAGGTGCAGAAGCCCACGGAAGGCTGTCACCTGCGCCTCCACCAGAAGCCTTTTCCTCGTTTGGATGAGGGGACAGTGCAGTGGATCATCGACCAGGCCACTGCCAAGCTGCAGACGGCTCCTCCTGCTGTGAAGGCAGAGAAGAAATGCATGGTGCCATCAGGACCCCCCATTGGTACGTGTGCGCAGAGGAGCTTTCCCTGCGGCGAGAAACCCTGCTCAGGAGGAGCTTTACCGTGGCGTAGCTGGCTGCCTTTCACGCTACCGCACATCCCAGGGTCCCACGTGAGCAAAACATGGGTAGCGCTGCTGTCTTGGAGAAGCAGCAGCACTGTCCCCGTTAGCTTCTGCCCCTCCTCAGGCTGCTTAGGGCTCCCTGGAGTCTGTCAGCCAGCACGAGGGGACGGCTGAAGACCCCGCAGTATTCTTCCATCGTGGGCTCTTGGAGCCTAGAGCCCTGCCCACGCAGCGCAGGGGAGGGGGCACCCGTTTCTCCCCACCCAGGGGTGAAAGCTCTGCCCTGACTGAACTAACAGGGATTCTCTCCCCAGCTGCCATCATGGAGCGCAACGGCAATGCCCTGGCCAACAGTGCCCGTCGCCTGGAGGTGGTCAGGAACTGCATCTCCTACGTCTTTGAGAACAAGATGTTAGAAGCCAAAAAGGTGAGAGTGGCTCTTGAGGAGCCGGTGGTTGGGGGGGGGAGCGGGGGGGTTGCTCTGCCTCTCCTCCGTGGCAGGCCGGAGAGGACGTTCCCTGCCCGGGTGCAGATCTTTGCTGACCAGCTCTGTTCCCGTATGTCCACGTGTTCTCTCAGCGCCGTTCCTCCTTGTGTCCCTGGGCGTTGGCTGATCGCTCCACTGCGTCAGCTTAGCACCATTTCTCCATCTCCCAGTGCCCCCCGGGGTCTGTCCGGTGGAGATAACCAGGCTGGGGTCCTCCCCCGCCTTGCTGAGCAGGGACCTCCCCAGGGCTGTGCTCCAGCTGCCCAGGCGTGGGATTTTGCCCTGGTTTGCCTCCATGTCCGAGTGCGGATGAGCTGTTGTAACCACCCTGCTGCGAGCCAGCTCAGTCAGAATGTGAAGCCCCTCCTGCACCTCCTCGTTGTGGGCTGCCCTTGAACTCACCGTCTGACCAGGGCTCCGCTGGGCCCCGTCTTTCTACTCCGTGACTTCTTCTTTCCTCTGCAGTTATTCCCTGCTGTGCTGCGCGCCATGAAGGGCCGAGCAGCCAGGCACTGCCTGACCCAGGAGCTGAACCTGCATGTGCAGCAGAACCGGGCGGTGCTGGATCACCAGCAGTTTGATTTCATAATCCGCATGATGAACTGCTGTTTGCAGGTAGGAGAGGGCTGGGGAGCGCGTTTCTCTTAGGAAGGAGCGTGTTTCTTAGGATGGAGCCTGTCTCCCCTTGTGGGACACAGCGTGGTGCAGGGATCGGAGTAGGTCTGGGGGTCTTGCAATGGATCCTCTTGTAACCTCCACTCTCTTCCCCAGGACTGCACTGCCATGGACGAGCATGGGATCGCAGCCGCTCTCTTGCCGCTGGTCACCGCTTTCTGCCGAGTGAGTATCTGCAGTATCCTGACGCCCTGTCCAGCCCTCGCAGACTCAGAACTCCTTGCAGGCCGCAGAGGCTGGCAGGCTGAAGGACTGAGAGCCAGCGCCGCAGCCGGGCTGAGGGCAGATCGTCCCCTCGGTGCTTCGCAGAGCAGAGGGTCCCGTTCGGTAGCTTCCAACCGCTCGCGAGGTTGGCCAGGCTGGCTGCGCCGGTCTCTGAGCCCAAGGCGGCTGGAACACCTGCGGGAAGGGTGCTCAGAAGCTGGGGCTGCTCTGAAGTGCCGGCTTGATCTGTCGGTCAAGCTGGGCTGACATAAAATTCTGCCTGCCGTAAAGCATCCGTAGCATGAGGCCCTGGGGCTCTGGGTGGGTGCTGGGCAAATCTGAGAAGGGTTTGCGAGGAATGCTTGGAGGAGCTCTGATGCCAGTGTCCCTCCCGCCCGCCCAAGGGCACGTTGCCTTTCCCAGCAACCGGCTCGAGCAAGGATTACCTGGAGAGGAGAGCTTGGCACAAAGGCCGTGTTTGTTTGAAACTCTCTTCCACCTTCTGCTTCCTCAGAAACTGAGCCCGGGCATCACGCAGTTTGCCTACAGCTGTGTGCAGGAGCACGTGGTGTGGACCAACATCCAGTTCTGGGAGGCCATGTTCTACTGCGATGTGCAGAACCACATCCGAGCCTTGTACCTGGACAACAACGAGGAGAACCACACGGATGAGGTGAGGCAGTGGCAACGGTGCCAGTGTCCCCAGAGAGCTGCTGTGCCCAAGCAGCTCTCCCCGAAGGTCCACGGGCTGATAAGGATGCTGAACCAGCCTGAGGGACTGCATCCTGGTTCTGGGAGATTCCTGTGGGAACAGCGGGGTGAAGGCTGGCAGGTCTCCTGCCCACGCAGACGGCTGACATCTCCTTCCCACTCCTTCAGGAGAGCACGGAGGGGCCACAGGAAGCCAAGTCTGCCCTGGAGATAGCATCGGAGCAGCTGAGGCTCTGGCCCACCATGAGCCGAGAGAAACAGCAGGAGCTGATCCAGAAGGAGGAGAGCACTGTTTTCAGCCAGGCCATCCACTACGCCAACCGCATGAGCTACCTGCTGCTGCCTCTCGACACCAGCAAGAACCGCCTGCTACGCAGCTCTGGGCTGGGGGATGTGGAGAGTGTCAGCAACAGCTTCGTCACCAACAGGTAAGCAGGGCTGGAAAGCTGGGCAGGGCCGTGCTGCAGGGACACCAGAGCAACCTGAACTGGGGACACCAGCAACTTGGTGCAGTACCTGGGGCGTCTGGGTCATTCAGCTGCCGTCAGGATTGGTGCAGGTTGCAGTGCCCAGGGGTGCTTCGAGAGTGTTTCACTCGTAGTGTTTCGGTTTCACTCATCTCAAGAGTGGGAGCTCTCCTGGGTTCATATCAAGAGTGGGAGCTCTCCTGGGTTCGTATCAAGAGTGGGAGCTCTCCTGGGTTCGTATCAAGAGTGGGAGCTCTCCTGGGTTCATATCAAGAGTGGAAACTCCCTTGGGCTCTGCCTGGCATGGGTTACAGCAGGGGAGAGAGATGTTCTGGGTTAACTCTTCCCTACTCCTGTACGGCAGCATCGCTGGCAGCGTGGCTGAGAGCTATGACACAGAAAGTGGATTTGAGGATGCAGAGAGTTCCGATGTGGCCAACTACGTGGTGCGATTCATCAACCGCTTTGTAGACAAAGTCTGCACGGAGAGTGGAGTCACCAACGAGCACCTCAAGGGGCTGCATGTCATGATCCCTGGTAATACGCGTTGCAGCAGCGCTGGGGAATGGGCGGCCGTGTGATCTCTCTGGGGATCCTTCCAGACCAGCTCAGGGGTCTGCTCAAGAGATGGTTCTGCAACAAGCAGTGGGAAGGCCAGGAGAAGGCACACACAGTGCTACGGGGCGGGTTGGTAGCCCGATGGGTGGTGTGTAGGACAGGACATTGCTTGCAGTCTCTAACTTCATGTTTGTCCGCAGACATTGTGCAGATGCACATAGAGACACTGGATGCCGTGCACAGGGAGAGCAAGAGGCTTCCTCCCATCCAGAAGGTAGGGACCTGGCCCGCTGCAGTGGGGGGGAAGGTTCTGGTGCTGTGTGGGGCTATCAAGTCCCCTTCCACAGTCTGCGTGGGCCTGAACTGCCTGTTGTGCACCCCCGTAGCCAAAGCTGCTGCGCCCCAACCTGTTGGTGGGTGAGGAGTGCGTGATGGAGGGGCTCCGTGTGTACCTCATGCCTGACGGACGGGAAGAAGCTGCTGGAGGGAATATTGGTGGTCCCCCTCTCCTCCCGGCAGAAGGAGCCATCTTCCTCACCACTTACCGCATCATCTTCAAAGGCACTCCCACGGACCCTCTGGGTAAGGGTCTTGTGTGCACCACATCCTCTGTCTTCAGGGGTTGGTAACGCCTGGGGAGGAGGTGGCTGGTAGCTCTCCTGGAGCAGGGGCTGCAGCTCATCTTGCTGCAGGAGCTGATGATAAGAGCCTCCGGTGGTTGCCTCGGGTGAGTGACCAGCCAGCACTGGGACTTGCTGGGCGTTGCTGCAACCACCACAAGCTTGGTGGTCGCTCGCAGTACTACAGAAGGGGTGGTTGCTCTTGCTCTCCACCTTTGGTGGATGATGAATTACTCGTGCCCATCCTAGGCATCATCTACAAGTTGCCATAGGCTGGCTGTAGTATGTCTAACCTGTTTCTGGCCGCCTACGTAGGATAACCTATGGGGGTCTCTGCGGTGATGGCCACCGAGGGTGGTCCAGCGTGGCCTGGCCTTGTGCTGGGCTGAGGCAGCGGGATGTGGCTAACCTGTTCCCATGCTTGTGCCCAGTGGGGGAGCAGGTGGTGATCCGGTCCTTCCCCATCGCCTCACTGACCAAAGAGAAGAAGATCGCTATCCAGGCCCAGGCGGATCAGTTCATCCAGGAGAGCTTGCAGCTGCGCTCGTGCACATTCCAGGTGAGACCGCGTGGGGCTGTGGGCTGCTCCTTTGCATTGCACTGTCTCAGCTGAGGAGCACGTTGCTGTGAGACCCAGCAGGTACGGGGCCGTGGCCGGCACCATCCCTTGGGACGAGGCACTCGCTGCCCGGGCTGATGTGGTTTGGGGTAGTGTTCCTGAGGGGACCAAAGACAACCTCTGTAGCGGGTGACAGTGCACCCGAGGGGACAGAGCCGGAGGCCCCCTCGCAGAGGAAGGAGCAGGCTGTGGTCCGTAGAATCACAGAATGGTTTGGGTTGGAAGGGACCTTAAAGCTCATCCAGTCCCACCCCCCTGCCATGGCAGGGACACCTTCCACCAGGCCAGGTTGCTCAGAGCCCCGTCCAGCCTGGCCTTGAACACTGCCAGGGATGGGGCATCCACAGCTTCTCCGGGCAGCCTGTGCCAGTGCCTCATAGCGAAGAATTCCTTCCTAATATCTAATCTAAATCTCCCCTCTTTCCGTTTAAAGCCATTACCCCTTGTCCTGTCACTGCCTGCCCTTGTAAAAAGTCCCTCCCCATCTTTCCTGTAGGCCCCCTTGAAGTACTGGAGGCTGCTAGAAGGTCTGCCCAGAGCCTTCTCTTCTCCAGGCTGAACAACCCCAGCTCTCTCAGCCTGTCCTCACAGGGGAGGTGCTCCAGTCGCAGCCCTGTTGTATGCAGGAGCAACTTCTTGCTCATTAGCTGGGGGCTCCTTTCCAGCTGCTCCAGTGTCTGCTGGAGCCCTGAGAAGGGGTGAGAGGAGCCCTGAGAAGGGGTGAGACATCCCCACACGGCACCCTGGGAGGTGCTTCTGCAAAACCCTGTAGCAGGTTTTGGGGAGAGAAATACAGCAGGGAGAGATGTCACAATGTCAGGAGTTACTCAGCATTTTACGTCTTTGAGAGACTTGTGGAGGTAGAGCAATGCTGGGAGGAGAGCACCTTAAACACGCCGTCTGCTCCTTCCTGCCCGTCTCGCGTGCTCCCAGCCGCAGTGACCGGGCACTGGGGGCGTCACAGGGGCAGCAGTGCCGGGTACGGAGCAGTCTCCAGGAGGAAGGGGTATGGGACAGAGTGACTGGCACAGAGTCCGTGCCCGTTGCGGGCACGTTAGGTTCCTGGGGGCCCGTTGCGGTCCCTGCACCCGACCAGGATCTGAGCTCTGCCCCGTGTTGTGGGAAGAGCCTTTCCCAGTCCCCCGTCCCAGCCGTGTGAGCACGTCGTGACCGGCCCTTCAGCCTGCTCTCTGCTGTTCCTGCAGTTGCTGAAGATTGCCTTCGATGAGGAGGTGGCTTCAGACAGTGCTGAGGTCTTCAGGAAGCACCTGCACAAGCTGCGCTACCCTCAGCACGTGCGTGGCACCTTCGCCTTCACCGTGGGCCAGTCACCCAAGCAAGCCATGCAGCCCAAGGTCAAGGAGAAGAACCCCTCGCTCAGGTACCCGTGCCGTGGGGAGAACAGCACGTGGGATGCGCTTGACCCTTCCAGGCACTGCAGGGCTTCTCCTCTCCCTTCTCCAGCCCACCCAGCAGAGAGCCGCTGAGCAGGGGTCACTCGAGAAAAGCTGGGGCACAGGCTCCTGAGCTGGAGGTCAGGGTCCCTGAGCCTACCTTGCTCAGGCCTCTCCTTGTCTCGGGGAGGGGACGTGCTGCACGCCCGGCAGCAGTCTCCTAGCCCCACGCAGAGGAGCGGTCAAACTTGGGAAGCAGGGTGTTTGCTTCAGTGGCATTCCCTGCCCCGTCGCCCCGGCCAAAACAGCGCAAGCCCCGAGGAGGCATCTCCTGGGAGAGGTTCCAGCGGGCACGAGAGAGCAGTCTCTGCTGTGCCGGAGGATGGGGAGCGCTGCGGGGCAGCGGCAAAGCTCTGCGCGTGGTGCTGACCTGCGGCCAGACCCTGCTCCTGCGCTCGGTGGCTAGGTTAAGCAATGCTGTAGCGCTGGGGTCTGGTTGCTGCTGTGTTCGCGCTTGGTGTGCCCCGGAGTCTAAGCGTCTCTCCCGTGTGTTTGTGACTCAGCTCCCAGCAGGTGACCGATATGTTCCAGGGCCTGACAGTGGGGGTCATGTCCCTTGGGCACCTTGGCCATTCAACCACGTAAGATGCCTTCACCCTGGGCGGGAGCTTGCGAGGTGGCGTTGGCTCAGGCTGCAGCCTTCACTGCTCCCAGGGTTTCTTCTCACCTGCTCTGCATGCGACCTGGGCTGCGGGCTTGTCACTTGGCGAATGCCCTTTTCCAGGCTGCCGGTCTGACGTTCAGGTTTGGGGTGCGCGCTCTCACCGTCGCAGCACCGTGGCCTCCAGAGGCGGTCGGGCGGTCGTCCCGGTGCTCCGTGGCACTCTGGTGGATCCCAGTCTGGTGGACGTGGCAATCTGGTGGACATGCTGAGGGAGCTGTGCCTGTACCACTAACCTCCAGAGACCTCTCGAGCTGCCGGGCCCAGCTCCGGGCCGTGGCACAGTCTCACCAGTCTGTCTGAACTTGCGAGATGTGCTTTGTCACCCCGCTCCAAGTCTGCTTCCAGTGCCCCACACTATCTGCAAACCTTGTTCCTCTGGTTAGAAAGCCCTTCCGTTCCTAACCTCCGTGCCTGAGCATTTGTTCTCAGGACAGCGTTCTTCCCCGGTCCTAAGGCTTTCCCTCCCTTGGTGAATGTAGGGAGCAGCTGGATTCCCTCACCGTCTGCTTTGCAAAGCAAAACAAGGCACCTCCTAGTCTCACTTTGGCCCCCGTCTCGTTAAGGTGAATTCCTAGAAATCTTTGCATCAGCGTAGCTGTTATCCTGGGTCGGACGTGGCCCCTTTCCTGGCTGATGTATATCCCACGTCTCCTTTATTTGTTCCCCTTTGAGCCCGGGGGCTTACCGAGACGGTGGTGAGCGCGAGGTCCTGCACGTGGGCAGGCCGTTCCTGCCTTCGGGAATTCCTGCCTTCTCGAGCTCCGCCGTGCGGAGCCTGTTCTGACCATGCAGCCTAATCACCCGTGGGTTTTGGAAGGTCTCCCTTCCCTGCTTTCCCCGGGCTGCCCTCGGGAGCGGCCGAGCCCAGCTGCGCTCTCCCCGTCCCTTACGTGGCGTCCAGCAGGTCACCTTCCGCAAGCCGCCTCCCCTCTGCCCGGGGAGGAGCAGCCCCGTGCCCAGGCTGGGCTGGCAGCGTCCCTGCGGTGGATCCCCTGGCCCCTGCCATGAGCTGGAGCCCACCTCCTCCAGGGACGAGCCAGATCGCTGTGGGTGGGAGCTCCGACGCGGAGGCGATGGCGTTAGAGCCCGGGATGAGGCTGGCTTCCCCTCGGGTCGGAAGGCTGGCGCGCCTGCTCAGCCTGGCTGCCCCGTCCAGCCGCCCCGGGCACCCGGGTCGCCCCAGGGGAAGGCAAGCGCTGTAGGCTCTGCCGCTGGCTCGGTGCCCTCCCACAGCTGAGGAATCGGCTCCTCCCTGCCGGGGACCTAGCAGGTGACATCTCCCCTCCTGTGGTGACAGTGACTTTGACCCCGCGCCCGTAGCCGGTGGTGAGGGGTGCTCCTGTCTCTGCTTTGCTCTGGGTGTGACTGAGTGTCGGTGTCTCTAACCCTTCAGGGGCTGCTCCTCTGGCCGCGCCGGGCTGTGGTCATGCACGTGCGGGAGGTGGTGTCAGCTGGCCTCAACCTCTTCTCTGGTTCCAGGACACTCTCCAAAAACCTGGTGAAAAATGCCAAGAAAACAATCGGCCGCCAGTACGTGACGCGAAAGAAATACACGCCGCCCATGTGGGAGCAGCGGAGCAGCCAGCACTTCCCAGAGGACAACGAGGATGAGATCTCAGGTTGGGAGCACCCTGAGCAGGGAAGGGAGGCTGTGGGGAGCGGGGCGTTTGCTGGAGCAGGAGCATCTTCCAGCTGGGAGAGGTCTCGGCCTCGCTCTGCAGGGGAGCAGGCGTGGGAGCTTCCCCGGTGCAGAGGATTGCCGCCATCGTCGCTTCTCCCCGTTCTCGACGGTCTGCCGGCTCTCGTCTGCTGGTGGTGGCCAGTCAGCCCCTCGGCATACTTCCAGTGCCGGCGAGCCCTGCGGAGAGGAGGGAGTTCTTTGGTCTGTGGCCTCAGCTCCTCCGATGAAAAGTCACAGATTTAAGCTGCAGCACGGCCGGTTAGGTTAGACATGAGAAGAGCTTGACTGGTTTGAGAGTAACAAAGGACTGGGAGGGACAGGAGTCCTCTGCGTTGAAGATCACAACCTTCCCAGGTGGGAAGGCCTGTCAGAGACGATGTGGTGGATGGGATTTAGGGTTTCAGTGGGGAGCGGTGTCTGCGGGGACCAGTCCCTCCTGGCGCGTGTGGGGCTGGTCTGGCTGAGTGGACGTGGCTGATTTTGGATCTTTCCCTCTGTTCACCGAGATACTTTGGATTCTGCTCCTTTTGTTTGCTCCCCAGTTTGTTTGCAGCGCTTTTCAGCTCGAGGTCTGCCACACACATGACAAGCCTCCACTGTGTCCATCATTTAAGTTATTAGCAAAAACACCGGCTGCATTCAGGCCCAGAAGAGATGCCTCTGAGCTCCGTTGCTGTCCTCCAGTTCTGGCCTTAGGAAATGCAGTAGGAGCGTTAGGAAAGCCGCGTGCGGAGGGCAGCCACCGAGGGTTGTGTCCACCTGACAGTGGTTTTGTCTGGATGGAAGTGTCCCGGGCTCAAAGCCTTGCTGGAGCCGAGGTCTCGCCCGTGTTGCCCCCCTCTCCCAGGAGGTTGCTCTCCTCGAAGGGAGGAGATGAGACGAGTGTGATGGAGCGGCTCTGGACAGACCCGTGTTGGGCTGTTCCTCATCTCTCAGTGGCGATATGAAAGCACCAAAGAAATCTGCTCTAACAGCAGTACCCAGGCAGCTGACTTCCCTTTGTGCTTTCAACCTCACAAGTAAAGGCTCTCGCCCCGAAGCCCGGTGCCCAGCCCTTTGGACAGGGCAGCTGAGCTCTCCCGTTTCAGGTGAAGGTGGTGGGAGGAAGCTCCTGCCCTGTCCTGTCTCTGCTGGGTTGGGAGATGCCGCCAGCCCGGCCGACTCCTCCAGCCGCACGTGGGACGCCGCGACTGTGCCAGGAGCGGGCCCAGACTCCCCTTTGTCTCCGCAGTGTCTGAAGAGATGGACAGAAGCACTTTGACCCCCACCACCACCATCAAACCTTCGGACAAGATGACCATCAACCACCTGGTGGAGCGAGCCTGCTGCCGTGACTACCAGCGGATGGGGCTGGGCACCCTCAGCAGCAGCCTCACCCGCTCCAAGAACGAGCCCTTCCGCATCTCCACCGTGAACCGCATGTACGCCATTTGCCGGAGGTGAGCCTCAGCGGGGCCGCGGCTGAGGAGGGGGGTCCGCAGGGTCAGGAGGGGACAGCGGGGGTCTTTCCTGGTTTGTGGGAGCTGGGGGGGGGCTCGTGCTGCGCCCCGCTGGGCTCTGCAGAGCTTCCGCTCTCTCCCGCAGCTACCCCGGGCTGCTCATCGTGCCACAGAGCATCCAGGACAACACGATCCAGCGGATCTCCCGCTGCTACCGCCAGAACCGCTTCCCCGTGGTGTGCTGGCGAAACTCCCGCACCAAGGCCGTGCTGCTGCGCTCGGGGGGGCTGCACGGCAAAGGCGTCGTGGGCCTCTTCAAGTCCCAGAACGCCCCCACCGCAGGTGCCCGTCCCCTCCGCCCCTGGGCAGCGCCCGTGCCAGGAGCGGGCTGCAGACCCCTCCTCGGGTCTCGTGCCGATGGTGGAGCGGTGACGCTCGTGGCTCTCCTCCTAGGCCCCTCGCAGACGGACTCCACCAGTTTGGAGCAGGAGAAGTACCTGCAGGCCGTGATCAACTCCATGCCGCACTACGCCGACGCCAGCGGGCGCAACACGCTCAGCGGCTTCACCTCCGCGCACATGAGCAGCTCAGGTGAGGAGCGCGGGCGCGGGCTGCGGCGCGGCGGGGATGCAGGAGGGCTCCTGCTCGCGTACGCGGGGCTCCAGCCGTGGGTCGTGCTGTCCGTCCCAGAGCCTGGACAGCCAGGTGAGCCGCTGTCCCGGTCTCCCACGTCAGAGGAGGCAGCAGAGCCTTCCCGGCGCGCTCTCCAGAGCTCCCAGCTCCAGCTGGGCTTCCGTGGCTGCTGGCGGGGACGGGTTTTGGGAAGCCCGGTGGCCCTGGACCTGCGAGCACTGGGTGCTCCAGACCGTGCTCGGATCCAGGTGCTCGCTGAGGACCGGGTGGGGACAGACCCTGCTAGCTGAGACCTCGGCACCGTTTGCACCCCAGGGCAGTGGGCAGCGGTGCTGGGGGTCTGTCGCGGGAAGCCTCGGTAAGTCTCTGCCTCCCTCGCTCTCCGAGCAGCCTGCCCTTTCTGCCGGGGCAGAGCTGCCCATCGCTGCCGCGCCGTGCTCCGGTGTCATTCATCCTCTGTCCCAGCCATTCCACCCCATCATTGCTGCAGAGGTGACCGGGGGCCAGAGGGGCCGGGGGGGAACCCAGCCTGCAGCCCGGGGAGGAGAGGACTTGCCGAAAGCCCCTCCGCGGCCTCTCCCCTGGCATGGGGGGACGTGCCCGGAGCCGCGGCTGAAGGAGGGAGGGTCAGAGCAGTGGCGGGGGTGGCAGAGGAGTGACCCGGTGCGGTGGCGAGGGAGCCGCGGAGCAGGGGCTGCCGGGCCGCGGCGGTGCCTGGGCGATCCCCCCCCGGGGCGAAGCGCCTGGGGCAGGGCCGGGGCAGAGCTGCGGGAGGGTCGAGCCCCCGCTCGCAATGCTGCACCAGGCGCCTTTTCGCCGTGGCTCCGGCTGGAAGGTGTTTCCCGCATGCTGGCCTCCTGGTCCCGGCCCCGGGCGCTCCTGCTTGCTGCCGCTTTCTCTCTGCGGCCCCTTCCCCTCCCTCCCGAGCAGCTGTGGGGAGGCAAGGCGGGAGGGCCCCTCTGGAGCAGCCCAGCGAGGCCGAGAGCTGACGTTTTGTTGGTGCTACAGATTTCTCCGACAAGAGACAGCCTAAGCTGGGATCGCTCATGAAGCAGGTGATGGGAGGGAAGGACGATGGGCCCGGTACTATTAGCCGCGGAGGTGAGGACGTGCGAGCGAACGCTGCCTCGTGGGGGCCTCGCGAAGGCCCCCGGCTCGGGGCAGCTGTTGTAGAGTAGATGCTTCCCCTTCGCTCCCCCTGAGCTCTCTGCCGTGGGGCAGCTGCAGGGAGGGAGGGAGGGACCTGCTGCAGCACCCCAGAGCCATCTCGATCATCCCACTCATCGCTCCAGTCGCTCCGTCCGGGTCCCCGGGCTCCTCTTCACGCCCGGCCCGCGGCCGCCCAGCGAGAGTGCGGGTCCGCCTCACGCCGGTGCCCTCGCTGAGGCTGCTTTCGTCCTGTGCTCTCAGGGCTCGGTCACAGAGCTAGGGTCATCACTCTCTCCACCCCCAAGTGCGTGTCGGCGAAGGGCCGCGAGATGCCCCGAGGTACGGTACCGCCGGCCGCCTGACCACCCCCCGGGCGCTAACCTGACCAACTGACCCCCCACACACACGCTCCCACCCTTCACACGACTAATGCCCCAGTAACACCCCACCTCAGCCCGCTAACGCCTCCACTGAGCATGTCCCTGGCTTGGTCCAGCTCGCGGTGCCCGCGGTAAGTACCAGGCCTGTCCCCGGCTGCTCCCGCAACGTCCTCTCAGGTTTGCTTTAGGCTCCTTGCACAGCTGCTGGTGCGTGGGTGGTGGTGGCCAGGGACGGGGTCTGGCTGGCAGGGAAGGGGTCCTGGCGGTGCGGGCGCAGGCGCCGGGGCAGGGGCACGGTGCGGCTGCGCAGGTGGCGGGACGCGGAGCCGCCGGGGTTGCTCTCCGTATTCACTGGGCAGGAAATCCTACGGCACCCAGCAAGGAGAAGGAGCGAAAGCAAACCTGGTTCCCAGCATCTTCCCGGCATGTGCTCCCAGGGCGCTGGGCCGCAGGGCGGCGGCGGCAGCGGCTCGGCCGCCGCTTTCGTGGCGAGCTGCTCGCCCCCGCGCCGGCCCGGCTGGGGGGACGCGGACGCCAGCGCAGCCCGTGAGCCGGCCGGGGACCCCCAGCCTGACTGCTGGCTGTCTTGCAGGCAAGTGGGGCAGCATCCGAGCCAGCGGGCGCATGAGCAGCTACGCCCTGAACGTGGAGATCGGGTCGCGCCTGGCTGGGAAGGACCTGCTGGGTGGCCAGCACAACGGCACCCCCTCGGAGGCCAGCTTCCTGCGCCAGCACCGGGCCTCGCTCTACATCATCGGGGACAAGTCGCAGCTGAAGGTAACCCCGACGCCTGGCAAGAGCCTCCTGGGGGGGACGAGGGTGGCGGAGGGTCTGTCTGCTGGGGGTGTCTCTGGACGGCGCTGATCCTCTCCTCCCTCAGGGGGTGAAACCGGACCCGCTGCAGCACTGGGAGGTGGTTCCCATCGAGGTGTTCGACGTGCGGCAGGTGAAGGCCAGCTTCAAGAAGCTGATGAAGGCCTGCGTGCCCGGCTGCTCCTCCACTGACCCCAGCGTCACCTACTTGCGGTCCCTGGAGGAGTCCGAGTGGCTGTCCCAGGTCAGTTGTCACCCGCAGCCTGGAGGGGCCCTGGTCCGTCCCCACGTAGGAGTCTTTGCTGCTGGCTGTTGCTCAAGGGCATGTGCTCTTGCCTCCTGGCGAAGTGAGAATGGGGGTCCAGGTGCCCGCTCCGGAGCGTCCCTGTGGCGCGGAGTGGGGGACGCTAAGGGAGCAAGGTTGGTACGAGGAACGAGGATAAAACAGTCCAGAGTCCGGGGCAGCTGCCGCCTGGAGAAGCAGGACAGGACCTGCAGGACGGCAGAACGCTGTAGGGGCTGGTACGAGGCAGTGCCTGCAGTAGCCAGGGTGACCCAGGTGGCTACCGCTCTGCAGGACTGGCCCCGCTGCGGAGCTGCTGTGGGACCGGACCCTCTAGCTGCTGGAGGGAGCGAGGGACCCACGGCTCTGCTCAGGACCCACGGCTCTGCTTGTGGTGTGGTGGTTCTGCCCCACGGGCCTTGCTGTTGCAGAGGAAGGGTGCTGCACAGTGTCTGAACATGGGGGTCACGTCCCGTGGCCCTCCATAGCCCCCGTGCTCTGCTTCGTTCGGCTCACCCGCTTCCGGGAGAAAGGGTCGCTTCGCACAACGCCCGGCAAATGAGTTTCCTGCACCCTAGTGACTCTTGGCCCTTACGTTGGCAGATCCATAAGATCCTGCAGATTTCGGTGTTGGTGGTGGAGCTCCTGGACACGGGCTCCTCTGTGCTGGTCAGCCTGGAGGACGGCTGGGACATCACCACGCAGGTAGGAGCCCTACAGCTGCCGAACGCGACGGCTGCCTGTGGCCGTCTCCCCACGAGCATCTCGAGCCCCCCTGTCCCTGCAGGTGGTCTCCTTGGTGCAGCTGCTGTCGGACCCCTACTACCGGACGCTGGAGGGCTTCCGCCTGCTCGTGGAGAAGGAGTGGCTGTCCTTCGGGCACCGCTTCAGCCACCGCGGGGCCCAGACCCTGGCTGGCCAGAGCAGCGGTTTTGCCCCCATCTTCCTGCAGTTCCTGGACTGCGTACATCAGGTGAGCTCCGAGCGTGCCGGCGGCCGGCTCTGCACCGGCCGGGTCTCCTCGAGCACCGGGGCTGGTTGGCTCTTTGTGCAGCGGGGAACAAGTCCAGAGCCAGCCTGCGGTTTGTGGGTCCCGGGAGGTCTCACCCGTGCTGCTCCTCGCAGATCCACCTGCAGTTCCCCATGGAGTTCGAGTTCAGCCAGTACTACCTGAAGTTCCTCAGCTACCACTACGTTTCCAACCGTTTCCGGACATTCCTGCTGGACTCTGACTACGAGCGCATCGAGCTGGGTGAGGGCAAGGTGCGGGGCCCACAGCGGATGGCAGCCCAGTGCCTTGCCCCAGGTAACGCCCCTTCCCCGCTCTCTTCGCCGCAGGCCTCCTTTACGAGGAGAAGGGAGAGCGGAAGAGCCAGCAGGTCTACAAGTCCATCTGGGATTACATCGACCGGCTGAACAAGAAAGCTCCCATCTTCTTCAACTACATGTATGCCCCTGAGGATGGGGAGGTGAGAGCTCTGCTCCTGCCCTGCGTCAGCCCGGCCCAGCCCAGCCCCGGCGCGGTGCAGAGGGCTCAGACGGGGCTTTCCAGGGCCACCCCGGGGTCTCCTCGCCCGCATGGAGCTGAGCGAGCAGCCCCTTGTCGGCTGGACCATGGCGTTTGCCCACCTGAGCGGTCTTGCCCTGGGGAGGGTTCCTGCCGCCTCGGGGGGCACGAGCAGAGTCAGGCCCCCGAGAGCTGTGTCCCTGCAGAGGAGTCGGGGGGACGCAGGCGAGGCTGCGGAGGGCTGGGGCAGAGGGGAGATGCTGAGCTGGAGCTGTCGGGGTCTCGTTTTGGGCTCTTCACAAGCCGGGCACGTCCTTCCTTGGGGAGCGGAAGCGGCAGCTTCTGGCGCGTGGCCTCAGCAGGTCGGCAGCGCAGGGGGCTGCTCTGTGCCAGCGCGGCCGGGCTGCGGCCGAGCTGCTCGGAGCTCTCGTTTGGTCTGGGCTCCGTCTTGGCCAAAGCTGGCAGCAGCTCTGCCGTTCTCCGGCCTGGCTTTGCCTTTTCCTGACCAGCCCGCAGCCTTCCAGCCTCGGCTGCCTCTTGTTACCAGTCAGAAAGCATCGCCCTTGGGGAAGGCTCGTTGTGAAGGGACTCATTTCCCATCTGGACGGCTTGTCCCTGCAGCGTGGCCAGGGACGTGTCCTGCCTGGGCGCCGCTGCCCTTCCCGAGCGTAACCCTGCTGCTTCCGCAGGTGCTAAGGCCGTACAGCAACATTTCCAACCTGAAGGTATGGGACTACTATACGGAGGAGACGCTTTCTGAGGGCCCCTCCTATGACTGGGAGCTGGCACAGGGGCAGCTGGAGCACGTGGAGGAGGCGGATCGGCAGGACACCAGTGCCCCCCAGACAAAGCGCAAGATCATCTGGCCGTGCTACGACAACCGCAGCCGCGTGGAGCCTGACGCCATCTCCAAACTGCTGGAGGTGAGCGCGGCCGGTGGCCGCATCGTCTACGCGTTGCTTCTGGGTTTGGCGCCGGCCTGGGCTCCCCGTGGTGTCCCCACGGGTGGGACACTGCCCCACGCGCACAGCGGGACAGGGCTGTGGCAGGGTTGGGGTTGGTCGAGCCCCCGGGACAGGGACGGCGGTCCCAGGGGTCTTATCCCCTCCCGGGCTGACGCCTGAACCCCCCTGCAGGAGCTGCACAACCTGGAGATGGAGCTGGGGCAGATCCCAGAGCGCTGGAAGGACACGTGGGACAAGGTCAAAGCTTCCCAGCGCACCGAGGCGCGGCAGGAGGGCAGCCGGGTAGGCTGGGGGCTGCGTGACGGGTGCCGGCGTCTGGGGGGACCGAAGGAGGGGGTGGCTTTGCCCAAGGGCTTCGTGCTGAGCGAAGCGGGCGTTTGCTCCTGCAGCCTGGGGCCGAGGAGGGCTGCCCGAGGGGCGCGGGGCCGTCCTCCCCCTCACGGTCTGCTCTCTGCTCCCCACAGACCCCCAGCTCCCTGCTGATGTCCTCCGGCCTCTCCCACCACCGGCGCTCGCTGGGCGTGTACCTGCAGGAGAGCGGGGTGGGCTCTACCCTCAACCTCAGCCTTGACAGCGACACCAGCAGCACCTCCACCCCCTCCAGCGGGAAGCAGGGCGGCCGCAAGAGCACCAGCACGCTCTACAGCCAGTTCCAGATGTCGGAGAGCGAGAACAGGCAGGCGGGGGGCTCAGGGTGCCGGGGGCTGCCGGCGGCGCTGGGAGGGGGATCCCTCTCCGGGGAGGGGTGAAGGCGTGTGGGTTCTGCAGAGCGCGGACCCTGATGGCTTCTCGTCCCCGCTGACGCCGGGGTGCCACGGACCGAACTGCCCTTCAGCCTCTCTCCTTTCCGCCCTAACGCGCTGCCTGGCTCCTGCAGGTCCTACGAGGGGTCGCTGTACAAGAAAGGAGCCTTCATGAAACCCTGGAAGCCTCGCTGGTTCGTGCTGGATAAAACCAAACATCAGGTACTGCGGGGCAGGGCACGGCGAGGGGCGGGTGAGCCCCCGCGTCCGGCTTCCACCCCTTCCTCCCTCCGGTGAGCTCTGACGCGTGCCGGACCTCTCCCTGCAGCTGCGGTACTACGACAGCCGGATGGACACGGAGTGCAAAGGCGTCATTGACCTGGCCGAGGTGGAGTCCATCACCCCAGGAACCCCCACCATGGGGGCCCCCAAGACGGTGGACGAGAAAGCCTTCTTCGATGTGAGTGACAGAGCTGCGCCTTAGGGAAAGGAGCTCAGCAGCCCGCGGCCCCGCCGCGGAGCCCAGCCGTTTGCTCCGGCAGCGCCAGGCTCCAGGAGCTGCGGTGCCGCTGGCTCGCCGGCTGCAGCCGCCCGGCCCCGCTCACCTCCTCTCTCCTCCCCTGCAGCTGAAGACGACAAAACGAGTTTACAATTTCTGCGCCCAGGACGTGCAGCTAGCCCAGCAGTGGATCGACCGCATCCAGAGCTGCTTGTCGGACGCGTGAGACCGGCTCAGAGGAGCCTCTATTCCAGGCACAGAGTCTCCCGGGCCCCAGCACGTGGAGCAGAGGCAGTGCCCAGGCTCGCGTCCGAGCCGGGGCTGTGACTGACTGGAGCGGAGGAGACGGCCTTCCTTCCCATCTGCCACGGGGGCGCGGCGCTGGGGAGCCCGTGGCCTCGCACCCCCCAGGCGGCAGCGGGGGCAGGGTCAGTATGTTACACTATGGTAGGACTGCGTAGTGGAGGAACTCTTTGCGTTGAAGCAGGCCGGGGGTGCGGGCAGGAGCCTGTCCTGCTCTGTGCTCCCAGGCCTGTCTGAGCCCTGTAATTACCGTGTGTCCTCTCTGCACCTCCCGCGCCGGGCGGCCCCGCTCCAGCTCTCTGCGGCAGCAGGGGTGTCGTCAGGCGGCTGGAGAGGGTGCACCTCGCCTGCCCCCCGCCTCGCCTGCCCCCCACCCCACGCTGCTGGAGAGAGCAGGAGCTGCCTGCCTGCCTCGTCCTCCCCACGGCTTGCATGTCTGCCAGAGCACCGGGGGGCAACCAGCCCTGCTCCTTCCTGACCTGGTGCCGCTGCCCCGTAGCGCAGCAGCTGGCCTAAGCGTGTCCTGGGCTTCGCTCCCGTCTCGCCGGATCTGGGGATCTGCAGCTCGGGGTGCCGGTGTTCATGGGGGTGACGCGCCCGAGCACTGGGACCATCCTGCCCGGCCGGCGTCCCCCGGCAGCAGCGGGCAGTGTCCCCCAGCCCTTGAGCCTCGGCCGTCCCAGACTTGCACAGGAACAAATGCGCACGGCTGCTGTCTGCCCGGGGATGTCGGGGGCTGCAGCTGCAGGCTCCGCGTCTCAGGGGGTGACGTGGATGTGGCCGCTCTGCTCCCAGCAGGCAGGTGCCTGCTTAGGCCCTGACAAAGGGGCTCCCTGTCCTGCCTGGGCACGGTCTCTACCCCCACGGTCAGGCTTGCTGTCAGGGGAGGGGGGCACGTTCCCACGGGAGCTGCCAAACGCTGCAGCCTCCTCGGCGCCCTGGTGCGGTCCCCTCTGTCCCCGCTCGGCACACGCGGTCGCCTTGCGTGGGGAGAGGACCAGCCCAGCCCCCGGGAGCGCGGGGTCCTGCTCGGCTGCAGCCGGGGCCTCTCTGGCCGAGGGTCCCTGCCGGCAGAGAAGCCAGGGCTGGGGCGCGGCTGGGCGCAGCGGTGCTGGCCGGTGCCACCTGCTCTCTTTGCACGGGTCACCCCCCCCACCGAGCCCTCCTGCGGGAGGGAGGGGGCAGCACCCCGGAGGGCACCGCACAGCGCTGCCCTCTTCTCCCCGCTGCCTCGGGGCTCTTCCCCTCCCCGAGCCCCCCGCGCTTGTGCTCTGCCCGCGCCGTCAGGCCGAGCCTGCCGGCGGAGGGGTCTCGGCAGGAGCCCCTGGCCCCGCGGGAAGGCAGGTTTGCCCTGCAGCAGCGCAGCGCTGCTGGGGGCTGCGCGTCCCACCGCCCGCTGCCACCTCCCTGCTAGTTGCTGTCACAGCGTCAGTGCAAAGGGGGAATCTCGGTACAGAAACAGATCCTGCAGCACCTCATCCATCCCCTGCACTGGTGTGAATGCGGGAAGGGGTTTGGCTCCGCTCCACCCGTGGGTCGCTTGCCGGGAAGCCCGAAAAGGCATTGCGAGGTCGCTCGGGACCTGCTGCCGTCCGGCCGCTGGATAGGAACCGGCCTCCGCAGCCCTCCGGGCCCGGCAGAGCCACCGCGCTGGCTGGGGCCCGACCCTCCCGCCTCCCCGCAAGCTCGGCCAGCTCTTCTACCTGTCTTGTTTTTAAAGGAGTACAATGTTTTATTTCAGTGCAGAGATCTTTGTACAGTCTTAACCCCCAGCTTCCCCTCTTTGTTTTATTGTACAATAATGGCTGTGGCAGGTAGCTGGTGTAACATGGAGGTTTTTGTAACTTACCTGAGCAGTTGTAGATTATTGAAGTTTCTGTACATTGTGTCAAACATACAGAGTCCTTGTATTGTATTGTGCCTAGAGGAAAAAGGTTATTATATAAAGAGAAAACTAACTGAATTTAATAAAAAAAAAATTAATATGACACATGCCCTTTTGCCTCACTGCCACTGACATCGGCTGCCCCAGCCCTGTGCACTGGGCCAGCGCTGCGGGAGCCACAGGACCTGGGCTCAGCTCCTGTCCCAAGGGGACGTGGCTGTCCCCTGCTTCGTAGGGACAGAGCCTCACAGAGAGATGCTGGCACAGCACCGGGGCCGTGCCTGCGCAGAGTCTGCACTGGTCCCTGCACTGCCCATGGCAAGCGAGGACCTTTGTCCTGCGCTGCGAGGCCACGCTGTCCTACCTGCTCCTGCTTGTCCTGTCAAGTTTGACTCTTCTCCAAGGGACTCCGGTTCGATGAGCCCCGTGTCAGTGTCACCACGGCTCAGCTGCGCTGGTTTGCCCAGGTGTGTTGTTAGTCCCTGCCTGGGCTCCCCTCTTGCAGCAGAACCTCTTCCCTGGGAAAAGGGGGGTTACGCCTCAGGCTGCACCGTGGAGGGTGGCCCCTTGACCCAGCTCCACCGCACCACGCGTGTCCCTGCTGTTCCCAGCGCCCAGCAGCAGCACAATGACGTGGGGACGGGACTGCAGGGCAGCTGCATGGAGCTGCTGATCTGATGCACGCTGAAAGCTGCCTTGCTCTGCAGCCGGGGATGGAAACAGTGTTAAAGGAAAGCTGGACAGAAACCCAAACCCAACGGTGGGAGTTTGCAACTCCCCCCTCCCCCACCCATCACTGGCTGGTGCTGGGAGCACTGGGCACCCTGAGGGACCAGGAGAGGAGGCACCTGGTACCAAGCCTGCAGCTGTTTCCCCTTGAACAACCAACCAAAATACTTCATTAAATACAGGGACTTCCTGCAGCTCTTGCAAACCTGCTCCTGGCTGCAGCCACCAAGACAGAGACCCCTTGGAAAGCCACAGGGCACGAGAGGAGGCTCCATGCTGCAGCTTCCTCACAAAGCCCTGAAACGTGGTCAACGCAGAACACGCGGCGCAGATGCCAACAGGCTGGTGCCTCCAGGCCTGCCCACAGCTGGAGCCGCGCAGGAGGCCAGCCCTGCTCCACGTCAGCGCCGACTGCTGTCGCAGCCTTGAGCTGTGAAACCAGCACCTTTCTTCAGGGTTTGAGGATTTTGGCACGAGACACCATGGGACTGAGATTTTCTTACAACGCGGCTAACACAACTCAACAAAAGGGTACCAGCCCTGTGCAGCACGCAAACATCTGGCAATGTTGCCAATGGCCAAGGCACCCTGCTCGCTGCCTGCGGTTTGCAGGCTCACATGCCAGGCCTTGGCCAAGACTAAACTGGGGTAAGCAAAAGCACCGAGCAGGGTGGCAGGGAGAACATCCGTGACTTCAGCACCTCTCCCGTTAGCCAGGCAGCCGTCACGGCCCGCAAGCACCAGGGGTTTCATCCAGAGTCAGCAGCCCTGCCACGGCACGGCTCCCCGCCGGGATCACAGCACTCCCGTTCCAGAGGTGAGGTGTGCATTTGTAAAGCCGCGCTCGTCTTACGGCAGTGGTGTTGCTCTACCGACCCTCCCATGAGACAGCGCAGGCCAGAAAGCCGCTTTTGCCTCCTCTCCCCCTTGATGCCTTGAAAACCAGCGACCTCGGCCTCTGCTTTCGCCAGGGGCTGCAGGAAGCCACCCGAGCTCCTCCTCCGCCCTCCCGCCACGGGTCCAGCAGCCCTCCTGGGTGCGCGGGCAGAAGAAACCTGCAGGTTTCCGCAGGCACCACCCCGAATCCTGCCTGCGCTCGCCGCCTGCCTGCACTCGCCCCCTGCCTGCACGGGGTGGGGGGCTGAAGCTGGAGAGCGAAGCTGTCCCGCTCACGCGAGCAGAGGGGGGGCTGCGGCACGGCGGGGGCCGAGCGCGGCCTGCAGGAGGGAGGAATCCACCACTGGCATGTGAATTTTGAGCTTTTATTGATAGTTGGAATTTACAGCCTAAAACTGACAACATAGAGAGATGCAGACTTTTTTTTCTTTTTCTTTTTTCTTTTTTTTCTTTTTTTTTCTTTTTTACAAAAACAAAAACCAAAATAACCAAAAGCCACCAGCATCAGATTTACAATATAAAAGTTTTGACAGTAGAGAGACTAAAGTACATCTGGAATTACTCAGAAAAATAAACAGGGAAAAAAGGCAGTAATTTAAAATTTGTCCCTCATATATACACATAGATACACAGACATTGCTTACAAAGACCCGGTTTCAACATTTAAGGGCAGTAGGCATCATGAGAAAAAAGGCTCCCCTATGTCATTGCACTAAATTAATGAACCCAGGTGGGCACCCCCCTCTGCCACCCCTTCCCGGTTTAGAGGAAAGGCCACGTGAAGCTAGAACGTGAAGCTCGAACGGGATTTCCGCGCTCCCCGGCGTCGAGCCCCGGGCGTCGCGGGCTCAGCGAGGACCCTCCCCACACCAGCCACGGTCTCATCCATCAGCCGATACCGGTACGGCCGTTGCGACAGCCCCAGGACACCGTCTATGCAGGCAAGTGTTTCTTATTGCTATACAGAGTGCATCTTACCTATCAGCCACTGTTTTATGGGTTGGGTTTTTTTAAAGGCATAGATTCAGCCCCTAGCACTTGCTTTTCCAGCCAGGCCACCCGGGTGCCCGCACATAAAACCTGCCCCAGCCGCTCCTCGGGGAAGCACAGCAGCTCAACGGGTCATCCGCAGATTTTCAGCGAAACTCGGCTCTCGGGACACCGAAACAAAACGACTGGGTTTTCAGAAGAGCAGAGAAAAGCAGGTGCAGAGCTATGCTGAAAACCTGGGCTCACGTCTGGGCACCGAGCACTGCAAAATCCAGCTCCCCAATACCTTAGTGCCCCCGCCCCACGGCTGCGGAGCCTTCCCCCAGCTCGGACCGGCGATCTAAGGGATCTCCTGTTCTCAGGGGCCCAGGAAGGTTTCACCGCACATCCCCCACGGCCCGGACCTCAGCTCTACCCCGGTCACGGCACAGGGCCTGCAGCGGTGGCCGTCCCCACGGCCTCCTCCTGAAATGAGCGGCCGCAGCAAAGAGCAAACCCCCGGAGCAGGGCAGGGCCGCGGGCGTCCCGGCACGGTCACGCACCCTCCCCGGCCGGAGCTCTGCTCCCTTTAGGAGGTGCCTGGATGAGCCTGCCAGCTCCCAGGCGCTGACCGGCATCGCTGCAGTCGCTACAGCCTCCCAGTTCTCCTGGAGAGAAGTAATTATTTAAAAAAACCCCCGTTTTGGTTTATTTTTAGTTTAAACAAGCATTTCGGGTCCTTTAGCCTAAGGTGGCAACTGGTGGATTTTCTAGGGTGGACAGGCCTTAAATAAGTGGTGTGTGCTAACAGTCAAAAAGCCAAACGTTTCCAATCGCCTCAAGTCTAAATTGCAGCCTAATGCCAAACCGAAAAGAAACCGATGGAGGTTACGGAAAAGCCCCGGAGAAGCAATCCAGAAGCTCCGATTCAACAGACCATGGACCAAGATAAGGTGGCAAAGAATATTTAATATTCTGATTGCTTTAAATATGCTAAGTGCAAATTAACTGGTTAAACGATGGCGTCCTGTCGAGTTAGGAAAATCAGAGCCTAAAAAGGAAGTTTCTGTTTGTCTGAGCAGATACACCCTATAGTAAAAAATATCATTAGAACCACGGATATTTAATGTGCAATAATGCGTATTACCCACTCCGTGTATATACACATATGTATGCATGTACACTGGTACACACACACACACATATATATGAGACGACTGTCTTAAGCACTGCCAAACTGATCTAGCGCCAGTACTTGGGTTGTGTTAAAGAAAAGGTTTACAAAATATCAGATCAAGAAAAAGGTTTCTATAAAACTTTACATTTCAACTGAAGCTGCTCATCTAAATTTTAAACACTGTCAAAACCTGGTTTGGATACAAAAGGCAAAGACGGAAACGGACAAGGAACAAAAGTTAAAAATCAACGACCTCCTTTTCCATGAGCCTCGCTGAGAACAACGCCAAAATGAAAAACACCCTTGAGCGCTTTTTTTTTTCCAGTCTGAAAACACAGCTTTGCCTACCTAGAGAAAATGGCGACAAGTATAAAAGAGCATTTTATCTTGAACTGAAAAAACCACAAGAAGTAATTTCGTTCTCACACCTCAGCCCAGCGGAAGCGAGTCCCCGGCGAATCCTGCCCTTCCAGAAACCTTCCTCCGTGTGCCCAGTACCTTTGAGGTTTTCTATTTGTACCAATGATTAAGCCGTTTAGAAGGTGCACACTTACTAATCAAGAAGTTATATGCAAACCCAAAAGGTCTGAGAAAAATAGGTTTAAGGTGAATTTAGATTTAGATATATATATATATATTTTATATATATATATATAAAAATAGTCCCTATATACATTAACAACTGAAGATGAAGAGCAGAGGAAGGGAATACAGAGCCAAGGACATACACACCCAGCACGCTCCGGCCGGCAGCTCCTTCCACCAAACCCTCGCCCTGCCCAGGATCTGCTCCTGCCCGTCCTGCCGCCGCCTGCCAGCGCAGTCCTCGTCCCAGCAACTTCCACCTCGCAAACAAAACCGCCTTTTCTCTTATCGGGCACAGCCTTCTGCAAGCAGGGAAGAGAGCCGATGCTTCGAATTTATAAAAATACACGGAAAATATTTCAGGCACAGCAAGCAAATGGAAGTATATTTCTTGCTTCTAAATCTGCTCTTTAAATCACCAACAAGGCTGGAAGAAGAAATAATTTCCTTCCTTGACATCCCAACAATTCTTGTAATCACACGGTCTCTTCTGTTCTCTTCTGTCTCATGGTCCAAGCCCGCAAGCCTTGGGCTGCGTACGTCCTCGGCCAAATAGGAACCCAACGGGGAAAAGCGAACGCTCCCATGGATGCTGTAAAAAGATCTACAAAGCGGGGCGGGGGTGGACAAGCGTTACTCAGAAACGGGCCGCACGTCTGCCCGCCCGCCCGCGCTGACGGGCTGCGAGGGCTCCAGGCCGCTCCGACGCCCCTGCAGCACCCGCCCCGACACGAACGCCGTGCCGCCTTCCCCGTGCGCCTTCTTGGACCCAAACCAGCCGGCGAGCCCAGCCCGCCCCAGGGAAAGCCCAACTCCAACCACTGTCTTTGTGTCCAGGTCCGGTTCTAAGGGCGGACTACAGACCTACGCGCGGCCGCTGCTCCCGACACCTCCGCGGTCCGAGCCCTGCAGGAGAGGCGGGCGCTCCTTCGCCCCGCAGCCAGGAGCGGATCCGTCCGAGGGTCCCCGACTGCCGGCTCCACCGACACACGGCTGGGGCTGGCAGCTCCAGCCTGGCCAAGCAGAGGGGTTCCCGACCCCGGGGAGCCCCCCCGGCTGCCTCCGGCTGCGGCGTCAGCGGGGACGCGGCGCAGGCGCGTGCATCTCGTCCGCTACCGGGGGCTGCACCGGGAAAGGGCAGGATGAAGACAGCAGGTTTTCACTGCTTCACGACTCCTAACCCAAGCTGTACGCTAAGGACCCGGTAATTACAGGCCAGCAAGGTTTCTGGCGCTGGGCTTCTCGCGGGTCGGGCCAGCTAATGCCCAAGGACGAGCCGTGTCACACCGGTGACACCAGTGACGGCTCCTGCCAGTGCCACCCGGTTAACAACCCGCAAACGAGTGACGCGAGGGAACGGCTTGGGTCAACACACGCTCTTCTCTCTCCTGGTGCGCCTATCGGTTCCCGCATTCGTGCGCCTTTAGACATCCCGACTCGCGGTGAAGGCAGCTCAGGACCCGACCCGCGTCTCCTTTCACAGGAAAGGCCGCGGACTCGCGGGATGCCCGGGAAGGCCGACGACCCGCCCAGAGCCCCAGCCTGCACAGCCGGCTTGTGACGAATTCAGTGGCCAGAGCAAGGTCCAATTTCAGCGTGTATCAATTTAGCACAGAATGTTTTAATGTCTCCATTATTTTCAGTTATACTGGTATCGTGCTGCTGCTAAACGTATGAATAATTAGGAAAGGGAAGAGCTTGTCAGCAGCTTTTCAAGTATTTCTCAGTGACTGTTTTGCAGCAAAACTGCTTTTCATTCAAAAAACAAAATTCAGATGAGGAATATTTATATTTCATAAGGGGAAAATATTTACATGCCCATATTGACAAATGAGGTTTTAATTTAAATTACACATTAAATAATAAAATATTTAATATTAAATATCAGTTATATTTAAACACAGAATGACGTATAATCAACCTCAGGCGCTTTTAAGCATAGTTTCTCTAACACTTGGAGGACAAATTCAACGTGCATTTTTTAGCTGGACACCAATAAAACATTCTGAACAGACAGCGGGACGTACAGCAAATTTACCTTTACTACCCCACGTTAAACGCTCTGCTGCACTAGCCGCCGTCGCGTAATCTCCATCACCCTTTGGAAAAAGGAGCCTGTTCTTGCGTAGCCCCGACCTTAAAGGCAACCCACGGACCTGCATGGAGACAACGCTTCCCAAATGGCACCTTTCCTTCTCTTTTGTGAAATACCGACGTGCAAGCTGGCGAGGAGGCACGGCAACGCCGACGGCGATTCCCCGCGCGCTACCAGCGCACGGGCTCTTTTAGCAACGGTCCCCAAATCACCTTCACACCCCGGCTCCACGCAAAAGCCGCGGAAGGAAGGGAAGGGTCCTTGTTGCAGCCCCTGGTGAAGACGACCTCGCTGGACTCAGCCGGGCGCCCGCTGCGCAGGAACCACAGCCGCCGCCGGGAAGCTCGGCGCAGCGCACGGGGATGTACGAGTGGCGCGAGCAGCGATGAGGTTAGGGAGGTGTAAGAGGAAGAAGAGCACGAGGAACAGAAATACCTTTTGTCGGGAGCTGGATGGATATAAGGCACTCGGAACAACAGCGGGATATTTGGAAATTATTATTATTATTATTACAGCGTGGGATCCTTCCGCACATCACGTTCTCTTTCCCTGTTTCCTGGCTATCTGGAGATGAAACATGACGTGGTTCCAAAGCTGGAATGAGAAGAGGTTACTCCTTCCGAACTAAAACAAAGGCACTGGTGTTTTTAGATCTGGAATTTTTATTGCTGATCATTGTTCTGCCCTAGAGACAGTTCACTCCTCCAAGGGCACTCGGTCATCAGCTGGAACGCAACCAGGGCCAGCTCTCTGCTGGAGCGAGGACGGGCTCCGGGGCGGGAAGGGGACGGTGCCGGGAACGGGGCAGACAAACCCCACCCAGCCACGGCGAGCGGGCGAGCCCGACCCCGCACCCACAGGAGGTTGCCGTCGGAGCAGCGACGGCAGATGCCGCAAACGCGTCTCGGCGCAAGGAAGACGACACACGTACTCGCAAGACGACGCGATTCTGCCCCCGACCCCGTGACAGATAACTTCAGGGGAAGGCAGGCCAGGGAAGGATGGTCTTGTCGATTTGCACCATAAAAGGTAAAGTATGAAAGTGTGAGAAATGGGACAAACTGAAGTGCCAAAAAAAAAAAAAAAAAAAAAAAAAAAAAAGGCTCTATCCCAGCGAGGAGCTGGTAAGTAGCTAAGCGAGCACAAATGCCTTTTCTTGGTAAAGTTTCAGCAGAGACACTGACAGAGGGAGAGGAGCCGGGCAGAGGTTTACAAGGGAAATAGCAGGAATGATGTGGTGCAATAAATGGAGGTTAATTACAAATGAAAAGGATTCAAGTCCCACGAAGAGAAGTTTCTGGAAGGAAACAAAGGAGTCCCCAGTACTGTGAACTCTCCCACCCTGTGCTTTGGCCAATTTATTTTAAGAAAGGAAAAAAGAAAGAAAGAAAAGTCTGTTCAAAGTCTCAGGCAAAAAGGAAATGGTGCTTCAAAAAGGACTGAGAAGATACTCTTTCCAAAGGTACTGCTTCTATTTCAGATCATGTACAGGAACTGAACACCGAACGAACTATTACAACTCCCCGTGTGATTTACTAAATACTTCCTTTTTTTAACTTCTAATATTTTCATGTAACATGCGTATTTTCATGTGATCCATATGTTACAGTCAAAATTTACATACATTTATAGCATGAGGTAATTAATGGTTTTGTGTTACTTGATTCTGAAAGAGTAAGAATGTGGAACGTTAAATTACACGCGATCAATGCACTTTAAGGCAAGTTTAGTGCCCTGTGTTACCCTAACCGACAGCGGCGTGTTTCAGATAACCGACAAATCCCCAGAAAAGGGTCTGTCCCTGCTGCACAAGGTGCCAGGGAGAACAAAAGCCGTTTTGCCTGTTCACCCTTTGAACGGTTTGAGCAGACGCACCTGGAGAGCGGCGGTACGCAGGGAGAGCCCCGACAGAGAGCACGCGCCGCCGTGCAGGAGACGGATGTCGTCTCACCGCGGGCGAGAGGAGGCCATTTGCTGCATAAAGCCATTTTTCCAGATTGTCCTGGCAAGTCAGTCACGGTTTCACGTTTAAGCCTTAGTCTGAAGATGAGATGAGCAGGAAAAGAGTTAAAGTTTCAGTGCAAAGTCCCCGCCACGCCGAGCGGACCACTGAATGCAGGACCACCGAACGTGCCACCACGGTGCCAGCTCAGGGCTCCCGGCAACAGAGAAGCACAACCCTCCTCTCACGCAGGCTCCAGTGCAAATGAGACCACAGGTGATTCTCCACGCCCTGCTTTGTAAATCAAAGCCCGCACGGATGCAGCACCCGAGAGACCTGGCTACGCACACTCTAGTCCGTGCTTCAGACGAGGACAGAGCAAGACCAGGACCTCGCTGCCGGCAACTCAGCTCTGGCTGGCTCTGACGCAACGTTCGGCATTTTGGCAAAGGATTTCCACGGGCTTACCGATGAGCGAGAAACAGTTCCACGCTGTACACAACGAGAAGTTTTCAGTTAACATTTGCTGTGCCTCTGGTTAATTACATTTCAAGTTTAGTCCCGTTAACGATCTAGCCTAGGAGACGCTTCTGCAGTGCCTGCAATGGCACGCTTCACTGCAGAAGAGAAGCTTACTCAAAATCCACCAACAGTGGGAAATTCTCTACAGCATTTCTAGAATTCCTATAAAGTTCTGCAAAACTAGCTATGAGCATCAAAATTACATGATAAAAGATTTTTAGTAGTTTACATCTGTCCAAACAATTTGAGAAAATAAAAAATAGATGGGGAAGGATTTGTCCTTTATAAAAGCCCCCCAACTTCAGGGAGAGAAGAAGGATTCTTCCCTCCTGATCAGCATCAAATATAAAAATACTTTTTACATATAGGCGTATTTCGCTAAGATTTCTATAGTTATGCTGTGAAAGGTGACAGATAACAGTCACTAGGAAATAGTTAATTTTTGTACAAAAACAAACAGGGAGGTCGGACTGGTCACCGCAATGCCCTTCTGGTAATGAGGTAAGTGAGTTTTAGATGAGACAAGCTAACATATAGGAGCCAAATTGTTTATTTTCTGCATTCCCATCTGCCAGGAAGTTTGTATGTAAATGTACGCAGAAAATGCCTGCTCAGGATTACTGGGAGTTTCCTATCAGCTGGCATTTTGTCAGCAGCTACCACTGAGGGAAACCACTGTCAAAAATCACTTTCTCACCCCAAACGAACCAGCATTCCCTACGAAGTTGGAAACTTTAGCCAGTATGAAATCAAGAGGAATTGTACCAAACCCATTTCCAAAGAATCTTAAACTTTCACTGAACTGAATTTTGAAAATGGTCTAATACGTGAAGTACCTCTAAGGGGTCCATTTCCGCTACTTAAGACCTATAAAAATAATTAACGATCCATAATTCTGGAAACAAGCTAAGGCACTGTCCGTAATGAAACTAAAACCGCATGGTTCTCCTGACCAGAAGGATTTCTTTTTTGCAAGTTGTCATGCAAAGGTAAAATTATTACTTCAAACTTTATCCCAAGTTATTTTAAAATTTAGTAATAATGGAAATCATGTGCTTATGAGCTTACAATGCCCAAGTCTGAGATAGGGCGCTCTGTTCTGACTCGGTGAACCCGCTGGTGCAACCTTACCAAGAAATATTTAATACCAAATGTCTAAGATTCAATGAGTTACAAGGGGGTTTGGGTTGTTCTCGAGTTTGGGACTCTCTTTTGCTCAAAAACATTTCTTGCTTTGATGGGGAAACTAAGTATGTAGGCATCTTCTACCCACAAAACAAAAACTGCCAAGACAACACATTTATTAAGAAAAGGGGAAAAAACACTTGCAGAAAGTCAGTCTTAGCCTGTCTTACAAAGGAAAAAATCCTGTTGCAACCCGATTAGTTAGCTATTGAATCAAATAGAGAACAGTTACAAACAAATACCTAAGCCCTAGAGTTTTTAAAGATACACATTGCTGCACTCAATGTCAACACACTTGATAGCCTCCAAAGCCAAGGCTTTAGTTTAATTAGCTTCAGAGAGCCTTCAGCTCTTCCCGGCCCACGTTGCTCTTGAAAATAAAACTAAATCCTTCCAAGCCTCGCGTTAACCATATTATACACAACCATAGTCTGGATTACATGGTGGTTTGAGTAACAAGGCTTAAGCAAATCCTTTTACACCCCGATTAGGGAAACCATGCAAGTTAGGACAAGCCTAGAAAAGAAAGCAGCAGTAGCACAACACGCGTTAAGGAGCCAGAAGCTAACAGTAATGTGAAATGCACTCTGCAGTGAAAGTAATAGCTTTTCTAAAACCACTCTGAAGTGTGCGGCATCATCAATTTACAGTTATGAGGCTACTGGGAATTTTCTGTGTACAGTACTGAATGCAACGCGTCCTAGTTTAAGCCAATTAATGGTAAGGCCCCGAACGACACGACGTCGTGAAGACGGATCCACCCGAGTACAGCTCTCCATCTTCCTTCAGCTCTTTCCTAAGCATCAAACTTTTTAAAGTAAAGCCCCCATCCCATGCAACCTGAACAGCAAGCTGTAAGATCTTCCCAGAACAAGGGGCTATCTTTCACCTGTTTGTTTGGTTTTTAATGGCCTGTGATGTCCAAACCAGAGCAAAAACCCCACCGCCCCGCAGGCCCACAGCCGCACTCCGGAATCATGAACCAGCATCGTACCGCACAACCCTTGCAGTGTTTTCCCCTACTGAGTGCTCTCCCCGAACATCAAGGGACCGGGATGAGATTAAGAAATTGAATTTCACTTCGGGGAGAAGCATCTAAAAATATTTTATTTTAAAGCTGGGGTTGGCAAAAGAGCACGTAAGTGCATTACGCTTGCCTCGTGGGAACTCGCAACCGGAGACGCAGATGCGTTCAGAACAACAGAGTATGTGGCAGAACAGGGTTTCAGGGAGAACTGACACTGGGTAAAAAAAAAAACCCAAACCAAACAAAGAAAATTAGCATGCCATTGTAAACAGCAGGTTTCATTTTGTCTCTTTTTCCTAATGACAACAAACCCTCTTGTAACAACAAAATCAATTGTTTATAATTTCTGAACATGATTCAGGGTGAGATCACCGCTTTGGGAAGAGCAAGAGGAGAAGAAAACCTGTTCTTAAATGATTGAAAATTGGAAGATGAGCTGCTATATGGCATCAAAAAAGTCAAGTATTACATTGCAAAACTATCAAACGATCTTATGTATCAATATAATTGATCTGGCAGCCAGGATGCAGGACTTTCCTCTCTCATGAAGTCTCAGGAGACATCAAATCGCATGGCCAGTATCAGAGTACTTGCAAGAAGCTGTTGCACCTCTTCCACCGCGACTGGCAAACCACTTTGGTCTTTAACATCTGCAGAAATCAGGGGACTCTGCCACACAGCAGCTGTTTCCCCTACCAGATAAACGGAACAACTGAAGAAAATGAGGCTCTCCCAGCTTTACTGTGATTATCATTGCAATAAGACAGCGCTTAGCACAACGGAAGGTGAAGTCTAAAAAAACCAAACACCTTACTAGTGAACGCTGACAAAAATACTACAGAAGACGATTAAGAGTGTCAGAAAAGAAGTGCAAAGAAAGAGGTGTAAAAACCAAAAAGCCCTAGCACGGGGCTGTAGAGCCCCAGGCTGTGTTCTCAGGCCCAGCTCTAACTGGGCAGGAGGGAAATCAAGGCGCTTCGTGGCTGGAAGGATTAAGCCGAGTCTAAGGAGCATACACCGTGGTGTAAACCTTTAGTGACTGGCAGTAAGATTTGCTCTAAGTTATGCCACTGATCAAGAAGGATTTCAATTACAGCTCGCTGGCTAGTTTCTGGAAAAATAATTTTGGGATGCCACTAGACAAGAATAAAGCCATTTTAAATGTTCTCCTTTAGATATGTTATTTAGGAATGCCCCTTAGCTTCCATCCGCCTCGCACGCTTACCCAAAACCTTTCTGCTGAAAAACTGGGATGCCCGAGTCTTTTTGAATAGATGCTGAGGAGAACACTGTGGGTTTTTGTTGTTGTTTTTTTTTCTTCTGCCCTTTTTTCTTTTTGTTTTTAATTTGTGTACCCACTGGTGTTCCATTCTGCTTGCCAGCTGCAGCTCTCTAAAAAGCAATAAGGGCAGCAAAGCCTCGGGACGCTCACGAAATTTCTACCACGTTTTGCTGAGGACATCTTATCCAGATGACTAACTGGGATTTTGTCTGCCATAACTGTTATGACTCAAGAGAAGAAGCAATAAATTGTATTTGTGCGTGGGAAAATTTTGTTAGAAGACTGGTGAAACTGCTGAATAAAGTACCATCAGGTTCCCTGATCACTTCCCTTCAAAGGACTACCTCACCTAAACTTTAATTTGAAGCTGGTGGATACAAGTTTAGAGAGGACCTCGCCTCTTTGGGACAGCAAGGGAATTCAAACCCATGAACCCAACTCCAGGTCTCCCCCGGTTTGAAGAGGGTACGTAACCACCCGCCTGCCCCTAGTGCTGTCGGCCCTGCACCCAGCATTAAAGACCTGTAGGTGAGCAACAGAAATAATTAACCCAAACCACTCAAGTTTTTATCTGCTATCGGATCACATCTCCAAGGCTCCAAACTAGTTACGCTTGATTTTTCTGCGGCACAGGGTTTTTCTGACTGCAAGCCCTACAGCTGTGCTCGCCCCCGTTTAATACCCACGTACTGAACGCAGGAGTTTGGACGCCTGAAAAGAGCCATCTGATGCCATGATGGCAGCACTCCTGAACGGCCGTATCATCCGAAGGAGCATATTTTTCCCACAATCCAACCAGCCAGAGACAAATGTGCTACGATTCAAGAATTATTCAGCGTGGGCTGATCACTTTTTAACTGCTAATTGTGCAGAAAAGACACCCTCCTCTCCCAGCGTGAAAGCACGCGGGCAAGGCTCCGCAGCAGCAGGGACGCCAGGAACAACAGCGGGACCACTGGATGAGCCGCTGCTCTCTTGTAATCCGCCGTATCAATGCCCAGCTGGGTAGAACCGTTGAACTAGAATGTTCCAGCAGAACCATTTCCCCCCAGTAAGGTATGCCTTGCTGGTTTTGGTCTTGTACAACGAATGTTTGTCGATGACTTGCTATTGATCACGGAGCTGTACATAGATATAAAAAGTTAGGCTCATTGTGCTCTGAGTCTCTGCTTCACCAGGTTTCTCACAATATCCAACTGTGTGTGTATAAATATACATGGAATAATACATATTGCAAATATATATCTATATACACACTCATCAGTATACATACTCAAATCTAAAATTATATATACCATATCGATATGGACAGATTCAAAATACTGCACATAAATGAGGAAGGACAGTGCTGAATATAACTTCTACTGAGTCTTCATTGCTTTCTGACCAAGTATCTAAGCAAGCCGAGGGGGTTTTTAAAGGGTACAGCTGGGTGAAGTAAATCCACTTTCAGTAGACAATACATCCCGCCCCAACCTCGGGTACCAGTCCTTCCCTAGAGCACAGGGCTCACCCGCTGAGAAGGGAACACAGGTCTCCAGCAGTCAGCGTGCCCCGAGATGCCACCATGAACAACCGCCACGGAGACACAGCGCTGGCACCGCACGTGGCACGCCCTGACCTGCGGAAAGGGCTCAATCAAGTCACTGCATGCTGTGCCTTACGGTCACCTGAAAGCAGAAAGCAGTCGCAGAGCCCAGCTGGCCTGCAGAGCCTCGGGCAGCAGCCCGGGACAGCGAGGAAGCCAGCTCAGCCAGGCTCGGGGACCGAGAGAGGCCACAGACTACAGGCAGCGGGACCCGCCAACCTCTGCATAGCCACTGTGACTCCAGGTAGATGGGAAGCTCAAACTTACAACGAGAAAGAAATTTACGCACGGTTTACCCTTAAAATTATTTGAGCCAGGCAAGGAAACCATCACCCGACTCTGGATCTGTTCTGAACTGCAAACTCCAACATACCAAGGATGAGGAACTTTTTCTAGATCAGCTTGTTGGCTGGTGTGGGAGCGATGAGGTATAATTCAGAGCTTAAATCCCAAACGTGGAGGAATCATTCACCGTCACAAAAGCAAGAGAGCTTGTGCATTTCTACAAATCTATTTAACTACCGGCAAAATGTCTTATCACAACAGTAACTGGACACGAGTAATCAAATTAATAACCTTAGATAACGAGCCCCTCAGTAACTAAACTGTGTTTTTAGATCTGCTTACTGGATATGTTTAAATATATTATTAAAGCTTTCATTTAAATTTATAGACTCAAAGCCAAAAGCTAACGAATTACAAGTTCAGAATCTGCAACGGAAGGCACAGACAGACGCGTCCTCGCGTATCTCTCCAAAACGTTTCAGGGTGTTCCTGCCGCCAGCTGTTCCGTGCCTCTTCTCAGGTGGAGGTTACTGCTCCCCTAACCAAGGCTTCATGAACAGACCAGGCAGGTACAGCTAATCCATATTCTTGCAACATCGGCCAGCACGGCTCGAGGTGATGTAGGGTGACCCCTGTCTATGACGTAACCCAACACAAAGATCATTTATCTGCTTAACAAGGTGGCTGAAAATGTATCAAGCCAGAAGGATGGTCAAATTGTGCCTGCTATGGACATTTCCCCGTAACCTCTCGATCCTACACGGACTTGGTCATAATTGTAGCGTGGTGGAACCTGCAAGCACCACGGTCAGAGAACAGACTGGAAGAGAACTATTGCCATCACCTGGTATCTAATGGGACTGAAGCCCAATCATGGTCTTCAACCAGCTGCTGGAATAAGCTGCACCGATGCTGTATTAGATGAATGATTTTTCAGTTGTCATAGTTATCATTTTTGGGTGTTTAAAGAATGCCCGAAGAGAACCTGATTTTCAGAAAACCTCTAGCACCAATCCTCTGAAAGTTAAGACTTTAATGTGTCTCCAATTAGGAACTCAAAACTACTAATCATTTCTGATAATCCTGGCTAAGAGTGGGATTGATCTCCAAATAGCAAGCAGGGTAACCGAAGCAGAAAGTGAGATTTTTCCTCCCAGCACAATGTAACTTTAAATTATTTATTTTAAATTACAAGGAGTGAGTGAGAAGACTTCCAGAACAACAGTACTGTGCCATGAAAGCACCTGCTTACCGAGTAATTGCAGCTGAGAGAAATCACAGCTATGTCAGCAGCATACAAGTGGCCCACAACCCTAGCACACAACTTCCAAGATGCACACAGCAATCTCATCCTGCTTTCTGCACTGCAACCTCCATATCTGGTATTCCAGCAAAGCAAATCCTCAAATTTCCCTAAGAGCAAAAATGAAAATATGTTATCTTTGGGCACAGAAGGATAACCTCGTGCTGCGGGTACGTCACCGTCGGATACTGATCCAGCAGAACAGACTGACTCTAACAGCGAAAGCGTTTTGTTCATCTCACTCCCCCCCCACACCACCTCGCAATACAGTTAAGAAAATTTCATATGCACTACATACATATCACAGTTAAAAATAAAGTATTCTTTAAAAAGACTGAAGTCTGGCTAGGATGCCTTTGCTCATAACAACAGATCTGTGTGAGGTACTTTTTCATACTCACAGGGTAAGTCCCTCGTTATGCACAAGTGAGAATATATCTGAAAATAAGCTATTTGGCTACCTATGTGTCAAGCTTCATGCTTTTATTCCAAAGTGAATGATTTTCCAGCTTAGGTCTTGGACTAATAAAGTAAGCGGCATTTAACATTTGACAGGTGAATTTCAGCATACAGCTTACACACAAAGCAGGCCCAGCTCTGTATCTAGACTACAGGGGTAGAGAATAAGCACTGGAGCACTGGTCGTGGCGATCTGCTGTCACCAGCCCGAGCCTGCTTCTGCAAGTGGCCCAACATCTACACCCGTATGATCTATGTGCACAAGTCCGGTCTGGGAACAAGCTCAAAGCAGAGGCCAGCACCACTCAGTGCAGACCCGTGTCTGAAACTGGTACAGTCTTTACTGGAGTAGGTCCTTCAGCCTACGCAGAAGATCCTGTGTTCCAGAGTCAAGTACACACCTTCAACTGACCTCGCTCCCAGGCAGTCTGAAGCGCAGTTCATTTCTCCGTACTGTTTTACTCTACCATCCCAAGGCAGCGGTACGTGTCCCCCCCACCCAAACTTCTCCGTGACCGACTACCTGGGGAGTAACAGCAGGAGTCCTGTGCTGGGGCCATTTCACTCTCCAATGTTGTCACTAGGTACAAAGTGCAAAAGTGTTGCTGTTCCTGCATCCATTAAAAACTTTAAAAACAGAACAAAACAAACAGAAAAGGATTTCCATAATAATTTGAAAATACATTAGTCTCCAAAAAGCCAGCAAACACCTGATAACCTGTTTGTGCCATATCTGCTCTCGTTCCTGCATGGCAGCAGTCCAGTGGATCATTATCCTCTTAGCTGGCAAACACCACGCTACCTTCTTTGCATACTCTCCAGCCAACGGAGGACGACATCCGGGAAGTTGAGTTTTGATGGCTCGGACAGAAGAGACCAATTGCTAACCAACCCAAGATCCTGCAGTGAACTGTCACGTCTCCAGAGGAGAGAGCACTGAGCAATTCACTGGAATGCAGAGACTTCCCGTTTCTCAAGACAGTTCAGCATTACAGCAAGTTAGCTACTCGGCCTCTGGCTTGGGACAATGTCAATGACTTCCCTCCCACCCCACAAAAACGTAAAATAAAATCCCTCCCTGCTTCATCCCATTTAAAGTGTTTGCATCTTTTCCTCCTATGAAATGTTTCCGATAAGGCTTTATTGCTATACAAAAGCGGTGCAAATGCTGCCCAAAGACAGCTCCATCAGGAACTTTGGTCACACGACTGCGGGACTCTTGTGCACTGTCCAAGTCCCAGCGTTAGACCTGCTACCTTTCTGAAGAGAAGCTGAATACTGTGTGCAATAACACTAAGAAAATAGGACTGAACCCCAAATACAAAACAAAAACAAGGGAGAGAGGGAAGGGGACAAGGAACTAAAATTAGGCAGAAGGCTTGCTTGGGAAGAACCCCATCATTCCTGTGATGACTAACTGATCAATGCTACATTTAGACAATGCAAGTGTCTTTCAGAACAGATTGTTGGTGTTGAAACTGCGTGTCTGGTCCTGAATGCCAGCTCTCTCATCAATGCAGCATTTATTAAAAAATAAAATTAAAAAGAAAAAAAAAAAATTGACAAATTGCATCACCAGGTAGCAGCCTGGCCTGGATCACACACATCCCATTGCATCTGTTTCATCAAGCAGGGCCATTTAATGTGGCTTCAGCACATGGCAAGACTTCTTCTTTCCTAAAGAGAAACCCAAAGAGTAATATTAGAGAAATATAACTACTGGAACATACTCGCTCCTAAAGCTTACTTTCATCCTGGTTGGAAACTTTCCTCCTCAGTAGTATCTGAGCCATCCTTCCTCTATTTTTGTTTCTTCTGCCTGCTAAAACATTATTAGCTTCCTAATGAGAACCTCCTCCAAGTCCTTTACAAAATACTACATTTAAAATTCAAAACAGAAACGGAGAAGTCAGCTTTGACTGCTGATTACACAACAGTAATTAACTTATTGAACCAGAAGTTTGGAACATGACCGTCCTGGTCCTGAGTCCACCAGAAGGCCCTGACCTGACCAGCCTTGTCTGGGGCCTCCCCCCCAGGCACCCTCTGCCATCAGCCTGCGAGCTGGATTTAGGTCTTTGCCGGAGCTACGCCGAACGCGTGGCTTTGCACTTTCCTGCCGCAGACCTGCTGACTTGACTCCATGGCTTGTCCCGGGACCTGCCTCATCCCAGGATGAGGACGTGAACGGCGATCGCTGGAGGGGGTCCCATGGGACTGGGCACCTCGTCTGCAGGGTTTTTGCCCCCCGCTTTGCTGTCACCCTCCGGGCCCGGGTCAGCTCCCCCTGCCCGCTGCTGCACTCGGGGCCCTGACAGCACCTGGGGTGCGGTGGTGAGAACAACGACCCGATGGGATACTCGGCTTCCTCCCCAGTACGAGTTACACTAGCCCTAGAATTTGTGTGAGACTGGCTGTAAATTGTGGGCTCAAATGCTAGGCAGTAGCTGTACCGGGGAGACGTAAGAAGCGATAGTGCCGACAGCCAGGACGGATTTTAATGGAGTGGAGTTGAGTGGATCGGTTGCATGAAGCTCAAAGTGCTGGTTAGAGCTTCTTCCTCTCACCACAAGTACCCAACAGAAGAAATTCCCGTAGGATGGCCCAGACGTCTGGCTTCAGCTAAGCACCATCGTCTGAGATTCAATCTAACAACAAGCTTGCTCCAGGAGGATTGAGACACCCAAGAGACGCTGTCTTAGCTCAAGAAGAGCAGAAGCACCTCGTTATTGAGACACATCTCTGGCCAAAACCAGGAGCCAGAGCAAAGCTATGGAGGTGATAGCACTAGACATGCAGAAGGATTGGTTTCCATGTTTAAAAAGACCTAAACTGTCACATTCACAAAAAATTATTAATACCATTTCTCCTTGAGATAACTTCCAGTTTCAGTTATCAAAACACATTCCCACATTTCCTCATAATATTTTAAATGTCTGTATTTTCCCCTGGATGTACAAACCCATACTATCTATTTGTTATGCATGAGTAAGAAATTAGAAGTCCATTATTTTAATAAAACAGATGATTTGACAGCACTTCTGGGAAACTGGAAGATATGTGCAATATATCGCAGTAATAGCTCTACACTACCTGCAGTATAACGCACTCCAAGACACTCCAGATGTGCTACTCATGTAACTTTGACCGTACACTCGTGGTAGAATAACCGCATTCAGTGACATGGTAAAAACCGATTCTCTGTCACAGGCTGGTAAAGGAGAGTTTTGACCATCTCACCTGTCTTTCGTGGCTGTTTCCGTGACAGCTGTGACAACAGCGGCGGTGTTCTGGTGCTCCTCCGAGTGCTGGGCCACGTTGTTCAGGGGCTTGGATGCTTTTGTCGTTCCGATGTCAGTGATGGCCAGCTTATCAATAACCATGCAGTCTGCATCGCTGTGTGGGGAGAATTCAAGTTCGTGTTAAAATGCCAATTAACGGGGCTTAAATTCCAACGGACAAAAAAATATTCCTCCTCCTCTCCTAGCACAGGCCACAAAAGTCCCATAAAGAAATAAGAACTGAAAATAAACTGGAATTAAAAAGCAGCGTACGCATCCTGGAGGCTATGCTTCCTAAAAATCAACAAGACACCAAATACGCACAAGAACGACAGCTCCTCAAGAAAGGCATTCCCATTTCCTGCAGCAAACTCTGGCCTAAGAGTTCCCCATGTATCCCCATCGCCTGCAAACCAGACATTTCACCACCCTCCGCAGCTACCTCTGCTGGTGCGCTCTCCTACGGACAAACACAGAGAACAAACAGCAGAAGGATGCAAACGGGGAAGTACATTCGGCCAAGACTTTGCAAGTTTAGAGAGTCCAGAAAATCAAGTTTACCACCGGGAGCAACAAACCAAAAGCAGACCTCTTGCCCGGCGGTAACTGGAGACTGTCAGCACCAGTACCCAGGACCACAGAACAGCCCGCGCTGGAAGGAACCTCAGAAGACCCGCTGGAAGGAACCTCAAAAGACCCGCTGGAAGGAACCTCAAAAGACCCGCTGGAAGGAACCTCAGGAGACCCTCCGGTCCAGCCTTTCGTGGGAAAGGCAGCCTAGAGGAGCTCACCTCTCCTGGAATTGCCCTCTGTTGGCCACCACCACCAAGCAGATTTCCCAGCTCCTTAAACTGCCGGTTTTGGCAAAGCGTGTTTCTGATCTAATACAGGCACCTACGCTGCTCTACTCCGCAGATTTTTCCCAAGTGGCACCTGATACTTCTGTGTGCACCTAGAAAAGACCTAAATTTAAGTACAGAACTAAAATCCTGAGGAAGAAAAAAAACTTGATTGGATGTTCATGAGTGGTATCTTCAGAAGCCAAACACGGTTAAATTAACTTGCTTTCAGTAACACATGGGATGACAGATTCCCATGCCTGAGGGATAACATTTCCAATGATGTCTCCCTACAACAAAACAGAAGCTCAAATCCTGAAAAAGGAAAAAAACTGCTAGCACAAAACCTCCAAATCTTCTACATTTGTATTAAAAAGACCCGTATTTCTAACTGGAGAAGTTATTTCTGTGAACATCTTTATTTTTTGCCTTCTAAGGCAGAGGACAAGCTTGCATGTGAATGATCTTCCTCACAGTTTTAACCCAGCCCCAGTTTCAAGAATGATTTCTTCTCCTTCTTTCAGAGAGCACGCCTACAAAAATGGAAGGAAAGCTCAGCAGATGACTGAGCTGGAACCCTGTCACCAGCTGCCGGGGGAGTTTATAATGCGTACATATAATCACAGTCTGGTAATTAAGACATGTGACAGAGATTTTGAGATCAAGGTTCTATTTCTGTAGCTACTTTTCTGTGTGCTCTTGAAAAAAATACATAAAAAATGAGGAATAATGAAATCAAAACATTTATCTTCCTAAAGGGCTAACATGCTCTTAGAAAGAAATACCGCAAGTACAAAAATATACCTTAGAGAAACTGCAGGGGATAGATGAGACAGCAGAGAATTGAACTACGTTGCCAGAAATGTCATCAGAAAATTACTTCCCACACAAGAAACCGGAGCTCATGAGATTTAAATTGCTCAAAGATAAACTTCTTAAATTCAATCACTAAAATTTCCGTGACACAAAGATTCCGATGTTATGAAGTCCTGGGGTTACCTGACCACGAAGGGGGCATGGAAATTCATCTCTCATCAACAGGCTCACGCAAAAGCAAAGCCGGACACGCAAACCTCTGCAGAAGGACACTTACAGGCCAAGCTAATGGGGTAAAACAAGCCAAGGAGTTTGTGTGGAACACAGAATACTATGACCCATGCAGGAGGGTTAATAACAATATCTAATTCTAGCCTAGAATAAACTCTAGTACCTATAAATATTTTGCATTAGTATTCCTCTGGTCAGCTTATTTTGAGCAGCTCGCTGTGTCCCTTAAACGCCAGTCTGGTACAACCCTGCTGCCAGCGCAGTCATCAAATGGTCCACCGCCACGTTGCCAAACCCCGACCGGGCTGAGGGCAGGGGCAGGGAGCATGTTACCGGCAAAGAACAGAACTCTGCTCTCACGAGGCTGGTTAAGGCAGGCTCAGGAAGAAGAGTTATCAGCAACCATGTCTGTATCTCCTGTAGACTCTTCTTAGTTAAGCTCTGCAAACATCTCTCTCATACTTCCCACTCCAGAAAGAATTAGGAATTTTTAAGCTCTAATTCAAAGCCGCCACTTGTACAAATTTTCCGACAGCAAGCGTAAGTCTGTCCAGAACCGGGTCTTTTTTCACAACGGACAAGCACTCAGCACAAACAAGTTGTGAATGCCACCTACAGCCATGCCCACTGGGCTTTCCAACACAAGAGCCAGGACAATTTTCCTTTATGTTCACCAAGTTCAACATCGTAGCCAAATTCTGCAACTTAACCACCAAGTTTGTAAACACCACTCTGGAGGTCACTTGTAACAGAGACTCCTCTCTTCCTACAAGCACTGCAATGCTTTCCGAGATCTCTCAGCACCCCCACTGCACAAGCTGAATGCCCAAACTCTTCAGTCTTATCAGAAAGTAAGTCTAGAAAATATGACCTGCATTATTAGGCCCAGTCACCTTGCCCTCTAGAAGGTTAGAACAGAGTTTGCATAAAATAAGTTGGAGATGTCTCCTCCTAACCCCTGGCTGGTTGCTTCAGGACAGCCCTGGCATGGTCTGGTGGTGTTCTCCTCACCTGGGTGCTTGGTGAGTATCGGGCTTAGCAGAGCTGATCAAGTTTGCTTCACCATAGGTATAACACAGCTGAGCTCAAAGCGTCCCGAACAGGACAGTCTCTGCTTGACCTTTATGCAACAGGGCTTCTGCAGGAGAACTGCAAGAAGATAATCTGGGGGTCTAGAGACAGAAGAAACTTTGTGGCAGCAGTGGACTATTATTACTGCCTGGTGTCTAGCAAAGTGAAGAAAGAAGGCAATTAATCAGCTGGGAATCTCCGGGAGGCGTAAATACCTGTGTGCTACTACAGACACTGGCAAGGAATACCTCCCGCCGGATCCAACTTCAGAACGTGGAATCTGGTGAGTCTTGGCCGTAGTCACTTGGGGGTGAGGAACCCTCCAATGGCACGCTTCACAGACTGCTCTGAAGCATGGCAGGGGATTGTAAAGAGACTGAAAGGGAACCGAGTCATTTCTTCTCGTTTACTCTTCCTGATGTGTTCGTTACCTGATGTATTTCATAGCTTAAACATCACCTATGCTTTGTCTTTTAAGGCAGCGAGTTCCTTGAGGCAGGTACCATCACGTCTCCTCTGGGTGATGCGTCCTGCCAAGCACTCGGACTTCACTTAGAATAATTATCCGATAAACTACAATAATAATTTTAAGCTAAGAAGTAGTCAAAACACTACTTGTTCAAAAGCTGTTATTTTATGTTAACTGATGTGTACATGTATTAAACGTATTAAACTACCGAAACACTTCTGGGTCAAAGCCGCTGGTGTCTGTGCAAAATATATGCACACGCATACATACACATATACTGCCCCGCCACTGGGAAACGTGAACGGGCTTTCTGTTTACACGCGCAACCAGAAGAGAAGGTAGTCATGGAAAGCCGTGGCAGTATTACATCTGGTTTCAAGAACCTTCCAGTGACCTCTCCCAAATGCACACGCGTTGCTGTAGACAAGGGACTCGGGAAGGTGAACTTTGGCTTCTAGCTGCCTCTGGGGAAGGCTTCACCTTCTGCTGGAAGCCCAGGAGGGATGAGGCCGCCTGGGGTGTAGGACTTGCTCATCCCGCACTCCTGTGAATGCTTTCCAGAGATTTGCTTTTCACACGCTCCTGGAAACTTGCAGCTCTCTTCAAGTAGTGAGTTTCAACTCCATCAACTTCTTTGAGAAAAATCTGCCACAAAGACAGCATGGAGTTCTTGGCTTTTACTACATGGAAGATAATATATGTAAGAAAGAAATATTATATATCCTCCTTCCAGACCTTAGGTGCTACAAAAGGGTTGCTCATTCTTTTTTGCTCTAATGCCCAAATCCTGCAAATGCAAAGGTTCCTCAAACTAACAATACAACTGTTTTCCCTGAAGTGCAATTTCTTCTTAGAAAAACAGCATTCAACAAAGTTCACACTTGATCATTACCAAATTGTCATAAAACTATTCCGTATCAAAACTGATACCCAGTCAAAATAAAGTGATGTGCTGTTCTATTTATGAAGATGAAAACGTCAGGAGCTCACTTAACTTGTGACAACAATTCAGTTCTTCCTGTACATTTCCACCAGCTCTACAGAGAAAATGCTTTAGCACTGCAATTTTTTTGAACACCTCTCTCTTGCCCAGTTGCATTGTGCAAACTTATTTTTAACAGCCATTTCGACAGCACTACTGCAAAACGCATCCTGCTCTCACCCTGGTTTGCCACTGGTCTGTTTACTAAGAGCCCCTCTGATCTAGCAAGACAAATTAAGCTAGAACAGCTTTGCTGGTGGTTCAAAATAAGCCAAACTGACCCTGAATTGCCCTGCCGGATGGAAATCCACGTGCTACAGCACCTAATGCAGCTCCTCCTGACGCCAAGTGCAATACTGACCTACATCTCATTGCCAAGGGATCGGTAAAGAATTCAGGCTGTAGTCCCAAACGATCGAAGAGCTTTACGTATTTCAGGAAAGAAGGATTTGATACTGAAGGAAACGGCCTTAGAGTTCAATTCTACCCACCTCTGAAGCTCACTACTGTGGCTCCTGGGATACACTTTAGATATCCTCTAGTCTCTCTGGTAAACAATTAGTACCATAGACAACAAAACACTGTGAAGACGCACTAGGAAAAACAGTGGCACTATAAACAAAGAAGCAAGACGTGTATAAAGAGCGTAGCTAAACACAAGTGTCATGCTGAGCCCACAAGCAAGACCTTAAAAGCCAGGCTCGGCAACGACCAACCACAGGACAAAGTAAGAGATGCAAGGGCAGCCATGCTACACACATACTTCTCAACACACTGGAAAATTGTTTGTTGGCTGTTAATGAGACAAAGTCACACAACATGGGAGGTCTGGCTCCCAAATTTACATGCGTTCTCCCATTAAAAAGGCCAACACATGTCCGCGTAGAAGATCCCATCTACGCCAGTTATTGCACTAAGTGTTCACCTTTGGAAAAGTTTTCTGGTGAAACGGGACCTCAGATTAGTCACTTTTATGTTTCTTTCTGAATAAATGTACACCGATACGCAGCCAAATTTTACAAACATGGTGGTGTCATGCTCCATGCCCCGTTTCCCACAGCATGCTCGGTTCCCCTCACCACCTGCTCCAAGCATTCCAGCAACTCGTTGCAGTTGGGCAGCAAAACGAGATACACCAAGACAACCGTGTCTCGTGCTGATGTTTCATGCTCGTCACGTGCAATGGCGAATCCGAACATCATGCAAGACGAACAGTCGGCAGGCACAGAAAAGAAAAACGTATCCCAAGATGGGAGAGCTCAAAACATCCACTGTGACAACGTCACTCCACTCAGCTTGGGAAACTGGAGGATTATTTTCTCTACTGCATGTAAGCGGATGCTGCACCGTAACTCCTTGCTCAGTAACAGCCAACGCCACTGGCCGCCCTGCGCAAGCGCCTGGCCCGGGCCCCAGGGACGCCCGTGCGGTGCGGAGCCCCGGCCCCCATGCCCAGAGCAACGGGAGGAACCACTGCCAGCTGCTATTTCTGAGCTATTTCAGCAATTTAGGGTTGTCACTGCTGTTAGAACGGAAGTTAAGTACTTTCATCCCAGAACCGTGTATGATCAGAAACAAGAGGAGACTTTTACAGTGATTTTACAGAAACCGTAATGCAGAAATTTCTGCAAAATGCAGAAATTGCTAGTGTTGTCTCATTTTCACCTCACGTCTAAGGAAACCGCTGCAGCACCTACGGCGTCTGCCTCCAAAGCTGAAGAATGTACTACGTGAAAGTTGGCATCATACAGACACAGAAGAAATATATTTGTTTGTGACAGACAGCAACCACTATTGTTCAGATGGATGCCAGCCTCCCCTCTAAACTTTCTTTTTCAGTTGCTTATCCACGCTAGTCGGGTGAGGAGGCCCTAGGGAGAAAGGGACAGTAAACATGTCCAACCATTTAAAAAAAAAAGAAAAAAAAGAAAAGAAAAGATTAAAGGGAAAAAAGCATTTCAGGTAAAGTTAATGTTAATAAACTGAAAGAGAAATTAAAATTTATAAACATCCCAAGCCCACTATCACCATACACAGCAAAAGCTGGGGTTTTTTATTATTAAGTGCAGCTCATCTTTTAAGGAGCTGCTTAGAAACCTTATTTGAACAGTTCAGCAGCAAAATACTTCAGATAGCTTTTGAAAATCATGAAGAAGAAATGCAAAAGCTCGGGTTAATATCATACAGTTAAAAATTAAGCACACAGACACGGAAATGCGAGGCATTTCCCACAGAAAGTACTGCTCACACTGCGTACACTTTTGCATCCGTTATTCTGCTTTCCCCATCAAATGCAAGTCTCATGACTGTTTGTTCTGCTACGCGCAGGTTGACAAACAGGAGCAGCGTGGAGCCGCCCGGGCTGACGCCGCTGCGGAGCCCTCGCGCTTCACCCGGCTCCTTCATCGATTGCTTCTGCAACTTCAGCAAAGCCTTGCAGAAACTTCCGAGACCTTCACAGCTTGCGCTGGCTCCGACCAGCTTCGAGAACGCTCATCCAGCCAAATACTGGCAGGGACTACACCTCTCGGGTCACTCGTTAACAGCTTTAATATTACTACATTTTTCTGGCAAAAAGGACAGCCCAATAGCACGTACTGTGAGATAAATGCGATACGTACTCGCCTACTTATGAAAGAGGCAGACAACTTTCAAAACTTTGTTGAAATGGCATTGTCAATTATTGAAATAGTAAGTTAAGTAAGTACATGTCGCAATTACAACTATTTTAAAATACCACACAGCTTACAATTCGGAAAGCCTTTAGCCTCTGGCGACTGCAGGCACATGCTGAGCTACATTTCTTGACCCTCCTGCTCAGAGAAGTCAGGACGGTGTTTCTGTTCATCGGGTAACTGTCCTTTCTGGATACAAAAGTTTACATGTTTGCTGCAACATACTCCTCTTCAGCCAAAACAGTTATGAGACATGCTTATTGCAGCGGATTTCTCTTTTTGTCTCTGATCTCATGCAGAAATTACAGCAAAGTCTTGCTAGCTTGCACAGTGACTGGGAAAATTCATTTAAATGGATGAATTCTAGAAAATAACTAGCAAAACCCCACAATTTAAAACAGAAAGAAAACTTGGGGGGAAAAAAAAAAGTATTTTGTAAAAAAAAAAAATAGCCTTTGGAAAACACACCAACCGTTATTTCATGGCGTATTACAGCATACAAGTAAAATATTTGTTAGTGCTGTTGCGAGAAAGTCTCAAGAGACTTGGCCACTACCCCATCTAACACAGGCAGCAACTCCAGGAGTGTGTGCGTTAGCAAACTGCAGCAGCAAGGCTTTCCTATAGTCTTCCTGACCAGAGCATGAACCTTCCTTTTAAAATAATAAAAAAATTCCTATTTGCAGAAAGAGCTCACAAACAGGTGGAATGGCAGAAGCGCAAGGACACGATGCATGGAACCACAAACACCGCATTTGCTTTTTAATGGTTCATCAATGGCTACGTTGACTGTGCGCATACTTTCACAGAGGCCTATACACAACCTCAAATGCAGGTTTTGGAAATATAATTTCTAGCATCTGTTTTAACTGATTGTGAAAAGCTGAGCTTTCCCAGTCCAGCGGTCCAACAGCTCTTTTTCCAGCCCAGTATGAAGTAACTAATGGGAGAAACTACTTGTCAGGTGGATGTTTGGAACCCTGAGAAGGTCACCGTCATACATACCCTCTGACTGCAGGTCTAAATACTCTGAGCAATACCCACAGCAAGAGAGAAAGGCAGCAATAGAGGCAGAAATGGAAAGAAAGCAAAGAAAGGAAGAAAAAGAAAACAGTAAAGATCGCTGAAAAAACAGACAAAAGAGTTAACTTTGCAACCGTATCCTCAAGCGGTGTTCCTGCCAGGAGAACGTGCAGGAACATTTTAAAAGCTATTTCAAAGAGTACAATCACTGAACACGGCATTTTCCACATAAAATTCAGATCAATATACAAAAAAGCAGAAGATTCAGTACACTGTAAAAAGCATCTTTCTCAAGCCTAGCACACACATTCTGAAGTTATCACAGAACGAGATTTGGCAATACTGGAAGCTCTCTAGTCAGATAACTTCTGCAAAACTACTTATTTTTTCCACAAGAAACTACCATATAGAATTAGAGATGGGAAAGGAAGTTAGCTGAATACATTTAAAGTAGAGAAGTTACCTAAATACATCTGAAACACCTTCTTTGTGTATGATTTTTAAACTACTAATACGGCTACTTTAAGCAGAACTGCTGTGAGGGACACTCTACTAAGCCATGCAAGGACAAATACTTAACTTTCCAGAGTTTAAATTTTGGGGCAGTACGGGCAAACAGAGAAGCATCAGCAGTTAAGATGATGGTCATGGAGGGTTTTAGAGGCATGTACTGTACCAGCTGGAGCTCTCATGACCCTAGTGACGGTAGAATCTACAGAGTCCTTGTGTAGCTCCAAGGAGTATTAAAGATCTCCACTGTAGATTTCAGTATTGCAGGGAGGGGAAAAAGGAGAGGGAAGACCCATTTTGACAGAAACAGGTAAAAGTTTAGGACTTCTGGGGAAGTGCTTGTGGAAAGTCATCAAGAACCACATATTCAATCTGAAAATTCTTAAACGTTGAGTATAGTTCATTTCCTTGGAATCATTAAGGAACATGGTAAGAAATTAATATATTCACTACCGGCCAATTGAGTTTAACTGCATCTGTTCCAACAGAAGGCAGACTGGTTTGGGAGAGCCGAGGATACCAGGAAGCTTCCATTATCGTCACTGGTCAATACGGCAATTCATACACTGGGAGAAACCTGGCTACTAAACAGACCTGCAGCAGCTGAAATCGCCACCTAGGTAACAGGTTTCTGTCTTCCCACAGCTTCTATTTTGATTTTTGGCTACAGTTATAGTTGTGGAAAGCTACAGACACCTTTGAAGTGGAGACTGTGGTTATTCAAGTATTTACTTTCTTTGCCAAAATGGAATTAATTTTGTGGAATTGCAGTCATGCAAAACCAAGCAGGTTCTGGAAGCCTTGTCCTTACCGAACATGCTCGAGATACATACACTTATTTAGGGAGAAAAACACATTCAAAATTACACTGCTTGAAACAGCAGCATAGCCCACAACATCTAACCAGCCAAATCAGAAAAAAAAAATTCCCTACCTGCTCGGAAATAAATGGAAGACATAACAACAGGCCAAATAAGATTTACACTGCTACTGTGAATCAAGACAGTCAAGTGCAACACTACTCTGCTCACAAACACCATGCATTCAGAGAGGAAAAACACCTGGGGCACAGTTTGGTTTAGCTACACATGCCAATGGATTTAATTAGATATAATTCAAGTGCAATGAAAACTGGGGAAGGAGATGCTGCTTTTAGCACAGCAGGCAGTATTCTTATTTTCCTCATCTTCCATTTTTTGTGAAGCCAGTCTGCTTGGCCATGCCATCCCTATGCATACGAACTAACTCAATTTATCAAAACTGCCCTTCAGATGCAATCACCGCAAGCAAAGCAATCTCTGGCATCTCACTCATTTCAAGTATGGAGTGTAAAGGCCATCTGAGGTGGACATCCAAAATAAAAAACAGTCACGTTATTAAAAACTCAATTCAGAGTTGCCTAACCAAGCATACCTTTGGTTAACTTCCTCCCATAATTTTACCTAGTCCTGTAATCCCACTTGTTTTCTGAGCCACTGCTTTTTCACTCCATGTAGCTATTTGCTGGAGTGTGTACAGATGCCAAGAAGCTCACAGTGACTATCCAAAAAAGTCACATAACCACATTATAAAAAATAAATACCTGTTCCTGAGTCAGATGCAAAAAATGCAATGACTCCAAGTAGTTAAATCATACCCTACATACTTGTAAGGAACATGAGGAAAAAACCCAAATATCTCAAAATTGGGCAATACTTCCCAATACTACCCAAAATCGGGTAATTGAGGCCACACCTCGAATGCTGTGTTCAGTTTTGGGCCCCTCACTCCAAGGGAGACATTGAGGGGCTGGAGCGTGTCCAGAGAAGGGCAACGGAGCTGGGGAAGGGTCTGGGGCACAAGGCTGATGGGGAGCGGCTGAGGGACCTGGGGTTGTTGAGCCTGGAGAAGAGGAGGCTGAGGGGAGACCTCATCGCTCTCTACAACTGCCTGAAAGGAGGGTGTGGAGAGGTGGGGTCGGTCTCTTCTCCCAAGTAACAAGTGATAGGATGAGAGGAAATGGCCTCCAGTTGTGCCAGGGGAGGTTTAGACTGGATATTAGGAAAAAAGTCTTTACTGAAAGGGTTGTCCAGCACTGGAACAGGCTGCCCAGGGAAGTGGTGGAGTCACCATCCCTGAAGGAATTAAAAAACATGTAGATGTGGCACTTCAGGACATGGTTTAGTAGGCATGGAGGTGTTGGGTTGATGGTTGGACTAGATGATCTTAGAGGTCTTTTGCAACCTTACTGATTCTATGATTCTGGATGCACCACAGTGAACTGTTTTGAAAAGCAGCTTCCCCTCTCAAATGATTAGAGTAGGCTAGATTTGAGCCCATGCAATTCCAACCAAATTGCTGTCCAAAAGCTAATGAATCTCAGGATCTGCTACATCTTTTTCTGGCATTTTTCATTTTTTATCATTTATTGTCTATAATGTACTACTTTGACAATGAGGGGAAAATGATAGCTTGAGGCTTTTAAATCTTCCCCCTGCAAGACCGTCCACCGATTCCATGTCAGCCCTTGTACTTGCCATCACGCCAGGCTTTGCTTGGCTCTTCTGTGCGATCTGACCTGGCACCCCTGCCATGAGCGCAGGCCCGGATCTCTTGTGCAGCCAGCCAGCCAAACGGGCGATGCTTCTGTGATGTGGCTCAGGGGCTAAAATGAGCCACACACGTTTCTTAAAATAAACGTGTTCTAAGTATTTTCTTAAAACAAAACCCCCGTGACAAGAAAGCTGTAAGACACCCTCACACAGGACATTTGGAACCATGGTGTCTAAAAGGGAAAAGTAATACATCAACCCCTTGCCGCACAAGGGGCTAAAACCAGGGCGGAGCAGGACCCCAGCCCAAGGAGATTCCTTTCGCACCTGGTGAAAACAGCCTTCTCGTTCTTAGCATCCATAGTCAGCTTGATGGTTTCCTGGCCTGAGCCTGTGCTGATGGTTTCTGTGACGATATCAGCTTTATCCTCCTCCTCGTCGCTGTCGGAGCCTCCAGAGGAGCTGCTGTCTGAGGCAACCAGCGGCGCTTTCCTCGTGACACAGACGTTCCAAACACAGGGAGAGGCAGCGCTGACTGAGAAAAGTAAATAATTCACATTGCAAAATGAACAAAACCACAGGAACAATTCCCTGGGTACGACCCAAGTAAGTAGGGTGGTGTAAAATGGAGTGCTTCCAACTATTGCAAATTTTGAGATGATAGTTTCTGTGCAGATCCCACAGCATGCAATATTATTTTTACAAGTGAGGAAAAAAAACCCAACCCCACAAATCAGTGTTCTCCACCTGCCACCTCACGTCTGTGTTTAATACAAACAGCAGAGGAGACTATTTCCTTCACTTGTTGAACGGTGGTAACTCTGAACGGAGGATTAAGGCAGTCCCTGGGGTCCCTGCTGACTGTGACCTAGCTCTGAGAACTTGCTGTGGCATAATTTAAGCAGCTATACTTTTTGAAGTGTTCACTGGTTTCCATTTCACACGCAAGGAAAGCCTCTCACAAAAGTGGCAGAGAAGCATCGCAGTCTCAGAAAGTGTTTTTCCTCCCAGAGCTGCTCACACAACTTGATGTAACGCACAGTGCCTGACTGAAGATCACTACCTGGGTAGACTTAAACAAGGTGCGTCCATAAAGCAGTCATCGCGTGCGGTCTGGGCTCTACCGAACTGGATCTCCAACTCCACGGGGAGAGTATACCAGAAAATGCAGATGGCAGAAAAGGGTACCGTGCTACCCCTGCCAGTATTATCCACCTTTCAGTGGTTACTACAGACAAAAGTTTAATTTAGTTCCATCAAAGTCCTTTGTTAAATTTTATTTTTCCTTGCTCAGAAAGGAGGAGGGAAAGAAATCAGACTGAAGCTAACCAACTGGCTCAGCACAACTGCCAAGTATAACTTACCCTATCCTTTTAATTTTTGGCAAGGAATTTTATAACCAAGCATACAGTTCAACTAGGACTTTTGAACAGTTTAGAAATGAATCGTCTCTGTGACATCAACTCTTACTAACTTAAATGTCATCCTTTTCTTGCTGAATAGTATCAACCCAACAAACATTCAGGATTTCTGAGTTACTATTTTAATAGATTGATCTCTGTACAAAAGAAAGCCTTCAAGTAAGATAAGGCAGACGACACCAGAGGGAAGTCCTCCCTAGTAGACTTGGTACGCTATGCAGAATTTCAAACAGCTTAAATAATACATCTGTTTTGTCTTGTAACATTCTCACTTACAGTTCTTGTCCTGACTCTGCTTCGGGTTTCCATCGGAATCATTGCTTTCTGTGTCGACAGGAGAACTGCATCGTGGACCTGATTCTGAGCTAAAGGAAGGGGGGGGAAAAGCCTTGAGAATGAAGTGCAGATATCTCGCTTGTGCTTCTAAATATCCCCAACAGAAGAAATCATTAGGGCTTACTCTTTCTTTACATAAATATTTTTCTTCTTAAAAATGTATTAATTTACTTGATACTCTTAGTATAGCAGCAGCGATGATACGTAAAGTATTCCTGTATCGTAAGACATGAATGCTAACACCAGTTAGAAGCACTGGAAGGCAAAGGGAAGTATGAAGCCCTGATCCAGAACACTCAGGCAATATTAAAAAATAAAAGGGGTAGCCAGGGGAAGGGAAAGGGAAGAAGAAAAGATTACAGTCAATGTACTCCATCAAACTGTATTTCAAATATTCTTTCATTCAGAAGTTATAAAGAAATTGAAAGAACGTGTGCCCCTCTTACCAACAGAAAGGCTGGAAGTCTGTAAACTTTGCCCATCCTTTCTCCTCTGGCGTGGTGTTCTCTGGGGCCGCTGAATCCCATACGCTCGATCCAACGTCCATGGCCACACAGGGTGCGGGGGGCTTCGAGTTCACGGGCTCGAACACAGCTGTCCAGCCAGAGCCTGGAGACACAGAACAACGGACTGGAATGCCTATGAGTCTTCAGAACCTTTGGCCATCCCAAAGATACTCCAAAGTGATCCCAGAGACAAAAAAAGAATGACCACCCAATGGCACTCCTTCGAAATCTACAGGAAGCTGCCTGTCTCACACGTTATAGACATCAGCTTGAAAATCCCTCTTCTGATAAATACTGCTGTTATCCACAAGAGAGGAGCATCAATTAAGAAAAATGACATTATGAATGTCTTCATTCTTTGAGCCAGTGATTTGCAGCGGAACTCTAAGTACCTTAGTCTCCTGTCACAAGCTAAGGGGCATGGCTTTCAACCATTTCAATCACTAACCGTTTTATTTTGGCAGTTACAGGTAAGGAGTTGACATATGGATTAAAACGTTTAAGATCACAGAAGTGATCTTGAGCAAAACTAAGAACATAATTTGTTTTTTACAGTCCCAGCCTACTCCTCATTCATTAGAACACACTTCTGTTCCTACGAATCACAAGTTTTCAAAAAGCATTTTTCATTACCTTTTCTCGAGAAAGAGAAAGGATTGCAGAGGTCTGTTGTGCAAACGGATTTGCACGCAACAAAACTGAGAGTAGGAGGGATCCATCACATCTACACTCACATAAAAATGGAACCAAAATTCGAACCAGAGTCTCTAGAAGGGTAACTAAACTGACGTACGCTATCCACAGGTCACCATTTGTGTTGCTTATACTGGTTCTTCCTAACAGGAATCGAAATCTGACACTACCAAACGGGTGTAGAGAGCTGATTACTGCAATAAATATGCATTATGCTCACAGTCACAGTACAAAGACATCACCTAGAAAAAGAAACATTTTTGAACTGAAAATGCTTGCACCAAACAAGGAACGAACGTTAACATTTTCGTCCCTTTATTTCAGTCGACTGAATTTGTTCTGCTGACAAGACTGTGTGCCTCGTGAACTTACACAGCATTATTTGCTTTGTCATCTGGGAAAACCCTGTCCCTTTACAGTCTTCCTCTGGGCATTGTAAGAATGGGTTTGCAATATGCAAACTAAAACTAGAAAGGCGAAAAGGCAGATACATGGAGTGTGGAGATACTTGGCAGGGGTCTGCATAAAACTCTTATAATATAATGTAAGCAGTTCATGTCATAATCCTCCACTAATATTTTGTTCATTAGTATTTGTACTAAAAGAGCTGGGAGTATTCTTGAACTTGTACCTGTGTGGTTGTCTGAGCATAACTGAAGCTTCACACCGCTATTCTGAAGAAGCTGGGCAGGGCTCAACCTCACTAATATTTCAGAGGCAAAAAATGAAGACTGAAATTCACACTTCTCATCTGCACAGGTGGAATTACAGAATAGCCGTAGAAACCTAGCAATTTGCAAAGTGCTGTTCTGCCGAGATGATTACAGATCTCATTTCAAATGGGATGATGCTGTTTTAAACTCTTTACCTTCCGAGGAGTCAGAGTCTTTCTGCTCAGAAATATTATTCTTGTTGTTGTTCGCCGAGGAAGGAGGTGGCTGCTGTTCTGTCTCCTCCTCTTCTTCGGAGTCCACGCTACCATCATGATCTCCATTCTCAAGATCACTTTTTGACGAACTCTCTGAGGTCTGAGATGCTCCAAATCTAAAATCGCAGAACTCAGAATCAGAAAAACCCTTACAGCAGCCAGTTCATCCCTCACCTGCTTTCTCCCCCAGGGAGAAAGCACAAATTGCGAATTGACCAAGTGGTGCTGAATGCCTTTTACAGGGCTTATTTCCCAAAAAGATACAAAGCTCAGACAGGCAACAGCGGGCACTCCTCTAGATACTTCTGCTGAAGTCCCTAAGTGCTTTACTTGTCAAAATGCATCTGCAGAGTCGTAATGGGGAATATGTTGCAGTGACCTATTCAGGGCTGGAGATTGATACGAGCAGACAAAACGGCAGCAAACAAGGGGAACACGAGTGAGGTATCAATTCTGCATACGAATAAAACAACCAGGTTATTGGTGCTGGGCAAATAAACACTAAGGTCTTGGCCATTTTTCCTGTCTCACTTGATCATATTTTCAGACTTAGAATTATAGAAGTAACTTTATTTAATAACTGACTGCATCAAAGGGATGAAAAATTGTAAATGATTTGCCATGCCAGAGATGCACCATGGGAGGTCGCTCATTCTCATGCAAAACGTTACTTTTCTTCTTTTAACATTTTGAAAAAGAATATTCTGTCTACTACCCTCAGTCTTACAATTCTTTCAATCTCCTCCTCTCCAAATGTGAGGAAAGGAGTAAGTTCCAAGTATTTCACACTAAGGGTGGGGTTTTTTTAGTATCTTTGATCATCGACTTGGTAATTAGGTGTTTCCATCATTATTGCCTTCTCTCAAATTGGATCGTTGTTTCACATGCAAGACAAACCACCACCTCTTTCTGCAGAAGTGTGACATGTAAAGCTCTCTGTTTCAGGCCAGAAAAAGGCCTCACAGCACATGAATAACAAACAATGAAGCATGCACTTAACTAAAATGTACAGTTTCATAGCATTTAGGGGAAAAAAAAATTGACTTTTTGTTTTCACCTTACCGTGTTCTTGATTTAACTTGGGTTGCATAGGTTATCTCCTTCTCTTCCCAGATATCTTCTTCCTCCTCGTTATCATCAAATTGTTGGATCCGTTCATTGCAGCAGGCTTCAAAGAGGGAAGCATTGGGCTAAAATAATATTAAAAAGAAATCAAATTCCATTCATTCTTTGGAGACAGAAACAAGAACTTCACTGATGAGGAAGTTCATAGAACAGCATTTGTACACAACTAGTACCACAAAGGTGTTTGCATTTATTTCATTTTACATCCCAAGCTGTGCAACAAGCGACGTTCTGCTGCGGGAGAGTAGTAATAGCGCAGTATGCTCAGAAGCAGCAAGCCCGTGACAGATCAAGAAAGAAACACAACAGTAGCTCAGCCTACACTGCTTCCAAAAGAGCAGGAACTCCTGCATGCTGCTTCACAGCCGTTCTGTTACACGACCCTCTCTGCATCCCTCATAAGTGGTAGGGATATAAAGTCACTGTAGAAGAGGGCTGGAAACAACTCCCTTAAGAATACATTTGCAAACTGGCCAGCTTGGACTTGGAGAATAAAGCGATGCCACGTATGCAAACCGTCCCGCTTGGACTAACGACCCAGAGTGCAATTGCTTTCAGTGGCTGCATTCTCCCTGACAGAACTGCAGGGAGCTTCTAAGCAAATACGGTAACACTGAACTCACGTGCACCCCCCTCAGAACGTGCAGCCCTCCGCTCTGGAAATGAGCTTTCGGGCGCCGGTGAGGTGAGGTAGCCCTGTCAATATACAAATGATCTGCCTATTTGAGCGGTCTGGGATCTCTCAGTTAAAAGACTGACTAAGTGCCGTCTTCCAGATAGTGCACAGTCCCAACCAACAGCTGCATTAGAATTCCATCACACACAAAAGCTGTCTACTCAGGAAAAAAACCAAGTTAAGATAAGCACATAAACAGCTCTCGGTGGCTGCAGACTTAGCTGGCAGATTCAAAAAGAAAACAAATTTTCTCTATCTACAGAGCACTGTCTAGAGCAGCCAGAAGAGAGAGAGAAAAAATACTCTTTGTAGTATTGTTTCACTGAAAAAGAAAGTATTTTAAGGCTAAGGAAAGCTAAGTCTTAGTACTGACTGAAATAAGCCTCAGTCAGTAGATGAGCTCGGAACTGCCTCTTAAGCCACTGTCCAGCTTCCTCAATGAGTATTGATTCAGGTCAATAAAACAGAAAAGGCAAGACACAGCATGGCAATATTTAGACCCATAAGAAACCCAATCCTCCCTGTTTGCATTTTTTCCTTTGGAAAGATTATCAAAGTGAAAATAAGGTCAATAGATTCACACTGCAGAGAGAGAGAGAGAGAGAGAGAGAGAGGGAAAGATTCCTCCAATGTAAAGAGTACTACTTCTGAAGGTCCTCAACAGCGCAATAAAATGCAGGGAGATTCTCCCAGGGGACACGTAATGCCCCGAGTTCCTTAACTGGACTCACCTACGAGTCCAGTTACCAGTTTTCATTTACCAAACTAACACACCAAATCTTTTTTCTTTCAAAATGACAACAGCTAATTCAAGCATGAACTAACTTGCCGGAATCTGTCCTATTAAATAAATGTCCCCAAATACCCACTTACACTGTCATCATCAGCATCTATATTGAAGTTTATCTCTGCGATCCTGTCAAAGGGAGCACTGCAAAAAGAAGGGAAAGAAACTTCAGTGACGGTGCGGAGTAACAAAGCACTTTGCAGCCCCAACACAAGACCAGAGGACAGCTAACCAGAGACACTTTGTATGACCACTCAACGCCGCCTGCGTTTGTTCCCTGAATATTCACTTCCGCATGATGTGCAACGGCTTCCTCTCTTTGAGAGGAAAGATTATTTTGTATTTTTGAATATTTGAAAAAATACGTAGGATTTTCATTCTGGGGTCTGATTCAATACCCGAGTGAACAACCTTTGTCATTATCTCGTTGGTACGGTATTTTGAGGCTTCATGGCAACCACAGCAATGTCTGGCTGTTATTTTGCAACTCTCACGGTACCTATGCAGCATAAAGGCTCTCTTAATTTTTTTCACCAGGTCTCTCCAGCTGAACCAGATCTTATAGAAAAAAACCATAATTGATATGTCAATTATGTCAAAAAGTCATAATTGATTAAAAAGAGAAGGAGCTGCACCCAGCTGCTCTGGGCTTCCAGTCCTACGTTCACCCAAGAATTCCAGTGGGTTCCTCAGCATGAGACAAGACCCAGAGAGACTGAGTCCTGCACGGCGGGCATATATATCCACAAATACCCAGACGGGATTGCACCTGCCCGCTTTAATACAAGCTCAGGAACTTCAGGGAATCTTACTGTACCAGCGGCTCAGCAACCCCAATGCATTACTGAGACATGAATGCTGCAAAGCCCATTAAAGAGCCCCATTGCTGATGTGGACCAAGAGCGTCTATTGTAAGAGCAGCAGAGGGTGCTGCAGGCCAAAGGACTCCAGCCGACCAGCACAGCCCGGGGCAACGCAGTATTTTTCACCGTATCTCTACTTTGGACAGTGTTATTTTCTTTTAAAGACTGTTCAGTTAGTAAAAAATACTATCATGCAAACCACCAGGACATTGAAACATAATTAATACTTCTTAAAATATTCAAATTCATATCTGCAGCAGTTTTCAACAGCTAGAAAACAGACGAGAGGGAGCACCACTCCCAGAACGTTCAAGGCCAGAACAGCTTTGTAGTATATTCCTCCTTTTGTAATGAGAAATAGAGAGAAGGCTAGCACATCCCAGGTACAGATTTTGTGCAGTTTCATGTTTATTTTAAAATGGACATTAGCTACCTTCAGCAGTCCCTCACGTAAGTTAACTCTTCCCCTCCACCCACACACACACGAGTTCAGTATTCGCTGCTACCTGATAAGAAGTTAACAGCGTATTTTATTTTTTAAAAAAGTGTAGAACTAAGTAATCCATGTTTAGTTAAACTCTCATTCTGGTCTGGAGCTTTCTGGCCTTATTAAAGTTCTGGACATCTACAATGCTCAGAAAAAAAAAAAGACAGGAAAGCTGGACTCCAAAATCTTTCTCCATGTTAGAATACAGCTCCAAACTACTTGGCAAACACCTTAATAGAGTTCCTATGACCCCAGGGATCTTATGACTCTCTACTTTGATTCATGCTTGAAAGGAACTCTGAAGCAGCCAAACTATTTCCACATTGTCATTTCATTTATGATACTTCATGGAGCCCAACAGTTGCTAAAAACATGGTCTGAGCAGAACCAGCGAAAGAATCCTCAATAAATCAGATCTGGAGCAGCCAAAGAGTCGGAGCGATGTGGCGTGCCCAGAGCTTTCTGGGCTAAAAGCTCCCCATTTCTGTCAGGATTCCAGGACACCAGGATCCTGCAAGCCTTCGCAGAGCAGACCCAACGTATCAGCCCTAGGACGGCACGTACAGCAGGCACTGCCACATACGCTCCCTGTCACCTTGGATGACAAATAATTCCTTTGATTGAGACGAACATTGCCACAAGATGAAAGCGAATGGGCAAAATCGATGAGCAGGAAACACGCTGGGTGTCCTCCTGGAGCGCTCTTCTGTCAATAAATGTGTACTAAACAGTTACAATTTCTGAACCATTATGGACAAGCAGGATAATTACAGTCCCAGTGATTTTCTTAGCTACAATTTTTAAGGTGAGAAGATGAGCTGCAGTTTTAATTAGATTATAGTAGTTCTATAAAAGCAGCACCACTTCTGAACACTAATTCAGAAAGTCGTGTCACATTAAATCCACCTATATCTGCCTTCTCTGAACTGTTATTTGCTCCCGCCTTATCTACGTTTCCTTATTCCTAAGAGAGAAAATGGCTGAATTTTTCTGCGGACTTCATCAGAACACTATTCTTTCTACTCCTAATTTCAATAAGGACTTAATGCCACTGGAGAATATCCGTATAATTGCCTAGAGTTAGCTCTAATGCTTTGCTTTCTGTGCAATTAAATTTATTCTAGAATATGGCTGGATAATAGTTGCATGTTTTATTTAAAATGTTTCTCTTCAAAATGAAGAAATACTTTTCCTTGGTTCTACAACTGTCTTTGGAGATCGGGGGGGGACTCCTATAAAAAGAAAAAAAGGTCAGCTGTCTTCCAAGCCACTGATCAGTCTTCTGTTTGTTTCAAACCAAAGGAGGTACACAGTGAGGTTCATTTTAAAACCTGAACCAGAAGAAGAAAGATTAGATGCAAAGAGGCTTAAATGCTAAATATAAGCCTCTTGAAGTTTTATAAACTTACTTGATATTATCATCCTGGTCTGCAAACTCCTCATCGTTAAAGCCAAACTGATCCACAAAGTTAGCTGTCATCTGCTGGATCTGGTACTCAGAGAAGGCCTGAGCAACGGAACCCAAAAAGAGCTATCATTAAGGTGTCCAAAGATATTCGCTGAAAACACATATTCTAAAAAGCATTAAAATAATAGAAAACTGATGAACTTTGAGAAATCACCTACTCCAACCCCCTTTCTCAAAGCAGGATCTCAAGCAGACTGCTCTCAGACTTCTGCAAGTCCTGGACAGATGCTTCTCTGATCTGCTCTTAACTTCTTCTACAGAGAATTATGAATTTTTCCTAGGAAACAATTTCTTCGCTTCATTCTTCTATTAGAACGTTGTATTGGGGTTTTTTAATGTGTTTGGTTTCCCTTGATGCAATACGAAATTTACCTTGCTGCAACTTAAAGCCACCACGGACATCAAGAAGGTACTTCTCACTTCCTCTAAATCCCTCTTCCTTGTAGGGTGAGGCACACGCCTCCACATAACCTTGTCTCCTCTTGGCCAAGTGGACCAAATTCTTTCAACTTTCCTTCCTATGTCAAGTTCTACACCTCGGATCATTCTCATTACTATCCTCTAGTTTACCTTTTGCTAATACAAATCACTTTTGAAGTTTACTGCCTCCAACTGGACATTCACCAAGGAGAATGGAAAAGTGACTCTCTATCTTTGAGACAACACTCCCACCTATCATACGTTTGGGTTCCCACAGCAGCTTGGGCCTTCTATTCTTCAGCTCGCTCCTCAGGATAATTGCCCAGCTATGCTTTTGGTCACATTCTTGCCTACTCATCCATGCCTCATTTATGAAAAGGATTGCTTCTGCCTCCAAACAGAATCTCACACTTGCTCTTACGCATTGCATTTTTTTTTCAGGTCCTTTCTCCTATTTGGAGGATAATTCTGAATGCCGGTAGGTAGCCCACTCCAGCTACAGCTAAGTAATGCAACCACGCATCTCTGCAGCTGCGCCTTGTCGTGACTCCACTGCAGGTGATATGAGGCACCCGTGTTCCTGCCTGAGGAGTTCTGCGGGCTCCTGTCAGTATTTCTATTGATACTTGTCACAATAAAAGACAAAACTTTTTTTTTTTTTTTACAAAGGCAATGCATTTCCCTTTTTTAATGTGCTTTCTAAGTATCAGCTGAGGAAAAGAAAGGTATTTGTAATGTCAGAGTAGCCAGTTAGAGTATTTGGACAAAAGAATAACTATCAACTATTTTCAGCTCATTTTCACCCTTAACTAGATTTCAGACTGAGTTGGTCTTTTACTCCCCATAGGTAGCTTTCTACTAAATAGGCTGAAACTCATATGTTCTGCTAATGCTCTTAATGTTCTTAGCATCAAAAAAGGTTGGAAGAACTTGTCTAAATATTTCATCCTGAAAAGCAGCTTCCATATGTTTGATGGAGCTTTAGCAGAGTACCTCAGATTCTGAGGATCCTGAGATCTTCGCTAAATGCAAGTGAACCCTTAATTACCTCCGTTTCTTCCTAAGTCGAGTCTTTTTACTGCTCTTACGGCTACTGTTTACTGCTCTTTATTGCTAACATTTTAGTATGCCTCTTTCAGTTTGTAATAGCAGTCTGCATAGCCCAAGAGGAAGCAGAACCCCTCTACCAGCTCCAGCTCCACTGCAGGGAGGTGATGCACACTACCTTGTCGGCTGGGAAATACAGCAACTCACTGCAGCTGGTCTGCGACATCAGGACCACCCAGCCCCCCAGTGCGGAGAGAACCAGGGAAAGAGAAAGAACTATGCAGTGCCTCAGAAATGAGAGACACATCATGTATCTGGGACGGGCATGCAGTCTGAGCCAAATTTATTCCCAACTGGACTCTAGACCACGTAAGTAACTCTACTGGAAAAACACACAAGAGCTGACTAAGAAGTAAAATTCACTGAACACACTGACTAAGAGTAAAATTCAGGAAGCTGCTCTATACTAGGATGGATTAAGGGCAAATCAGAGAAGCAAGCTTCCCAGGAATAGTGAAGAGCACGTTGTCAACTCACCTGTTGGAGAGAAAGTTCATTGGGAAAAGCACTCTCAATGTCTTCATCCTCACTGGAAGAGTGCAGATGGTGAGTGCTCACCTGAAAAAAGTACAAAAAAATAAGCACCAGTGAATTCTGAGAAAGCTCAAATACGTTCGTTCCACACGTACGATCAAAGACCAAACTCCTCAGAAGGCAGAAACTGTCCCAATGAATAACACAGAAACATGGACTAGAGTTTACCAACATATATCAGAGCCGCTGCTGCTTCAAGAACTATTATGGAATATGTTTTCTACAAACACTCTGCCCTTGTACACCTACTTCATAAAAACAAGCAAATGAAGAAAAAAATCCCAGCAATATCACTTGGTTTTAGTTAAAGTCCAGAAGATAGCAGGCCTATCTGAAATATGCACAATATCACTGTTCTCACCAAATCCACTGTATTCCTTCTGTTTGTTTCCGTCAGCGTCTCTTCTACAAAACTCTCCCATCTCCCTCTACAATCTTCAGGTAGCTCTGTAATAAAGAGATCACCATAAAGATTACCACACCTCAGCGAGAAGGGATCAAAGCCAGTCATTTAGCTCCACTGGTTACCTGGAAGTTTTTGAGCAGACACATACACCTGCACCTGAGCTAAGTAACGCATGCATTCTGCAAGTGCTCTGCAAAGTGAATTACATTTTACTTCTGATTTTCTAAAAATGGTAAATTCTGCAGAGAAAGGAACATCTTTCATTAGGCCAACCAGTAAGGTATTACTGGCCTTAACCATCTTAACTCGCTTGTGGAATTACAGTGGGCTAAAGATACAACACTTCTACTACAACCTTCTGAAAACCAGCATACATGTGACATAAGTTTTACTTTTTTCTTCCTTTTCTTTCGTGGTGATTGTGGTGGGTTGATGCCAGCCAGCAACTAAGCACCCACCCAGCTGCTCACTCACTCCACCCCACAGCAGGATGGGGGAGAGAACTGGAAGACCAAAAGCGAGAAAAACTCATGGGTTGAGATAAAGAAAGTTTATAAGTGGAGGAAAGAAGAAAAAAAAACCAAACCGAGTGATGCAAAGGCACTCACTCACCACCTCCCACCAGCAGACTGATGCTCAGCCAGTCTCTGAGCAGGAGCTACTTTGGAAAGACTGTCCCCCCAGTTCCTACTGCTGAGTACCTGGCGTGGAATATCCCTTCAGTCAATCCAGGTCAGCTGTCCGGCTGTGTCCCCTCCCAGCCTCTTGCCCCCCCCTGGGGTGGGGACAGAGCGGGTAAAAGAGAAAGCCTTGGCGCTGTGCAAGCACTGCTCAGCAACAGCTAAAACAGTGGTGCGTTACCAACGTCGGTTTAGTCACAAACCCGAAACACAGCACCACACGGCTGCTATGAATACAGTTATCTTCATCCCAGCCAGAGCCAGTACAGTAAAACAATGGAGAGAAATAACTGTGACTTGTGAAACTTTCAGTCTTTACCAATATATTTACGACTTCTCAATTTTCATGTAGATAGGACAACACACCAAGCTACTATATTATCATTTGATATGTTCGTTAGATGCCAAAAATGGGAACTCAAGTCATATTTGTGCTCATTGTTTCCCTTAATAGATGCAGATGGAAAATCTCAGTTCCTCTCACACAAAAATGTCAGATAGAACTAGTTCTCAAAATAAAGTCCGAGGAAGACATGACGGACAAAGCCTGGCAACGTGAGTATCTCCAACAAAGCGGAGATGTAGGGCCTCTGCGATCATTTACTCTGGTGTCTCTCTTCCTCTCGGACAGGTATAAGGATAAGGAAGTATGGAAACACCATTCATTAACACCACCCTAGAATGCTGTAAATAAGCACTAGAAGCGTACGCATAGATCGGGATGAAAAGAAGCATTCTTTAGCACAAAAAGGATACCTTCAGCCTCCAGCTGCAAAAACAAAGTTCCAACAATTTCAATGTAATTGTATGAAAACAAAGAGCTGCCAAATTTGGTCTAGACACTTTTTTAAGTTATGGGAAATTGTGATATTTAACTGGAAATTCTTTTCATTATAAAAGAGACCCTCACAAAATACATGCAATGTAAGTCTTTCCAAAAGGCCTGCAAAGGTTATTTAATCAAGGGGGAAAAAAAAAAAGGAAGGACTGGAAAAAGGAGCAAAAGGAGCATGTACCTTTAATGAACTCACTGATTTGAGTCTGCATGGGGCCCTTCTCCATATTCTGTACTACAGCATTGGCTATCCGGGTGAGGTGGCCCATATTGCCTCGCCTCATTCCACCTTCTGCCCTGAAAAGAGAAAACAGCCAGTAGCAACATAGCCAGGCACCAAGAATCACAGGGTCACAGTCACAACCGCTGTCGTAACCTAGACGTGCTACGCGTTCCCTGCCGTTGCACTAGTCTGACATACGCACCCTACTCCAAGCAGGGTTAGTATAGAAGATGCAGCAGAGGAGCAGCAGGAACGCTCTCTGCTCGTGCAGGCAGGGCACAGGATGGGTTTACCCAGAACAAATGAACCTTTCTGCATTTTTTCATGTAGTGAGAGGGAGGAGATCGCTCATCCAGTTTGAATGCACTAGATAAAACTTAAGCCGGTTACAAAGAGTAAGCTAATCGGGGACATAGAAAGAGCACTGCAGAACTAAGTAATCTGGTTATATTTCCACTGAAGAAAACTCACAGCAATAAGAATTTGCATCACTGCTACTGAAAAAGCTTTAGAGTTTTACTTGCAATTGAAGTATTTAGCAGATGAATTCAAGAGAACAAAAGACACTAATCTGCAACCCCTTACAAAAAACCCAGAAGCCAACGCTAAGCCCAAGCAGTCTCTAAGTCACTTTTCTTTGAATCTTCATTGGTTCTCCTTCAGTGGATAGCAAAGAAGCAATCTAAAAATCAGGGGATGAAGAGCCTGAAATAATTCTGCTTTCTACAGTACCCAAAGAAGGACTGATGGGATTTGGGAAGAAAAACGTAAACCCTAGTGGCAGATTCCCAGTAAGAAATGTCACAGTACCGTGTTTAGAAACAGCATTTCTGCCCTTAAACTGGCAGGTGCTGAAAATAAGCCCAAACAAAACTCTAACATACAATGCTATTATCCATTGCAACATTGTGCACACTAAAGTATCCCAAATCCTGAAGTCAAATTCAGAAATTATTATTTCTTGATGTAGCACAAGGAGCATGCAAGGTTGACTCAAGCCACCACAAATAGAATTGGTGGGTCAGAATCAAAGTAAATGAAAATCAAACCCTTACAAACAGGGTGACAAGAAGTTTCCACCTCATGTTGCTAAGTCTCCAGCTGTAAAACAAAGGTTTCTTTCCGAGATGCTAACAGAGCCAATGCATAATAAAGACTTCCATTCTTCCTTGGGCGAGAGGAAGACACTAAATACGTCAGAGTTAATTTTGAGCTGGTATGCAGTGCTTGTGTAAATTCTTCTCTACCCTTGGGATTTGTGTGCAGCGGTCTAAGCTGACAGGTCGACTACAGCAAAGTCATCAGCTCTCCTGATCCCATGCACTTACAGCTACATTTTAAAGCTTTTTTTATGACCCCCACGCCCCTTGAGAAGTGTAATCATCACCTCCTGAATCTCTAAGAAGGGTAAGTTTATGCTGAAATTATCTCAGGCTTTCTCCTAATGTCGGAGCTGAACATATGCAGGTGAGGAGAGTAGATGGTTTGGGAAAAAAACCACCTTACCCCTCCACATGTTCCTGTACCAAAAAGCAGAGTACAAAGCCAATGCAAACTGTATCTGTACATGTCCGACAGCGAGGACAGCACGCTAACCCCAAATTCAGGGTTTAGAACTATTCACATAAAACGAACACCTGGAAATGACTTCCCAGTGCTAAGCTACAGCCTTCTGCACACAGGCTCGTGGCAATTTCTGTCGCAGCCCAAACCAACGGGAGAGCAAACAGCCCCAGCCCAGATGCAGGGCACTGCTGAGTGCCCCGGCTGCACCAGTCCTGCTGCGAGCCCAGAGCCGCCCGCCGGCAGCACCGGGCTCAGGTCGGAGCCCGTCTGCGCCAGGCAGCTGGAAACGCGGGGTACCCACATACCCACGGGACCACGCAGGCACGCCAAGAGACGGGATACAGCAGTGCTTCATCAGGGCCCTGCAAAAGAGCTGCACAAGAGCTCTGGAGGACAAAACCCGCGGGGAGATGGGGTGAAGGGACACAGCCCCGACACGACCAGCAGCACTGTCCTACTGCTTTCTATAAAAATATGTGGTTTTCAGCAAACTTGCAAAGCTCAGCTTTCTCAAAAATGTAAAGTGTACGGTGATGAAAGCAGTGTACAGCAGTGCTGTACCTGTCTTCTTCAGTTGTATACCCTGGGAGGACCAACCCAACATTTTTTCTGAGTTGAGCAGTCCTTAACACACTGCTGGAATGTAAGCAGCAAGCATGGAAAATTAACTTTTATTTCAACACTTTCAAATGCTTTTTATCAACCATGCCACAATTGGTGGTTACTACATTTATATGAATGGAAGGCAAACTAAGATATGCTACAGTAAACTGATGTTTCCTATAATCTCACATTGCTGACCAGGCTTACTTTATTTTAAATTCTAATTACCTAGGCAGATCAAATGCACGGCAGTAAAAGAGTTATGTGGGTTACCTAGAAGTTAAATTCTAGTAGTTACAAAGTCCTTTCTCAACAACATGTGGAATAACTAAAACTAAGAGAACCCAAGGAGAAATTCCATGTTCCAACAGGAAAATATATTGCCACCATTCTTGCTGATGGTTTTTAAGAAATAATTCCCAAGCTCTCAGTTTGGGACCTCTGACCCTGGGGCTCCCAGTGCTTGACTCCATCTCCTCACTGAGTGCATACAATAATCTTCTTATAAACTCAAACTTCTTAAAGCACACCATCTGAGATGTCAGTATTTTTTTCTTGCCATTCAAATTCTTTCCAATGTGGTGACTGGAACAGTTTGTCATGAAATATTTATGAGCTCTAGTTCCTATCTAATTTAATTAGGAAAACTCTTAAGCAGCAACCACAGACATTTCTGTTACCTACAAAACCGTGCACAATGATAGTTGTGCAACGAAACTATCAGGAAAATTTGTTATCAACAGCCCAAGGATTTGCAAGAGGGAAAAAAACGACCAAACCAAAACCCAACCCAACAATTATGGCCTGACAGTAAGCCTAAAATAACTACAAAGCACTTTGAAGTCATAAAGAGCTCAAAATAGTGAGGGAGGACCAAAACATTTAGATGGACAAAGAAACAGAAGCCTGGATAATATTTTCACTTCGGCATGTTTTAGGTTTTTTTAATTATTTAGTTCTTATAATCATTGCAATCAGCATGAAATCCAAGTGTTTTATATAGTTAGAATATTAAATGTGGGTCAAATTGGGGAAAAATGCTTGCCCACCTCAGTTTCCACACAGTTGCTCACTCTAGGGAGAACGTAATTATGCAGTTAAAAAAAAAAAATGTTAATATTCTATGTCATTAATATGCTACGTAATTTCCTGAGAAAGCAAGAAAGAACCATATTGCGTATTTGGGTAGAGATGTTATAAGCATTTTAAAAAAATCATGCTTTCAAATTATATGCCTATTTGATGAATTTGCTTTTTAACATGCAAATAATCCTAATTCCAAATCACAATCGAAATCCAAATCATTTTAGACACCATTAAATTGTAAATTATCCAAATAAATGAAAGAATATTTCAAGGCAATATTCTGAATCTGCAGCCCTAGAACAAGGGCCTGCTGAACCCGAAATCCCTTACTGTATCTTGTCATTGGCTTCCCAGGCATCCAATATCCTTTGCACTAGGCAGCATTTCTGGAACAGCTAGAGGAACAAAAAAAAAAGAGATAGGAAGAACATTTCAAAAGTTTGCCAAAGTAAGACTCATGCCTTAGGAAGTCTGTACTGAACTACAGTTACTTTTGTCCATTCCTTCACTCCTACTGAACAAGAACTTAAAGTTCAGCACTTATCTTTCCCAAGAGCTCAAGTTTCTTCTTTCTCAGAGGATCCAGGGAAAACAGCAATACCTATAAATATCTTCAGCCTGCTTTTGGGCTTCACATGAGCAGCAAGGAAGAATGTTGTCATTTTACACACACAACAAAAAATTTTCATCATTAGGGCCACGATGCAGAAGCCAAAATGTAGTTAGCTAGTTGTAGTTATTATTATTTTTTTGTCCAAAGTTTAGATGCATCTTTACTAAAAAAATTAAATAAAAATGGATTCACAAGCCCACTAAATGAGATGGGTGGTATGTTTATTTTGTAATTGGATGCTAAAAACAAATGTACAAAAGCAAATACACTTCCATCCAGAACTGACAGAACCAAGATGTATCTAGACACTTTTAAATAAACTCCATGCTCTTGAACAGTTCGTCCTACCATTTTCTTGTTAATACATATTCAGGCTGAATCAATCAGTCTAAAATTCTCAGGTGACGTGACCAGACTTACATGAGTAACCATGATATTCTCGGTATTGTTTTCTGGAGTCTCTAAGTTCTCTGTGGCCACATTTCCATTCAGCACCTCTTCTTTGCTTTCTAGGTCACTAGTAGTAGTTTTTCCCTCTTGCACAGAGTGTGAGAGAATAGCTGCTATGGACAATTCCACTTGGAAATGCAAAAAGTTATTCCATGTGTATTTAAAAAATAAATCCTGGAAAGAAATGAGAAACAGAAGAACTCACTCTAGGTACATCTTCCCATTCTTAACAATCGAATGGTATTAGAACACTGCCCGACTAGTTGTTTAATCAGCAATCCCACTAAAACAATGTTACTTATGTGCCTCAGTAGCCACTTAGAGTTGAATGTGCTCTGTTTGCTCTGCTCTACTGTATACTTTCCTATAAACTGAGCACATTGGAAACACTCTCGTACACAGCTAGGGCTCACAGCACAGACGCACTGAAAAAAATGTTATCTGTTCTGTGGCTGAATTAATCATAAGAAAAATATTAACTAAATAATTTCTAAGTATAAAAATAACTTTCGGAGAGACTGTCCTGGTTATATTGGCAGTTTTCAGAACATGTCCCTGTTCACAGCTAGACAAAAAGATCAGCTCTCAGTAGAATGAGAGCCGATACAGACAACATACCCAAGCTTTCTCACTAACCAGACTATTCTGCATACACACTACTAAACTACTGTAACAATAAATTTGAGTCATGAGGTTCAGTTCAAAATACTAAGCAACTGTATTTGTATTACAAAAGCTATTCTGAGGATGGATGTTCCTACTTTCAGCAGATTAGAAAAATAATTAGACACCGGCACACGAGACAAACTACCTTGCACTGCACAGATGAAAGGGAAAGCAAAAACATTCTCAGTTTAAAGTTATTCCCCCTCTCCCCATTCACAGTGCCACACTGGATTACTCACAAGTAATAAATTCATGGTACTGAGTCTGCATAGTTCCTGATTAATACTGGGAGTGTTTGTGTGAAGCAGAGCAGCTATTAGACGAGATCCATGAAGACGAGCATTCCCCAGTGGCTCCTCCAAGACACCAATTGTAGTTAGGATTGCTGTTTTCTATCAGAGAAACGGATAATGAGTACCTCGACAAAGATCAGCATTTCCTTGGGTGTATGTGCACGAGGATTTGACTAAACATAACTAGTTCATTTCATAAATACTCTCTGCAGGTAAACCTAAACCATGTTCCCACACGGAGGACAGCATCGTGTGACCACCGAGACACATGTACTTCCAAAACTGCAGATTAATATCCACTAACTAAAAGTTCCTCTCTCTTCACCCCCTCACCATCTTTACATAAGCCACCAGTCCCAGCATATCTCTACTTCTTGGTTTTACTCGAATACAGTGGCTTTCAAAATTCCTACTGCCTAGTCCCTAAGCACCTGAATTATACACTTGAAGTGTGAATTTTTCTTCAAAGGACGTTTGCCTGTTGCAGCATACGGCGCTTTCAGAAAATATGCAGGAAGTCTGTGTGTAAGGAAAGGGAAACCCTGAAATGCAGGTGAGGAGCCATTTGCTCCTCAGAGAGGCTGAGACGCTTTACCTTGGGAGGGCTGAGCAGCAGCTGGTGGAAATCCTTTAGCCTGGGTTCAATACCATGTAAGATGCTGCTATTGACAGTGTAAGACCTTTCAAATCCCTGAGTGTATGAGTCCATCAGTCCTTCCACTCTGTCAAGAAGAAAAGCACACCAGTTAAGATGTGACAAAATCTTAAAATGGTCTCCAGTCACACTGTCCATGTTGGTCATTTTCTCCTGAAAAATAACTATGAATATGAAAAATAATAATTTCCAGCTACTGAATATATTTACATAACTACACTATATTAATATATAATTTACAAGACGATATTCACATATTCAAAACCGTGAATGAGATGAGTGGGAAGACAGACAATAAGCTGTCTGCAGAGCTGACAAAGAGAAATTACTGACATGCTTCCTGGTTTTTAAAACTTCCCAAACATTTGAAAAGTAAATTACATCTGCAAGAGTTAACTATACACATTTGTTAAGAACTGTAGCCCTTCCACAAGTGTTCAAAAAGAAGTCCATAAATATACTAACTGATGAAAACCTTGAGCAGGCATGTAGCTGTGCTCGTCATCGTACCTCTTCATAGGCAAGCAGCGAATTACCAGAACTACGTCTAGCCCCTTCCAGCAGCAGAGTCTGACATAGGAATAAAAGGAACGCTTTCATTTCAGTAATGAAATGCAATTCCGGCAAGGCAGGAACGGGCTAGAGAGGAACCCCTAAGCCTCCAACCCATAACTCCTCAGAGATGCTGGGCACAAGACACAGTACAATCAGCATCCCAACTTTTCAGTTTTAACTCGGCACGTGACTCTGACTAGCAGCTTGTTTGCCCAGGGCCATCTTCTGCCCTTCGCTTCAGTCCTTCTTCCTAACATTCCATTATCTCCTTCACTCTTCCTTATTTTCTCCTTTTTTAGAAATTGAGATTTTCAATGTCTCACTTCCTCCCCAGAACTCTCTTTTGCCTTTTCTCTCCTCTATCGCCATAAAAAGAAATAGAAGGGGGATATAAATTTAAAAAACACAATTAAAACTACACAGCCATATATAGATATATACATCACCACACAGATTACGCATGATGTACCATTTCCTCCCCCACTCTGCATACATTCTGCTGCAAGATCTCTGCTATACGTGCGCAAGAGAACTCGAAGAGCCCGCCGAAGGGCCCAGCTGCCAACTGGTACAACTGCCATGAGGTACAGCTACTGCACCAAAACAACCAAACAGCTCTTCTTGTACTCATTTCTAGACAGCACTTCACACCAGGCCAAAAAAAATCCTTTTTTGCTTAAGCAAGACTAGACCGGAGTTCCTAAAATTGTTCTTGCTAGGGAAGAAAGTGCTAACTTACCCAGAGCGCCTTGTTTCCAGCAACGTTAGAAGAACTTGTGTTCCATTCACTATGCAATTTTCAGTCTGTTCTCCATCAAACATATTCTTCAGGAGTTGCTCCACACATTCCTGCCTGTTGATCAACACACACACATTAGCAGCATAAGAATTAGAAATATTTGGCAGTTGCTTTAATCACAAAAAAATCCACTCCTGGGTTTTCTGGGGAAAAAGGTTGCTTTTTTTTTTTTTTGAGAAAGAATGAAGACATTCCTTTCTAAAGTCTTATATGACAAGAATGGTTCTACGCCAGGTTTCTGAACTTGCTTACTCACCACTAAGGCAAGACCTGGTTATAACCACCTAGACTCCAAACCAAATTGTCATTCTCCTTTCTCAACAGGGTATACCTCTTAGTTATAAACTGGAAGACAGCTGAAGCGTTAACTCAGTCAATTGAATTTATTAAAGACAATATGTAGCTATTAGCTGATAGTCTAAAATTATCCACCAGAATCACAGAAGACAGACAACAAACAGGGGAAGTTGACCCTTATCGTTTGCCACTGGCAGAAGATGATCCAGGACCTGGAAACAGAGGCCAACAAATGCAAACTGTAAATAATACGCACACTTTTAGTAGTCTTAGCTATTATCCCCTGGAAACTTTAACCAATTCACCATCTCTTTGAGCCCTTAAATGAAGATAAGGTGCCTCCCAAGTACTGATGGATTTGGGGCCAGGTGGAGGGATGACCAAGTGTTGAAGACTGCTGGAGTCAGACTGGACAATGACACTGGTCCTCCTAGCATTAAAAATTATTCAGACACTCCAGCATGGCCTTAGAATTGAAGAATAATTAGCACAAAGGTAACAACCCATTTCTCTCTCTACTACTTGCCACGCTAAATGAGTAACAGATGTGAGGAAGACGAGGTCCAGGCTGGCACTTACTCATCTGCAGTTACTTGACTGCAGCAGTGCCTGCTTCCACCTCTGTATTCCGATTCTTTCCCATGCTGATTCTGCGGCTGTTAATGACAGATCTCCAAAATCCAGCACTCAGCAAGTGCCTTTCTTGACTTGCTAAGTCACATGTCCAGCTAAAAACAGTATTACTCAAGTTCACAGTCTAATTTTTTCCTATTTTCCAACATTCGAAAAAATCTCATTTACATTTGTATAAATAAAATATGAGATAAAAATGTAAAATGCATGAATAATGCATGAGAGAGAATTATTTTAATAGGGAGCATCTAAATACACTCCATCAGCACAAGCACAAGAGAGAGAGTCAGGAAAAAGAAGTAACAGTTTACCGTGATTAACTGAATTCACTTTTATTGCATACAGCCAGCAGTTATTGAAAATCTAGATTTGGTATTTATTCCGTAACCCTGATCACGGCTCTTTCTTGCTGTACTAGCTGATCATTAATTCACGATTCATAGATTAAAAAAAGTTATCCAAAGATCAAAAAGGTTACCAGTAATGCTCGGAAAAATCGGCCAAGAGAAGTAATGAGATATGTGACCTTCAGCAGAAAGGTAGGTTGTGCAAAAAATCACTTTTGTTCAAAACATTTTTTCTTCTAAACAGTGAAGTGGTATAATGACTTTTTACAAATGCTTTTTCAAAGTGCAAAACCATTTTTATTTATCTCATGGAAGTTACAGGTAGTGCTTGAAAACATGCTAAGTGCATACACAGAGAATGCCAGGGAAGCGAGGGCGGCTGGGAGGGAGAGCGAAGGGAGAGGGGGAAGACGCTAAAGACCATCTGAGTAAAGTACGAGCGAAACTTCAAATTCCAGCTTTGTATAATTCCTTGTATAGTCAAGGAAACATGCTTAAATTCTACCACTGGTGTCACAGAGGCTCTCGTGCAAGACCACAGGCAGCGATCTTCTGCCCCACACCCAGCAGGGTTCCACATCCCTCTCTGAAACAACCAAGAAAGTCTGAAAGTACTCAGAAAGTCTGAAAGTACCACGTTCTCCATGGCCCACCACACCGCCCACGACTCTCGCTCAAGTTCCTGGGCTTTCCAGGTGAAAGGACCAAGCTGGAGGCTCACCTCCAAACTTTAAAGGGCTCAAAACTGATACAGACTTGATGAGATGCTGAAGGCTCCACAACCGGGGATGCAATCTGCACTGAAAATCCACCATCATGCTATTTGATAAGGAAAATATTGCGGTAGGGCATGGGACAGAAGGCATGTCTGCCTTCTTTCTGCCGGTGCGGTAAAGGAAATGAAGCATTTAAGAAAGAGCACTTTCTTAAATGCACTCTTAAGAGCACTCTGCCCCCTTGCAGGGGCAGAGTTACATGTCAAGCCCAGGGACGATCCTGAGCACCGCTGCAGAGACCACGACTTTTCAGTGCTTGTGTGCAGCACGATTCATGTCCTGTTTTCACCTACGCACATCAGCTCCTGTCCCAACAGATGCCCCTAATATTCGTGTATGAACTGCCAGTTCAGGAGAAAATAGGAGAAATCAGGAGAAAATAACAGCAATGTCAGAGAAATTAAGAAGCTCTGAGTTGACAAAAACATGTAAAAGAGGAATTTTAAGCCCTAGTTACAGATGCTGTATCATTCACTGCAAGTCTCGTTTCATCCCTTCTCTGTCAAAATGGCACCGTTAGGCCTAAAAGAGTCTTTTTTGGTTTTAACCTCATGTTGAAGCTCCAGTAAATGTTTTTAGGTTTGAAGCAAATATATGAAGCGGTAAACATGCTAATGCGAGTAATTTAAAACTACATTATAAAGAGCAAAGAAACAATGCCAAGGGAACAGACTAAACTTGAAAAATCAACATTTTCTGGTACACAACCCATACTTAACATTATTTGGGAAATAACTCATAATAAAAAGACTCTTTGAAAGTGCAAATTTCTCATCAATATATTCCCTCAGTAATATTAGAGGAGTTAGCTCTGGATTTAGAAGAAAAAAACCCCAAACAAACTTCAAATGAAAAAAATTCTTCCAAGGTTCACTGCAAGTTGCCTGGACACACAACCGCAGGTTCTGAAAAGAAGTGCTGAGCACCGCTAGCTGGGATCACAAGCATCCTTACATCCTTTTTTCAAGAGGACGCCTTCTATCAAATGCAACTTAAAAAACTTGAAATACTACAATTGCTTCTTCTGCCAACTATACGCTAGTGCCATTTTACCACTAGATTACATCTTCAGAACAACCCAACACACCCCAACAGCTTCCAAATGGTGGAATTCACTAGATTCCCCCCCCCCCAATTATTTTAGTGACAGACTACCTTCAAGTAAGTTACACAAGACCATCTGCAAACACGACAAAACACTTAGGAACCAAAACAGCTTTTCTACTTTTCCAGCCAAACTACCAGGGCTAATAAAAGAGAAGAATATCTCTATTTACAAATCTTGTCTGCAACGTTTATCAACCAGAAGGTTGAAAATGATTAAACCAATTATGTATCTGCATTGTGACATGTCATCTCTAATTAAAGTATTGCACAATGTTTCTGAGACACGATGAGATCTCATGATGGTCGCAGGTGACAGGACTTTGAGGAAAAAGAAGTAGCTGACACTAACTCTAATGTATCAAGGGATCTACAGGGATGGTATAGAGAAAGGAGATCTGAATTATCACCGTCTAGCCTCAACGCCACAAATAAATGGACTGACTTTTTGAATGATGAGGGAGGGCTAGGGACACATTTAAAGTGTGCAGGCTTACTTCTTTCAGCGTTCAACCAAATTTGGAGAATAACACCAGGGAGATTAATGATTCAGTCTAAGTAACAGGCAGGCGGACAATCCTCGGTGAGATGTATCAGGCAGTATCTCAGCATCACCTTATCTCTGTGGAAGTGCATGCAACCCAAGGTTCACATTCAGTTAAGAAATCTACAACTGACATTTGACTCAGGAGCCAAAAATGGCACGCCAGAGGACACTCAGCGTGTGTAAGGAGACCTCAGCAAAGGGTGGAAGGCAAGCTGATGATGCCCCGTACAAAGCGCATGGTGACATACGAGCTACTGCGGTGAGAGAACTCCCTCTGTTGTCACAGCATTTTCTTCCCAGTCTTGAAGAACAGCAACTTGATGATCTGCAATCCATCTATACGGTGCAACATGATTACCAGCGGGGAATAAGAGCCACTGACTGGCCAAGTATGACTGAAGCCTTGCACCTAAAGTCACACTTGGCACCAAGGAACACCGTCAACATGGGAATTTTAAGATTTGTCTTTGTGGGATCTCCCTCAACTATCGCCACTGCAGTTCACCCTTCTCCGAATTCACTATGAGCGTTTTAACACACTCACGAGTATTGCCTTGTCTTGAATTAGATTGTGAGCTTTGGGGATCCTTAACCCCAATCTCCTGCCTTCAGACAGAGCTACAAACCCCAGAAATCTCAACAGAGGCGGTGAAGTGATGCTACAACTTAAAAGCAGTATTAAATGGTTGGCACAAATGTCAAGAGTTAAGCAAAGGTTTGACATGCATAGTTTGTGTCTCTAGAGAGCTATCAGTAAGTGACAATATTAGTAGCAATTAGTTTAGCAACAGTCCTCTGACAAGTACTTACGATTCCAGTGCTGTGAGAAGTGGATCAGGCTCAGGTATATCCTGGAGTTGATTGCTCTGGTCTCTGCTCAATCTTATGATATCACACAGGGTCTGGGAAGCATTTGATTGCCTCTGTAAACAATGACATAGAGCACATTTCAGTGCTAACTTGGCTCATTCTGGCCATCAGAGAAAATTTATCATAGCTAGGAATGCAAGAAACTGAATAAATCAATTTTTCAGAACAAGTGCTACCAGCTCTAGATTATTCATCTGGTAAATATAATGTTGATGTGAATTACTAGAAGCATTAACAGATTTTAAAATCAAAAAGCAGGTCTTCCTGAACTTAACAATTAAATGCAGTTAAAGATTTCGGAAAGTGAGGATTCTTTTTTTATCTTCCTGACTAAGTGTGTTAACTTGCAAATTTCAAATACGAGTATTTCATTCTTACTTCTCACTACTCAGGAGGTTTCCTGCATGAAGAAAAATAAATGGCTTGATAAAACCCTTTACAATTTAGTTACTATGTATTAAAAGGCTTTAAAGTAGTATTTTGATAAATTAATCATCTCATTCTGGCTATCAATCGAAGACTCTGTAGCTACTGTATGTGTAAGAGCTTACGCTGTAATTCAGCATTCACCCATAAGATAGCACTGCTGAAGCCATACAAATCAGCATGTTACTCCCCGTTTTTTTCTCTCAGAAGGGGCAATATTTGCTGCGATGAGATGAGGGAATCATATTGTCGCATTAACACCAAAAGAATCCTGTGCCATCCAGTTCGCTTTGCTGCTGGCCCCCGCAGGACTCTTCACAAGTGCCCCCATCCCCGTGGCAGTGAAAGCAGGCCAGCCAGAGATCAACACACCTCTTGGGCTTTTCCTGCTCAGCAGCAGGGATGGCAGTCAACACCTAAATGTGAAACGATAGTGCAGGAAACCGGAATCCAGACCTAGAGCTCCTGGCATGGATGTTTTGTGAAAATTAGGGAAAGAAAAAAAGGGGGGGGGAGAAGAAAGCATGCCTAAAATTTGATACTCAGCATGTCTTTTTCATGGGCTTAGAGAATTGCATCTTGTAGATTTTGTAACTGAATACCTACTTACTTATGGTCTAAAAAGAATTGAAAGTTACAGCGAACTGGTTAATTTTAAAAGTTTTTCAACAGCTTGTTTCAAATAGCAGGTTCCTACTTAAAACCAAGTAAGTTACAACTGACTGCAGATACTGAGACAAACCGATGCAGCAGCAGAATGAACTAAGAAATTGGTAGTAAAGTCAGTCAAAACCAGATCAAAAATACAACAAAACATTTTGGTATTGCGCTTGGCAACCAAAGGACAGGATGTCCATCCATACAGAGTATCTCCTTCCGTAAGTCACCTGGGCATTACCGAAGAGACAGAGAGATTCTTCTGGACCTTACAGGACCCACAAAGACAAAACTTAGTCTTGTCATACTCACATCCTCATCCTGGCTTGAATGGATCAGTTCCACAAGTCTCTGAATAATCTTTGCTTCATTAAGCCACTGGAGGGAAAGGAAGGGGAGAAGAAAATCCTTGTTTGGTATCACAGAACTCAAACCAAGAGGATCTTCGCGAAGCTTTGCATAACACAGGCTTTTCAAGAAGGAAACCCTTTCCTTCTATCTCATAATCAAAGCCACAGGCAATGTACCAACTCCCCTAGGCACAGATAGAGATGCATTTTAATTTGCATCCGTATGTGCGCCCTGCCCGTGGAGCTAAAAACCCAAACACCTTTGGAAAACATGGAACAGATCAGCCATAAACACCACCTCATCTGAAGCAGCACTAGCATAATTATCAACATGTTTTTCTCCTAACATTTCCTATTCTTACAGTCTTACCACTGTTTACACTAAATAATTTCTCAGGCTTTGAGGTGACCTAACAATGCTGCTGTTATACCTCGTCTCCTTGCTCTATGCCAACTTCAGACTACTTCCTTTTCCTAGTGCAAGCTATCACTTTATCTCCCTTTCCTGACCGCATGCAAACCAAGCACGCCGTCTGCAAGCGGTACCTTCCAGTTTCTCTCTTCCCAGCTTCACCTGCAAGCTCAACGTCTTATTGCTGCCCATCCATTTTCCCTCAAATTTCTATGGTTTTCATTCCAGGCGAACTGCTAGATGTCTACATTCATCAAACCAATGAGGCAAATCAGGCAAACGAATGCATTCTCAGTTGCTTTTGAAATAACTGACCAAGCATTAATTAAAAGGAAAAAGACCTGGGAGGTTTCTGCAATGGTATGATCTTCCATCACTCTTCTGATGAGTCATGGGGAAAATGATCAGTCCCCTGCCTTCCACTTCTTTACAAGAAGGCTCTGTGCGTTATCTTCTCCCCTTGAACGCTCATTTTTATGTTATCTATCTACATGACTTCAACTATAATCCTTATGTTGACTCTTTACCAGCTTTGCTCTAATAACCTTCCTACAGATCTCGTCCTGTCCTCTACGATTCCATGTTGAGTATGATGTATGTCTGACTTCCAACAAAAATTCCAGATCACCATTTTTAGTGACTTTTCCCATGAATAAGACTGCTGTTTTCCTACTAAGTCTGAAATGTCTGACTTTGTCTCCTTTCTGGTGTACCTTATTATTGCAAAAATACTAATGCTGTCCAAAAATCTACCCAGCATACAGCTGCGAAACCAAGTGTTTCATTCAAGACCGTATTTTCAGATCTGGTTTCTGTAATTTCTTCTTCCCGACATCCAGTTTACCCAAAAGTTCAAAAAACTGGGTTCCTAAGATATTTTTCCTCACTAATCTCCTACCAACCCATCTCTTCAGATTCCTCCACTGGTTTCTAGTTTTTCAGCATCAAAATTAAACTCCTGAACCTTCTTCTCAAGACCATCACAGTACAGTTGATCCCTGCCTTAATACGTCAGTCTTGCCACCTTCATTCCACCAGCAAAGCAACTGCCCATTCCCTCCCTGCTCAGTTAGCCCGCAAGCATCTTTTCTCATCTCCCTGTGCTTGGACGTGACTACTGAAATCCTTCTTTCAAATCCTAAGACACAGTCTTCTGATGACAGCTCAGGTAGCTGTCAATTGGCAATTTACCAAAACAGCTTCATCAAGATTAATGAAATTCTCCTCATTTATATCTTCTAAAAAACAGCCGCTCAAATCTATCACTTATGCCTACTGGCAGTCTCTGTAACAATAAAATTACCCCTCTCTCCTCTCCCTTGCTCTGTGCTGTATTTGCATGTTTCATTCTGCATCATCAGTTACACACCCCACGTTTGCACAGCACCATGATTACGAGCCCACATTTTGGCTGCAATCTCTCGGTATTCCCACAGTATTAACACATTGCACAACTTCAATAAAAAAACCCTACATCAATTTTTACCTGCACGTTTCCTTTCTTCAAATAATAAGCTCCATAGATATGGCACAGTGGGTGTTTCAGCCTGTTTGTTGCTTCATGCAGGACCTCCCTCCCAATCCGTGTCAGCAGAGGAAGTTTTACCTATCAAAGTTCCATCTACCCTTACGCCTTCCACAGCCCAGAAGAAAACTACTTATTAACACTCCCGCATTAAATGTGTTTTCTTTCCCTTGCAGAGCACAGCAAGTTAAATCCCAGCCCTCCATTGTAGTTTCAGCTCTATTCTGTAGCAACATCCTCCCCCAATTCCACATCGGTTGAGCCTGTGGGCCTTATTAATTAAAAACGGGAGTGACACAGTAAGCAAGGATAAGAAGGTTTGCTCTTTTTGCCTGGACTGCCATAATAATGGGCTTGGGGGAGTTGGGTGGCCACAGAGAGAAGTACTGAAGGGAGAGAAGCATGATCATTCATCTGAACAAAGGAATTACTGTTCCTGGGAACTGAGGGACACAGAAAATGAAATTCAAAAGCAAAAAAACCCCAACTGAAATAATCTGTTAAGATCAAAGAGCAATATCAAAATTTGGTGAATTAAGCAGCACCTAGTAAACCTGGAAGAGATCAGCTCCTCTGCCTGGGGGCTGTTGTCGAAGAGATGGACTTTGACATTCACAAGAAAAGGAATACTCTCTGTAACTGACTCCTCAAATGAACGCTGACACTTGCAGGACTTACCTACCTAGACTGAAGTGCAATAGCGTTACCCTCAGCGTCTCCCTTAAGAGTCACACCTGAAACACAAGCTCTTCTGCCCAGCAGCGTGTTTGTCTCACCGATCAATGACACACTTGTAAGGAATTCACGGCCAGAAACCTTGCACCTATGTGCAACTTGAATTATTCTACAGGAAAAGGAAGACTGCAAGATGCAGGAGCAGCAAGCAGGAGGCAGTTGATGTAGCAGTTGTTTGTGGTCTGCAAACAACCCGGGCTCCTGTTTGCTGCCTCCTGATTAGGGAGCGTTGGGCTTCTGCTCAACTGCTGCTGGGGAGCACCTGTATCACGTATGCTCAGGCACCTCCGAACAAGTGGGACATGGCAAACTGGTCCAGGCAAACTGGGACTCAGCAGTTAATGAGGCAGCGGGCATGGAAGGGAGTGTGGAGGTGCTGCTCAAGGCTGCATGGGACTGCAGGATCGGTGCAACCACAGTGGTGACACGCAAGAGGGCACGGTCCCCACCACCAGCTGAGGCAACTATATTTGGCACATGGGAGGCCTCAACCCACGTGGAGCTCCTGAGAGAGGGCACGGCCAACCAGGTCCCAAGCTGTGGGGCATGCCTGATGCTTCTCCTTGGTGGACAAAATGGTCCTCACCCACTGCGGATGCACTCTCATAAAGGCGCTGCGCTGCCAAGTGATGGGAGTTATGGGCAGAGGTGAGAAGACAATGTAATATTATATTCTGGATGAAAAGAATTTCAACAGGGTTTTTTTTACAGAGACCATGGAAACAGTCAGGGTTTTCTGGACCCCAGTTTTGCACAGAAGACGGGATAGCCAGAGACTACACGGGAATTAGAGGATGGAGATTCCCAAGGCGGGAGTGGCTGGAAGCTGGCAAGATGGGAAAAGCTCTTTCACCACCAGGAGATGTGCATTTACAGAACAGGCGTAATGGCCTGGCGGTAACAGGCGAGGAGGAACAGGTTTCCTCAAGGGAGTCATCAGAGCCTGAAACTCGCACCAACAAAAGAGGAGGCGGCAGATGAGCGTGGCTGGAGACTCCCTTCCACAGGGAACGAAGAACCCACTCACCAGCCAGGTTTGCTGTTTCAACAAGCATGCTGCTCGCCAGCAGCTCAGACCCCCCAGCGTGTGGGGAGACTGCCAAGACTCATCCAGCCCTTGGACGACCGCTCCTTCCTGATGCCATGTGCGCACCGATACCACTGCCAAGGGACATCTCAGGTGTATCACGAGTAACTACAGGGCCCTGCTAGGGCAAAGCCCTGGAGAAGTCCCTGTGCTGCCCATCACATCCTTTGCCAGGTTCAACTCTGTCTGAGCTTTGGCTTTCCTAACAACATCCCTGCCTCCTCAGGCAGCCTCTCACCACCGCTCCCGAGTGCTCCATCCCCACTCCACCATCTCAGCACTGTCTGCGTGTGTGGGAGCTCAGGCAGGAGCGCCCTGCTCACCCATGCGGACCTTCTCCCACGCTTGCTTGACGTCCTGCACATCGGGATGGATCGTTTCGCTTAAGTACTAACTCTTACCTTTCTCTGCGATGACTTCCCTCCCACATAACCTGCTACTAGGCTCAAGGACGAGGCTGGCCTAACAGCAGACATAACTGCCAACCAGTACTGCTCAGTGTTTTCATTAAAGACTTGGAAAATGGGAAAAAACGCACCCATAGCAAGTTTGTGAACAATACCACATTGGGGGGCAGCAGCTGATATGCAGGAGGGGAGAAACCTAGACATGCTGGAGAAATGGCCTGGGAGGAACCTCAGAAGTTCAAAAAAGGCAAAGTGCAAAGTCCTGCATGGGGGATGGAATAACCCCACGCAGCAGGACGGGGTGGGGGTCAATCACCCAGGAACAGCTTGCGGAAAAGGCCAAGAGGGCCCTTAGTGGTCCAGAAGTCAGTGTTGTACCCCTGCAGCAAAGAAAGCCCAACCACATCCCCGGCCATGACAGCCCGACGGCAGCCATAGGGGCGAAGGCAGGGAGTGCTCCCCTCCATTCAGCATCGGTGAGACCCATCAAGATACTGGGGCCAGGCTGGGGCTCACCAGTGCAGGACAGACATTGCAATAGTGCAGCAGGTCCTGTGGAGGCCACCGAGATGGCTGGGGCTGGAGCACATGAGGTCAGAGGAGAGGCTGAGTGGGGTTTGCTCAGCCTGGAGAGGAGGAGGAGAAGGCGAAGGGGAGATCCTGTTGCGATCTGTGACTGCTTAGTGGGGTGGGGAGAGATGAGGGAGCCAGGATGCTCTCGGAGGTGCCATGATGGGATGAGAGGCATGACATGCAACAAGGGAAATTCCAACCAGATATTAGGAAAAAAACCCCCTCCACTTGAGGGTGATCAAACACTGGAAGAGGGCCCAGGCAGATCTCCACTCCTGGAGACACTGAACACTCATCTGGATAAGGCCTTGAGCAATCTGCTTCAATGGGACCTGCTCTGCGGAGGCAACGGGACCTTCCTGGGGGCCTCCCAACCTGCATTATACTATGAATGGATCTTTCAGGTCTTGCAGAGTCAATGCTTAAGAAAGTCTGTTATAACAGGACTTCAACAAAACTTTGTTTTCTAAAGCCTGCTGAAAATATACCTAATAACAGTGTGACTTTGGCTTGGATATTCCTAATCAGCCACAGTAAAAGAAAGTTCATACCTTAAGATGGTAGTCAAACAAGGGACTCTGCAACAATCAACAGACCAAGCTGTTTGATCTTTCAAGGATCACAACATCAATAGTCACTTCACTGAAGTATTCACATTAAACTTTCCTCAGCTGAGGACTGATCTTGCAGTAGGACAGTTTTTGTTACAAGAGAAAGATACCTGCGTTAGTCTGATCTACCTCTGGGAGCTACCGTTTCTTTAGGGTAAAGACGGCAGGAAGAATACACCCTTTTTATTCTTGCCGTTTGTTACCTGCAACAGAAAAAAGCAGGACAACGTGCAGGAGGGTTTTTTTCCTGTGCTATGATCACTATCTGTGTTAGACTGACAAAAAGGGTACACGATGCCCTGGCTACAAGTGGTGAAAACTGGAAGATCAGTCCAACCACAGAGGTACTGAGCTTGTGAGGGGTTTCTGCAGAAGCCAGGGTCCACGCCTGGGCGCTCTTCACCAGTAGCCAGGGAGAAGAGACGGATCCAGCCGGGACAAGCAGATTTCTCTTCAGAGTAACAGGGATCACGTTCTCCTGATCACCAGGGAAACCGCGTCAGGCGTGTCGAATGGTGTAGCCTGTTCCGCAGCCCAAAGGTGGGGTTTTGCAGTGAGATCCCAGTGACTCGCCCTGCTCCAGCCGAGCCATAGTGGGTTTTCTCCTCCAGGCCTGAATCAGGAGGACAGGCTAATTCTCCTCAGTAAAGACTATACAACAGAAGCTGTACTTTTTGTCACCAAGGCAAGCATAAGAAGATGAAGTGCAGAAGAGATATCCACAATAACTGGATCTGCTTCACATAAATTCCTAGTACTTGCCAGCAAAATCAGATGTGGAGTCTTCTCACAGCAATTGTCCCTCTGCATTTTTCTAGGTAAGATTTTATACTAGTAACACGCAGACAGAGGACAGACTTCTTTGATGCTGCTTATCTTGCTTCAAGATGCAACCCATATCTGAGCTTTCTTGCTGCACAAGAAGTAAATTATTTAAAGTCAGTATTATTTCTTTCACAAACCCACAGAGACATTCCAGGATCAAATGACAGCGATCAAAGAGAATATGCTGTCATCCACCTGTACGATGCCAGATTTGCCCAAGGATACCAAAATGTAGGTGCCTGAAAGACAAGCCTGCTGGAAGGACCTCCTCAGAGGTTTCTGATGAAGACTCTTCTAGTATTTTCAACTGTGAGAGTCCAGAAAGAGGGAGGAGACAGGGCTGTAAAGATGCAATGTAGACAAGAGATTATTTCACTTACTTCGCACCTACCCATGGGCTGCTGAATCTGGAGGCTTTCTTGTACAGTGGTGCTTCTGTCAAACTGGGGACAGAAGCATGGAGGAACAGCATGTGCTAGCCAGGTTTTTTCCTGATGGCACAGCTCTCCAAAACAACAAAATCCGGGCTACACGAACAAAACATTCCTCTGTCATGCATGAACAGAAGGAAATAGATAAAGAATTACCATATTTGCATGGTAATTGTAGGCCCTCAATTACAGACCAAGGAAGAGAAAGGGAAAAAACATCACGAACAGTTTAAGAACATATAAAATGGCACTGCCACCTTCTCTCTGCTCATACTCATCCACTTATCTTCTGCTCCTTTCTCCTCCCTTATCATTGCACAAGTCCATCCAAAAAAAACCCAAACCAACCCAACTCAAGGAATTGAGCTGGCTGAAAACAATCCTGGCAAAAAATAGAAATAAGAGAGAGGTGTTTTCAGTTGGATCAACTCCCTAGTCCATGTCGCCTTACAACCACATGAACACTTCAGCTGGCAAAGACTCAAGAGGAGCTGGACGGGCAGAACAAGCAGTAAGGTGAAAGCAGGACTGCCTCTTTCTGTGGCAATGCCAACTTAGAGCGCTCGTGGAATTGCTGGCCCAGCTTCACTCGGCACTGGAAGTCAAACGCTTGCACTAGGACAGTGAGAACCTCCACCCTAGCTAACATCATCTGAGCAAGGGGTAGACAAGGCAACTTCAAGCACACACTTTAGAAGGTCCATTCAGTAGAAAACAGAGCAGAGGATGGAGCCACCAGCACTGTCCAGCTATCACAGCCTAAGGATCTCTAAAATGGAAGGCCAGAGAATTAGACTCTTGTGCAATTATCAGGGAGTCTCTGACTTGCCAGGTCAAAGCAACAATGCGGACATCAAATCCCTAAGGAGAGGTACTGTGGCACTTGCTATGCAGCATATAATTCTGTTTAACTGAAAACTTAAGATATCATCTTCATAAATCTGACACTGTAAAACACTACCTTTCCAGACAGCAAAAAATGTATAACGAACCAGCTAAAGTTCACAGAAAGATTTTGCCAGCATAGCAATGTCAAGTGGAGAGGTGGTCTTTTCACACCCCTAAGTGATGTACCCTCGACAGCAGCACTTTCTACTGAAAAACTGTGCTCCTCAAAACTTTACTTGGATATCAAAGTTTTCAGCTTTTGCTAAGTCACACCAGTGCAAAGTAGAAGGCATTTTGTTGTTTCGATAACATTCATATTCTACTTGGGAAGCAGCTGCAGCATAAACTGGAGACCCTGATGTAATGTTAGACCTCCTGAGATACCATCCAGCAGCAGGGTACATCAATACTAGGGAAGTCTTAAAGTACAAAGTTTAATTGCTGTCACTGTGTTATCAAAGTAACTGATAAACAGCTAACAAAAATCTATGGCACAGGATGTCTATCCAAAACACTAGCTGCTGCGTGGAGGAAGATGTGCAAATAGGGACAAAAACCCTGAATATGGCATTTAAAGACATACTGTAAACATGCCGTGCTGCATGCAGGTCCAACATACGGACAGAGCAATCGATCAACTGGAAACTGTTTAACAGAAGATGACAACACACAGGAATCTATCACATAATATATAAGAAGTTAATTAAATGCAGACAAATGAAAAAGTGCAGCTCGGATCCAGATGACGAGACAGGTGGACTCCGCTGTGCTGTTTGATAAGGGGTGCACAGCCTTACGGTGACCATCTAACACGCTGCTTGATGGACCACGTTCTCCTGCATTTCAGCAGTGAGGAGTGGGAGAAGAGTGGCTAAGCAGGAGCGAGACCCTGGGAAGATCAGCCAACTGCAGCTGTACGAGTTCCTGAAAAATTAATAATAATACTTTTCCTCTTGCTAAAACTCAAAAGCGTCTGATACCTGAGATGTCCAGCATCCCAAAGAAATATGAAGACTGCTTTGAGACAGCAAACAATTTGCAACCGTTCTAGCTACTAGCCGACAGTATTTTCTTCCTGATGTGATGAAAAGCTAAAGCAGTCCATGAAGTACAACTTTTATTTCTAATACCTACCAAAAATCAAGATTGCAAATTAACTTTTCTGGAGACTTAAGTTTCTGAATATATTGCCAAAATTGCTGATAAGTAGCTTCTCTAAACATTCAATCCCAAATTTCAATATTGCTACTACTTTCTGTTTTTCTGAGAAGTCCTTATGCCATCAGATTTTTAAATGCTTGAGGATAATCCTTACATTAAGACTATTTGAAAAAAAAAAAAACCAAAAAAAAACCCACCAAAAAAACCCCCACAACTTCAGGTGCACCTCCAGTGCCACTTGGTATCTTCACTTTGTTTTCATTTTTTTTGACTGTGTGAAATCTTAAACAGGTAGAATTAACCTGATAGGGTGGGGTTAAAATATATCCCATCCAGATCTGCCTGTTTATGGATGGTTGATATTTGGAAACCTGCATATTTGGAAGTTTCCTGGACAGAAGCCATCCATCCAGGAAAACCACTACTCAGTTAAAATGTCATTTTAGCATCAGAAGAAAAAAAAATTGCATTTATCTTGGTAACATTACACCGCACTTACTGCAGTGTCTGTCCTGCGCTGGTGAGCCCCAGCCTGGCCTCAGTATCTTGATGGGTCTCACCAGCGCTGAGCAGAGCAGAGCAATCCCTGCCCTCACCCCCATGGCTGCCCTCGGGCCGTCATGGCCTGGGATGTAGCTGGGCCTTTTCTGCAAAGCTGCTTTCTCTTCCAGTGAATCCTCCATCATCACTGTCCTCCGTCAGCCCATCTCTTGAAGGCTTTTTCCTCCCATCTCCTGTCTTGGTGTTACTATTTGATGTCTAACCAATTGAATTGCTGACTTCCCTGTCCAAAAATGACGACTTCCCTTCATGGGTGAATGCCCATACAGGTCTGTAAGGATTGATTTGTGCCTGTATTTTTCTCCTTCTCTGTAACAGCGTGTGTACTGCACAATGCACCCTAAGGCTGTGAGGAGGAATCGAGCAATGATCTATCAAAGCATGATGATCGATCACAGCATCTATCATGAGTCTCCGCAAGAACATTTACCTGCTCAGCTATGGTGGGGTCAATGCTCCGGACACAGAAGACTTAAGCAGCAAAGCCTGCCAAACTTATAAATCCTGGTGTGGGCTTCAGGGACTCAAGTACGTTTTCCATAAGGCACACTGCTCTTCTGGTTTACTGAGCGGGAGCTCAAGTAGGTTTCTTCCCTCCAATCCTGCACATCTGCCCACTAAAGGGGGGATGACGCAGCCTCACCCAGACTGGGCTACGCAGGGAGAAAAACTTGTCCTACCTGTAAAGCAAACTAAGCGTCTCAATGAGATATTTTATCAGGCTGCCTATTAAAGAGGAAGGGGAAGGAGGAGGCATGAGATATCATCTCCAAAATCACATACACCCTTGAACACAGCCAGGAATTAAACAAATTACTGTCCCAAACTATCAGTCTAAAGTTCTGAACACTGGGAAAGATTACAAATTTCCTTTGTCAAAGCTCTACAGCAAAAACAGCTAGAGTAAATAGTGGTTGCTATATGGAAAAATGAGTTGAAAATGCTTTACTGCCAGTGGCTGAACCAGGCTTGCTCTGCCGTGCAAGCCACAAACAGGCTGAAGTACCCACGGTAACCAACGTGCAGACTCTAGCACTAAGAAAAGTAGTTTCAGAAGAGTGGATCCGCTCCCATAATAAATGACAAGAAGAATTCCATTTCTTTAATACACAAACAAACAAAAACCCTCGTTCCCAATCTAGTAAAGAAACAAAGTAGTAAATTCTCACATTCAGTACTTCCTGCCGTAGAGTCGCGGGCTCCACACAGCTGATTAGACGAAGCAGGAGGTCCATCATCGCTGATGTATCTATATGCTTTAGCACCAGGCTAATAAATTTGTCTTTTTTCCTTAAAAATGCAATCACCTAAAAATAAACGTGTCATCATCAGTTGCTAGTACAACATACAGACATGGCACACAGAACTTCCTGTACTTCACCTTCTTGTCTCAACCAACCAATCTTGATGCAAAACAGCTACTAGGTTGAGAAATTCTCCAGAGAATGAGAGAAGAGAACAACATTCTCATTTCAAGGCAATACTGAATCAAATCTTTTCAGCTGTCTCGTCTTTCCTCTATGCTGCAAAGAAACCCAAGCCCACAGAAATAAGAGTGTCAAGAAGCTGGTGAAGCTGGAGAACTTTTCATTCCACTAAGGCTCTCTGACAGCCTTCATTTAAAAAATCAATTTTGAATTGGAACGCATGTATTCCTAAAGCACTGTTCAGCTCATGTTCCCAGCACCCCTTTTACAGGCATGAGACTGAGGCATTGTTCATGTAACGAGATGATTCTGGGCAATGATCAAAGGATGCATCAATATGCCCGTGTACGGAAAATAAAGCTTTAGCTGTGGCACAGGAATATCCCAGCTACTGCAGATCTGAAAGCAAAACGATGCAAAGGTGTCTAAATGAGCCAGCAACTCCCCCAACTGAGGAATCCAAAGAACTTTCCAAAGCCTACATTTCAACTCCCATCTCAAAGAGTATAGCGAGCTATTTTTCAACTCTAAGAATACAATGAGATCACGAGGGTAGCAATGACACCGCCATACAACACAACCAACGTCAGGGAATTAATTTGTGCTTACGTATCAGGACAAATCTAATCACTACCTGTTCCGTTTTTCTTGCAATGAGATTCCCAATAGTCTTACTGAAGAAACTGGCAAGCAAAGGGTTCAAAGGAGGCTCGCGATCCAAGAAGTCATAGAGGATATTCAGCAGAGTTTCATCCCCTCCTAGCTTGTCGTTGATCTGCGGCACATCCGAGGTCAGCAGTTCACAGGCTGTGTTTGGATATCTGGAGGGACAGAACCAGAGCAACTAAAGGTGAAATGAAAACTCTCAAGAAAATCTTCCCGCATTAAAGTTATAAAGTAAAGAGTAGGAGGATCTCCCTTCCTGGAGACAGGGGAAAAAAAAACCCACACGAGAAACAAGGGCCATCTACATTAATGGCACATTTTAAGGAAACCCTATTTCCTGTAGCACATCACGTGGTTTTTTTAACCACTCAATTATGCATCTCAGCCGCCTTCAAATTGCAGTTAGTTCTGATTTTCAAAAGTGATGCGACGCTTAATCAGTTTCAATGCACCTACAATCTCTTAAAATCCTTTCACACAATCTATTTGCACAACTAAAATTAACGCAAAAATTGAAGGCTGATCTGAAGAATGCATATTTTAGCAGGTTTCTGTAATGCTTCTGAAAAATTATTCTTTCCACTACTGGAGCTGAAGTAAATAATAAATAAATAAGCATTTTTTTTTTTTTTTTTTTTTTTAAATCGAGAAGACTACAGTTTAGAGACAGAACATCAGATCTAACACAAAACCCCTAACAAATGAGCATACACTATGTATGAGAGCAAGCAGTTCATAGCCAACCTTCCGAGTTTCAATTTTTCAGTAATGTCTACAATCTTCCGTAAAATTAACTTTTCAGAAAATATTACTGTGCCTGGTTTAGATAATTTTGCTCACTTACATCAGAATATGAAATCATATTTGACAGCTAATGAAATCCTTTTTTTCCCCTGACCTTGTTTCTTGCTCTTCCAGGTCATGCTTTTAGAAATAGGTCACATTTATGATCCGAAAGGGTAATAACATGTTTACGATTAATATTATGTTTATAATTAGACAAAGGCTCAAATATCAACGTGCATACATACCAAACAACAACCTAAGTCAACACAAAAAGCCGCTTTTTGGGGACTGTTAATTTTGCTAAACGACGAAGTTTCTTCGGGTTGAGATCCTACATTAAAAGCCAGCTTTTAACGTAGAGCTACATGGCACTGTTTTGCAAACATTTCACCGATTCAGACTCTCCATTACTCATGCGATGAAGGAATTAAGCAGGGGATGGGAGGCTGTCTTGCATGCGCACCACAACACTGAAATTCATCTAGCTAGTTTTTGGTTTTTTAAAACCTCATTTCAGCGTTTCATTGTTAGATGAGTGTCTTAATTCCATATTCTAGCTCCTGTCCATCTATAAAAAGGGCTTAAGAGAAGCCCTTCGACAAAGACCTACTCACAGGCTACTGGAGTCAGAAACAGCACTTCATTAGTGCTGTGAAACCCAACCTAGCACTGAACTTTAATGCTATTTTCACAGTTTCAATGATATATATGATCCTAGAGTCAAAAGGCAGCTGGACTTTATTTTTAAACCATGATTTACTCTTACCCACTAATTGTTTAAAGACTCTGACAGGGCGTGCTGGAGCGGTGCAGCAGTGCTGAGCACAAAGCAGCAATTCTGAACACCAAACCTCCCGCTGAGTGCCAGTTCTTACCCACGCTTCCTAAAGTGGTTCTGATTTGTTAGCAAGTGATACAGATTAAAAATAAAACCTGTCCTTCACAGTTTGAGCATTTGCTCTCTGCAAGCAGAGCTGGTTATCTTTTTTTTTTTCCAAAAGCAAAAGGAAAATTTACTATATATTTTAGTAACAGCTAACTAAATTAATAACATTAAAAAACCCACCATGCTGCGAACACACATTCATTCTTTTAGTGCATTCACCTTCCAAATAAAAATCGTGCCATTCCATAAGACACAAGCCCAACAGATTTCCCACCTTCAGGAATTATACAAGGCCCACCACTTTTTGTAATTGTAGACACAAGCCAACTCCAAGATCAACAGAAAACACTCCTGCAATAATATGACTGTTTCTACACCACAAAGGGACTACCTTCACTTTTGTACACCAGTGAAGCTGAAACAATCTTGCAATACACGGCAAGATTTTCTTTTTCCTAGCCTCACTCTCAAAGGAAAAAAAACAGGCAGAAACAAGCTGCAGCAACAGCTAGGTAACTCTCACATCTCTGCCACCTTTGCCGCAAGGCCTGCGAGCGTGTAACAGAATCTGGGTTGCAGCACTTATCTGCTGTGTTTTTCTCTCTTAGTTGAAGTTAGATTTCTGCTCTAAACCTCATTAACAGAAAATCAAGAAGAAATCTTAACAGACCCTCCCGAACCTGGAGTGGGACCCTCTGCTCTGAGCTTTGCTCTCCCACCTCCCCAGACACAGCGCGTTTCACACAGCTGGCAACGTCCCCTAAGCTAAGGGCCACCTATCAGGGAAGGAAGAGCGGAGCTATTGTAGGTCTTGGGAAATTTCAGCTCAGTTCTTGGAGTGACAAGACGGACACACGGATTGCTGGAAATCATACAAGAGGAACAGACAGGAAAAACAGTGTGTCACTACGTGAATTCACAGTATGCCCGCATCTCAAGTACAGCATGTTCGAGCATGCCATCATATAAAGACATTGCTAGGACCACCGTCAGGGACCGGGCACCAGGAAAGGAAGATCTTTTCATGTGATCCCACATGGCTGTTCTTGGCATTTGCATCTCTTCTGTGAGGAGACCTGCAGCTCTTTCTTCAGCTGACTGTCCACTTGCCTGTTCTTCCCATGGGTTCGCCTCGGCTGTACCCAGCAGTTACGTACGTGTGTGGCTTTCATCCCAGTGTTGTACACGTGCCTTAACTGGCAGGATGCTCTGCTGGCCCTCGGCTCTGTCCAATTCACAGCTCAAGCTGGAGCTTCCTTTCAGTTATTATGCTTTCACGTGCATCGCTCTATGCCCAGCTTTACTGGTTTGGTTTTGTTATATTAATTGAATAGAATTTTTATTTTGGAAGAAATTCCACACCTCAACCTTCCTAACTTAAGCCTTATTTTGCTTATCACAGTTCCATTTGGTTCTTTACAAGGAAAATACTTCTTGCCCTGGCAGTATATAGAGGGTAAAGACAAGTGTTACAGGACAATAACTTTTCCAGTACGTACACTGCATTGCTTTGTGTAGAGCCTTGTGCTTTTGCTCATGAACACACACTCGCATTCGCTGTTTATCGAGTATTTCCAGCATGCTGCCCGCGAGGACTCCAAAGCCTTCCCCAAGACGTAAAAGCTAATTTGAAGCCCGCCAATGTGCGCATGTACCTTAGGCCATCAGTCATTACACAATCAGCACTGACTGTATTTGCTTTATTACTGCTTGGCCATGTAACATCATGAAATCCTTCTACCTTTTAACTAACCTAAGTAATTTTGCATTATCAACTTCCTACATTTATAATTCACCTCCCCTCATTTCATGTGTGACTATATCAAACAGCACAGGACTCAGTAGTGCAAAACCAGAAAGGTAGAACTGGCCCTTTTTCCCTCATCTACATTTCTTTTCTTTAAACGGTTATTAATTGATGACAGAACCCTTCTCTGTTATCCCATGACAGCTTGTTTCTAACAGTCTTTGATAAGGGACCTTATCTTTTCAGGACTCTACTTATGCCACATGAGGCATATCACCATTATCCATGTGTTTCACTGACTCCATCAAACTCAGCTCCCGAACTGAAGCCTGACTTCCCTCTACAGAAGCAGCACCGTGCGATGGCCGAGAGCCTGCATTTAGAGAGGTGTCTATGAATCGTAATGCTATACCATAAATTTTTCAATGTGCACAATGCTGAAGCCACATGTACTGGCTCACAGATGCTTCTTAAGAACTGGTGTCCTATTTGCCACTTCCATTCCACTGGTTTTAAGGTTGACCAGGTGAGCAATTTCATATTTTAATTCCTTTAAATGGCTCGGGTGAATATCAGCCAGTCCTAACAATTATCCTACCGATTTTGTTCCACGGATGCTCCAATTTGCGACCGTTTCTCAGACTATTCCCCTGTAAAGAAAGACACCAATTTGGAATCTCCTGAGAAGTCTCTGAAGTGAGCACCAACACAGGCAGTTCAATTCGATTTTCTGCTGTGGTCCTATCTTCCTCTTTACACTTGGACCACCCATCTGCCCTACACATTCTCAGAGAGGCTTCCTTATTTTGGTGGGTTTAGAGTATTAGTGGTTTTGCCTTCAGCAAACTGCTTCTCAAAATCCCTTCGTTCAGTCTCACAGATTAACTAGCCACAATATCCTTTTTCCATATCTGGACACAACTTCCCTTTTGTGAGGATGTACTTCTACCTCTAAGGGATTATTGGTTTTTAACCAAGCCAGGTTTCTACATTAGGATTTTTTTTTTAAATCTTTGTAGTACAAGGTCTGCATTTACCATGAGCCTCTAAAACGTTTCCAGGCCAGCTGTGAGCTTTTTGCCCTTTCACGGTACCATTTACTTCCTAACTAGCCTCCTCATATTTATGTAGTTCCATTCCTAAAAGTTAGAAAAACAAACTCCCAGCCCTTGATAATGCTGTTTATGTCTTTTTTGCTCCTACGAGGATGTTAAATCTGAGTACATTATGGTTACTATTACAAAGTGATTTTACAACAGTTATATTTCTTAGAGCCCCCAAGGGTATATGAAGAGTTATTTCTCCTTTTTCTGGCTCATTGCTCCATGCAAAAGGCATTCACGATTCCTACAAATTCATGCACCGTGCCTCCCTGTGATATATATCCTGTCAACAGGGGAATAAATGAAACCTCTCACTGTTATAGCACGTCCTGCTCTTGCAGCCTTTACAGACCCCAAGTTTCTGAGTCAGATCTAATACTTCACCCTTTCTATTTAGGCACGGCCTCCCAACCCGGGAGGTTTCCACGCTGCCCCTAACTTACCTCACTTGACACTCAGCTCTCTATCCCCTACAGCCCACTCTTACACTAGCAGAGTCCACTCTGCCTTTCCTATAAGCTGTAGTCTCATTACTGCATGGTCTCAACAGGTTTTTAAGACACCCTAGTACGTCAACAAGTTCATTATAAATAGACATTACAGTTCAAATAGTTTATACGCTTTGATTGCTACAGGTCTTCATCTGGTTGCTCAGTTTTGCATGCTATGCTTAGATGGGGATTTACTGACGAGTTTTCCTCTTTGCAGTTTCCTTTCTGAACTTCCATCCTACCGACGTTTCAAGACTAAAGCATTCTGATGATTCCATTTCCACAGCATGCATCATTCTGAGCTGCATGTCCTTCCAAACCTATCAAGTTTCTCCCCTGTTCCAGTTTAAAAACTTTCACAACCTTTTCTTAAGAGCCAAAAATTGGATTCCATTTGGATTTAGACAGAGTCCATTCTTCCTGCTTAGCCTTTATTTATTCCAAAAGCTTCCCCAGTTTCTAATAAGCTTAAACCCTCTTTCCCCTCTCCAGTGCCTCATCATGCTTTGAAAATGCTTCTCGGCCTGGTCTACGTATGGTACTGGAAGCATTTCCAAAAAAATACTTCATAAAGATCAGCTCTATTTGTCCTGGCAAGCAGGTCACTACGCAGTTCTTGTTGCCATCAAAGACTCACTTATCTGTCTACGATGTATAACCACGCTTCCCACCACTATCCCTGCTTTTTGAGCAGGCACCTTACAGACCACTCTTAGAAGAGGAAGAGGATACAATGCCATCATCTGATGAAGAGTTCGGTCAATGAGACTGCTCGCTTGAGGCCTTCCCAACACAAGACTTCTGTCTTGCCAGCACAGGGGACTGCAACACTGGAGGCTGACCTCCTCCCACCACCGTCTCCTTTGTCTGTGCCTCCTCATCAGCCAGCCTGGCCTTGAGCTGCCGGAACCACACACTACCTTCAAAACCTGATGAAAAGGCATATAATCCTGCACATGAAATTCAAGGATGCCTGCGAGTAAACACTCTCATGCTGAGCTTCCCTCTTCATTTTGGTTTGCATTAAGGATTTTGCTTCTTGAGAAATTTCCATTTGTCCCCACCTTTCCTTATTCTCAGTCTGTTTGGTTACAATAGGAGAAGGTTTCCACTTCCACCCTTCAGCACACAGGATCAGAGATATAAACCGTCTTCTGACAGCAGCCACAAAAATCTCAAGAAGAACAGGACTTAAAAGTCTGGCCTGGTTAACTGCAGTAGTATTCTGCAGTGGTACAGACAATGTATGAATTAGTACTGGCATGGTACTGGTATCCCTCATCCTCTCCTCCAGCAAAATATACCCAGATGCCAGCGAAGGCCACAAGTCTCGCACTGTTCAACACTTCCTCTGATCATTAACTCTTAGCACTAAGGACAGTATTGCCCATCTTCTTCAACCAGACATTTTGGGTTTGAGTTTGTCTCAGGTTAGCTGTGCAAACAACATGGATAAGGAGCTGCAGTAAGCACAAAGCCAGTGACCCCATGGAAAGCCAGTTATTCTGCTATGAGACAGGAAATGCAAAAAGTCCAAAGACTGTTGTGTGCCACGTCCCTGGTTTAAATCTGTACAAAATTTGCATTTGTAGGACAATAGTATAAAACTAGTACTCCTGGTTCCTTCTGGTAATTCGCCTTTTATAGCGGAAGCCTTGCAAAAGCAGCCATCTAATATTCAAAGCTACTACAGAATGGATTTCCCAGCATTCACTTACCTGGAAATAGTCACCTAAAGCTAGTTGATCAACTAGCTCACCTAACAATATGCCTAAACAATGCTACCATTTCTTCTGTGGATTTCAAGCAACAGCAGCAATAACCAACACCGATCCATTCCCACAGTGACAAACTCACCCATTTTTATTTATTTATTTATACACAGAGCAGCCTTTTATTTTTACATAAACTTAGCAAAAACAAACTTCCCAAATCCAAAATGTAAATATTTTCAAGTATACATTTAGTTAGAAATGTATAAACACAGCTTGATGAGAACCAAACACATCTAGAGTTCACCATCCTAAGAAAGAGGCTCTTCACAGAGCCAGGCCCTCTCCCTAACTAGATGATCACTGAAAGCGGCAGTTTTTGCATAGGCAGCACACTGAAAATATTACATCTTTTATTCACTGTACAGCTCACTTCTTTTGTGGGCTTGACTACTGAAAACCAATGAGGTTCAGAAATTTATAACTCCAAGCAGAATGCTCTTTGCTTGCAATTTTGATAAAAGCGTACTAAAGGTACTTTCGAGATGCTGATTATTTTGCTTGCAAAGTTTTGAACAAACAGCAAGAAATCTTTTTTTAGACAAGCTCAATGTTAAACCATTAAAAATAAAGAAACAAGCTTCTGAAAATTCACTACAAATAACAAAATGCTGTGAAATATTTCACAGTACTCGGAAGCCTTTTTCCCCAAGACTGAAGAGATTACACCCATCTCGCACCAGAGCATTTCCAACATCAAGACGTCTCATCCAGTCTTCTTCATATAGGACAGAAAACAAATACCTACTTGAAGCGGACCTTCTCATCCATATCCACAGGGGGCTCATGGGTGATGAGGTTGACCAGCTCCTCCATGCAGTGCTGCTGGCAAAGGAAGTCCAGCAGCTTGCGGTTCTGAGCCTTGCACTCCTGTAAGATGTCATCTTCATCCATCAGCTCGTGAAGTGTCACATCTTCTTTATCCAGCAGCTTGTCCACATGTGATGTTGTGTTCAAATCAAACTTCCAGAACATGTTGATGGGACACAACTAGCTGTAATGCAAAGGAATATGAGTTAATCTTCCATCTTCGCTATTTATTCCTCCGTTACAATTCTGAGCAGAATACCCTAATGCAGCCACCAACCAGCTTGTAAAAATCAGTTAAATTCTGTAAACAAAATTAACAACTTTTCGCACCAGAAAACTAACACGACTTAGATTATAGCTCTATAATATCAACAATGGACACAATATATGCATGAATTAACTTTAACTGCAAATAGCTTGAACTACAAATCAAAGTTTATGTTCATACACAGAAATGCTTTGCTGGATTCGAGTCAAGGCTGGCCACAGACAGGGAAACCACACCACAGCACTGTAAGCAGTTTGCATTAAAGGGTTTGGGCCTTTTTTGTATTATTTCTATTTCAGAGTCACACTCATCAGCCAAAACTGCAACAATCAATGATTTATGTAAGTGGAAGAAAGGCCTCCAATGTATACATAACAGCAAGAACTAAACAGAGACAGACCATAATTGGAAAGTATTAAAAAAAACCTACTGGACACTGCGAGCGATAAGAACATCAGCCAACCCAGAGCTGAACTAATAAATATAAACCCGGTGGAACACTAGAATATGCTATTATTCTCATAGGCATCATAGAAGTGTAAAAGTGTGAGTGCTCTTTTGTGGGGCAGAAGAGTGTATTTTGGTTTTATACATATAAAAGAGTGTGTGTGTGTGTGTGTGTGTGTGTGTACAATCCGCAACTGTAAGATCTCCAGAGCTGGTGCCAGCGAGACCATTAACCGGGAGAAGCCGAGCACACGCTGTCAGGAATGTACAGAGCCGTTCACTGGACTGCACCGTTAGCAGAAAGTTCCAAAATTCTGAACTCTAACCTTACTGGGGGACAAAGTATGGCTTAGAGACTAGTGCTTTATATTACCTAAAGGGTGTATGGCTGGGCAGCTAAAATTTGGTCTGTAAGATAACGCCCAAGTTCTGTTCTTGACCATTCTAAAACAGATGATACTTAATCTCCACACACTCACCTCTTAACCAGGGTCCGCACATTTTATGACGACCTGGGATTGGGACTCACAGGTGTTTACCACTAACAGAAATGGTAAAAGGATACTATAAATCAAAGCCACAAATAGAAACTGAAGGCATGGCCTCCTTTTCCTACATGTTCTGGATCTCAAGTCCTTGTAAATACTTGCTGAAAGGAAACCCTCACCATCACCTGCCTTCACAGGAAGCTTCACATGGACATTTTATATCATCCCAACTAAATAAAAAAAAAAAATTGATAGAGTTTTCTGCAAAGTGGTAAAACTGAGATACTGCATGTAACAAAGAATGACAAACTACTAAAGACCGACTCAAGCTGGAGCCTAGACCCACACAAACACAGTAAGTTACCTGTCACGAACGGTGATCAAACCCTGCCCGGCTGCATCTGTTGCCCCCTCCAAGTCTCCCCGGCAGCGCTCGGGGACCCCCTGCCTGAGCAGGGTTCCCTCAAACCCGCTCGCGATGGCTCAGATCGTCCCCTCTGACATCCCCTCTCTGTAGTGGCTGCACTTTGCAGAGACTTCAGTGTGTGACCAGAATCATACACTGCCTTTCAGATGAGGTTTCACTACTGCCATGTATTAGTAAGAATATTCCCCTTCAAACAGTTCTTGCTAAATATAGAGCGCTGCACTTTGTATTACTCATTTTCATCCTACTCCTACCCCAAACGCTTTCTTTCCTCTTGTGTTACCCTGATTTTTCTCTATGTGAGCTCTATTAATTATCTTTTTCCAGTTAGCTTCCCTAATACACTTCAGCTTTTAGAATAGCCATTAATTATATCAAAATAAGACAGTGTTCAGACTACCGCTAAGAAACTCTTCCAGTGGTCGTCATCTTGCTTAATATTTTCTCTTATAATTCTGCCCTTTACCATCTCACCTCAGGATCTGGCTAATTCCCCACGATTCCTCGACGAGCCATAACCTTTCCCAGTCCTGCTCCGACTATCATACCAAGTATCTTAATGAGCTCCACAAAGAAACAAGATTTACTGAATGTCTTTTATTTAAAGTATCAGCTGCCAAAGAAAGAGCTCAGATTAGTTTGGCACAATTTAAATTATTGATTTTCATTTCATTTTGCATTGTCGTACCTTTTACTGTTCCCTACAGGGAGCAAATAAGGAGTAATCTTAATTCTTCCCCAGTAACGCTTTCAGTATTTTCAGAGGGTACAAGGTAACTCCAATTCCTCACCAGTAGACGTTTGTACTTCAAAGAGCAGCTAAGTCATTTAACTACCTGAGAATCTGAGTACAGCCTTTCATTTCTGGCTCCCGTTGGGTGTTTCGGCCTAAATTCTCACCCAGACACTGTCTCATCCTCATTCAAACCCCAGGGCTCTGCTACACGTACAGAAGCCTAACGGAAGGAAGAAAAGAGCTTCCGAAGGAAGGAGCCCTGCGCAGGAAGAGCCGTTCCACCCCGGGTCTGTACGCTACGCAGAAGATCAGGCGCAACGAGAGACCACGAAGAGACGGCGTCGTGTTGTAGGCCATGGGGATCAAAGATGATTCAAGAAATCATCAATCATTAACGTTAAGTAAGAGAATAACTGTTACTGCCCATTGACAAAGGTGATAAGCATAGCTCAAACAAGATAAACGTTCTGTGTAATAATATCATTAAGCTAAAACACATTTTATAAAACAAAGTCAATTGGATGAGAGATGTCAGTGCTACATTCCCAGATCATCTGTATCTAAGCATGTGATTTTATACAACAAGATCACAGCGCTTTTTTTAACCTAACCCACATTACTATTTCCGCAGCAGCAGGAACACTTGCTCCAACCATTCATTTTGCTTTTTCCAGCATCCAAAAATGTTACCACGCCTGATCTTTTGCCAGTTCCACTGCTTGCCTAACTACATCCAAGACAGAATTTTGAAATTATCCTTTTTAAAAAACAAACAGAAAACAATCCTTTTTCCCTCCGGGAAGGTTTACTGAAGAAGGGGGGCACTGCTTTCCAGTTACCACAGCTGGGCAATTTAAAGGGCTATGTAAAGAGCCAAATTTTTTAATTACATGTTTAAGTATCTGGGTCCCTTGCAGTGAATCTTTCACACTGAACCTCCATCTGAAGGGCTTATAGGAACTACTAAATGAAACACGTTAAAAGAAACACTCATTTTTTATTTATTTTTACCAATTAAGTTACTGACGTGCATCTTCTGCCCTACCTCAGTTCAAGGATTCTTCATGTGTGCGTGTATGTGCCTAAGGATCTCTAAAAGAAAAAGGATTACCTTATGAAATTAAGGCTATTTTTCCTTGGAATAGCTCTCTTACCCAGAATATTTGATAACAAACTCTGTGGAGCTCCACTCGGTGCTTCAAAATTTGTCACAGATAACTTTTCTATTTCGGAGAGTTTTTTTCCATGTCATCATAATTCGTCCTTTTAATGCCTTTATCTCAAGAGATTTAGAAGAAATCAAGAAAATCTTTGCAAGTTTGTCTTTTGTGACAGCACTGCTGATACGTTGAAGCCCTGTTTGAATGTACTGGTGTTGCAAGACTTGATTATAAAGGGAACATTTAAGCTATGAACTACCAAGCCATCCAAGAACAGCCTCCTTCTAGCTCTGTCCTCCCGTGGTCCTCCTGTACGCCACGTTTACTCCCTGGCTTCGGACTTTCAGCATTTTGAGGTAGAGCTCACACACATGTTATGGGGAAGCATATGGCCTTGAGCCAGCGGAAACCAAACTGAGATCCTGATCAAGCATCGCATCTAGAAGACCACTTTATACTTACAACGTTCCTTTAAACATCAGGCGTCAACCACTTCCAGTCGAACCTCCAGCACCACGTCTCTTGTAAAGCTGCCTACGAATATCAAGGCTCTAGCCTTTACGCGTGATGGGCCCAAGCTCAGAGTTACTGGGAAGGAAGTGGGGGAAGCTGTCCCGAACAAAAGCTTACCCAGACCTCCCCCGTGGCCCATCCACTGCCGTCTCCTAACAACCTTCCAAACTGCCAGATTAGTTAGTTTAGGTTGATCCTAGTCTTTTGGGAACTAGTCCCCCACAAAAAATAGCACAAAATACAGCAGAGAAAGCAGCAGTTTCCAATTTGAGCCGCTTAAATCAACAGTATATTGAAATTAAAAGAAAAAAGTTAACTTTTAGCATTACAGCACCAACCAAGAGCTTCTGCATCCATCCATTCAGCTACTGAAAATGCACTCAAGTAACTGAATTTCTGAGTTAGGAACAGACATCTGAATTTTCAACCTACGTGACATTTCTGTGACAGTAATGCTGTTTGGCTGTATAGTGTGTTCGTTACAAACTGTTCTTCAGATATTTTTAACTAACTGTGCTTAGTTATAAATTCACCGAGTGAAAAGCTGGCACAAAAGGCCTTAAATTAAGAATGTTTGGGTGCACAGTTAACCCAAATACATATATATTCCATACATACGTGGAATACACACGTAAATCTCACTTTTCAAATTCAAACCCATTACAAATCTGCCAATTTACAGTTTTTCAAAACTTTTTATCTATCTATAGGAAAAGCTGTCTGACCTATAGGAGACACGCTGGTAAGCTGCCCTTGGGAAAGGAAGCCAGCTCTTTTCTCAGCACAGAGCAGGCAGATCCCCTTCCCAACCTCCTTCTTAAAACAAAAGTTGAGAATTGCTGGGGAGTTTGGCCTCTCCTGGTCCTCGCTGGTGAAACTGGGCCTCTGGGAGACAATGATGTAATTCCCAGCGTCCCAGGACTGGGTGCAGCTGCAGGCAACTGGGAAGGGAGGCTGCCCTGCACCAGTTACTCTCCCACCACGTTGCCCGAGGCATGTGCAACAACACGAGATGACTCTTCTTTGCCCTCACTCCAGCCAAAAAAAGCTCTTTTAGCTACAGTGCTCTTACGGGCTACTCAGTAAAGTGCAGCAAGCGAGATTTGGAAATGATCGTTCATGGCATACTGAACCCAGACAGTTAGGCCAAAGCAGGTGTCCAGGCAAGGAAGTGAGGTTTTATAATCCATGTAACATCTCTGCAAGCTTAAAAGTGGAATGGTACCACACACAAACAAACATGGAGAGACATACACGCCACTTAAGGACCATCAGAATGAGTCACGACCTACGGGAGCCAGATGAACTGTCCTGGAAGGCCACAAGCCGGGCACAAGAGAGCCAATACTCTGCTGTAACACTGTCCCTAGGCTCTGAACTACGGTGCCTCTGGACGCAGAGAAGTACAGCAAAAGTTGAACAAACAGCTCCTAGTGCTGGTGAGTTCACAGTCACAGAACAGTTTGGGTTTGGAAGAGGCCTTTAAAGCTCATCCAGTCCAACCCCCCTGCCATGGCAGGGACATCTTCCACCAGACCAGGTTGCTCAGAGCCCCGTCCAACCTGGCCTTGAACACTGCCAGGGATGGGGCATCCATAACTTCTCTGGGAAACCTGTTCCAGTGCCTCACCATTGCCATCACCATCATAAAATATTTCCTCCTTCTGTCCAATCTAAACCTGCCCTCTTTCAGTTTAAAACCATTGCCCCTTGTCCTGTCACTACAGGCCTTGGTGAAAAGTCTCTCTCAGTCTGTCTTATAAGCCCCCTTTATATATTGCAAGGCCGCAATAAGGTCTCCCCAGAACCTTCTCTTCTATGGGCTGAAAAAACCCAACTCTCTCAGCCTTTCTTCATAGGAGAGGTGTTCCAGCCCTCTGACCATTCCCATGGCCTCCTCTGGACCTGCTCCAACAGGTCCATATCTTTCTTGTACTGGGGATCCCAGAGCTGGACACTACCGCAGGTGGGGTCTCACCAGAGCAGAGTAGAGGGGCAGAATCACCTCCCTCAACCTGCTGGCCACACTTCTTTTGATGCAGCCCAGCATACGTTGGCTTTCTGGACTGTGAGTGCACATTGCCGGCTCTTGTCCAATTTTTCATCCACCAGTATCCCCAAGTCCTTCTCCGCAGGGCTGCTCTCAATCCATTCATCCCCCAGTCTGTATTGATACTGGGGATTGCCCCGACCCAGGTGCAGGACCTTGCACTTGGCCTTGTTGAACTTCATGAGGTTCACACGGGCCCGCTCCTCAAGCCTGTGAAGGTCCCTCTCAATGGCATCCCTTCCCTTTAGCAAATCAACTGCACCACTCAGCTTAGTGTCATCTGCAAACATGGGGAGGGTGCACTAAATCCCACTGTCGCTGATGAAGATATTAAATAGTATTGGTCCCAGTGTGGACCCTTGAGGAACACCACTCGTTACCACTCGTTTCCACTTGGACACTGAGCCATTGACTGTAACTCTTTGGACGCAACCATCCAGACCATTTCTTACTCATCTAACAGTCAAACCCATATCTCTCCAATTTAGTGGCCAGAATCTTGTGTAGGACCATATCAAAGGCTTTACAGAAGTTCAGGTAGATGACATCTGTAGCTCTTCCCTTGTCCACTGATAGTGTCACTCCATTGTAGAAGGCCACTAGATTACTCAGGCACAGTTTGCCCTTGGTGAAGCTATGCTGTCTGTCTCTAATCACCTCCCTGTCTTCCATATGTTTTCTACGTCTTCCAGGAGGATCTGCTCCATGATCTCTGCCCGGTAACGGGCACAGAGATGAGGCTGACACTGGTCGGTAGTTCCCAGGGTCCTCCTTTTTACCCCTTTTAAAAATGGGCGTGATGTTTCCCCTTTTCCAGCCACTGGGGACTTCACCTGACTGCCTCAACTTTTCAAATATGATGGAGAGTGGCTTGGCAACTACATCAGCCAATTCCCTCAGGATCATGCAATGGAGTTTGTTGGGTCCCATGGACTTATTTATGTTCCTTAGATGGTCTCAAACCTGATCTTCACTTACAACGCGAGGTTCAGAAGCCTTGAGGGGCTTGAGAAATGTGGGAAGAGAGATTGCCATTGAAAACTAAGGCAGAAAAAACTGTTGAGTACCCCAGCCTTCTCCATTATCAGTTGTGACCAGTTCTCCTGTCTTACTGGGGAGCAGCTGTGGATTTCCTTTAATCTTCCTTTTCTGGCCAATGTACCTGTGGAAGCCCTTCTTATTATGCTTCGCATCCCTTGCCAATTCATTGAGACTTTGCAGACTTGGATGGTCCAGAAGAACTTTCCACACAAACATCAACATATCCAACACCAGGATGTCTGCAGCCAACAGACAGTGTGCACGCCATTGCCCATACCCAGGCAGCACCAACAAGACAGAAGAGGGGAGCTCTTGATGAAACCCAGCTATCCCATTTGTGGAAGCAGCAGGACACGTACACACGTGCATGCATACAACATGCATGCTGGTTTCAGTATGCATATTTTTGCATGAAGCACATGCAGTCTGCTACAATATGCAACATAACTGCTGAAGCACATGAAAATACATTGAAAAAACACAGGACAGAGGGCCAGAAAAAAGTTCTACATGACAAAAGTTACACCCCTATGAATGCTCCATTTTGAATTGTATCAAGAAACAATCTAGTATGTCTATAACTTGATAACAAATGTTCGTGATTACTTTAAAAAAAATGATCATCTAGAAAAGTAACTAACTGTCCCATTCTGCACTGATTAGCTAATTAATTTTATTTAATCTGCTTCACTGTAGGTAAGCCATCATAACTAACAAGGCACTTGTTCTCTACGAGCTACGGAGAGCTTGAAGAGAAGCACTCATCAGAAATGGCATCTCCCCATAGAGAACCTGAGCTACCGTGACAAACTTCAGCAGCACTGATCACCAAACTGCAGTTCATCTAACGGGACCTACCACAGGAAACCAAAACCAGAGTAATGCACCTGCCGAAATGATGGCATTGCCTTGCAGAGCCAGGAGCCCAGAATGAACAAGCCCTTTCTTTTGGCATTAGGATATAAATCAACCTTTTTTCTATAACTCAAAAAGCACACTTCTCCTCCTTCCAAAATGCTGCTAAGAAAAAACACCTACTGAATAACAGGAAATGGGCTAAGAGAAACTGAAAACAGCTAGAGACTTGCTGAGTATTATGAGCCCAATAAATGGTAAATACAATTTCTTCTTGTGATACGTACCTTACAAAGATTCAACACCGTTTCCTGTTTATGCTGTCTTTAAGACACCTACTTAAACTTGAGGAACTTCTAAATACTAAAATATTAAACACTAGAAATAACTAATAAAGTTAAGGAATACAAAGTAACTGTACAGCAGAAGAGGTAGATGAAAAGACAGGAATATGAAAGAGTATCCTGCTTTCTCTAGCAATTCGTGGCATCGCACACCCCAATAAAGAAAAAAACCCAGGAAATTAAATCAAATCAGGGGCATCTTAGGCATTTGATGGCAAAAAATAAAAAGTAAAAAAATTGCAGATTTCCAGGACAAAAGACCACAAAGAAGAGGATGCTAACCGCCAACTTTAAACTTTTCCAATCATTAAGCATTAAACAGAGTTCTGTTCTCTAGTTTTCGGCTCTGGTGGGCGTGGTCAACGCAATTTCCGAAGGATCTAACAAAGCAAGGCGCTCTCAGGCCTTTTCACCCAGCATGAATGGGAGGGCTCTCTGAAGCTCAAAGGCACATTTTACTCCCTACTGCAAAAGCTGGTTTTGGAAACGGTAGCATTAAACAGACCCGTGTAGAGAGGTCAGTAATAAGAGGTTAGGAAATGAAGTATATTCTGTTCACCACAAGCAATCGGTCGCTATCAAAGCCGATGGTGCGCAGTCGTAACTGAATGAGGACAAAAGCAGAAGAGGCCCTCTCCAGAGCCTGTGCCTCTTCCCCAACGGCTAAGGCACTACTTGCCCTTTCAGAGCAGGAGAAGGAACATCCTATCTATGCCGAACAATTTTGTGGTCTGCATTGTTTCCTCTTGGAGAATTGCTGAATCTTGTTAGAGAGCTCAGCTTGGTCTTTATGTCCTTTAAGTGGGAACTGCTTTCTGCATTCATTCCTTCATTCTTGTCGAGGAGGTCCCAGTCCTCAGAACAGTAGGGCCTCAGTGGTCTCTTGGTATTTCCAAAAACCTACCAATGAGAATATCATGACCATGTTCAACGTGCAACAAGCTACCACATCCAAGCCACCTGTATCTGTACAGTAGCAAAGAGGAGGGAACCCTACAAAGGAGGTAAGCACAACCAGCTGTCCCTCCACCAGCAGGAATTTGAGCTCTTTTCCCATGCTTCTGCAGGACCTTTTAGGGCATTGTGGTGCTTGGAGATTTGAAAGAGCAACTTAGCCAGGCACACTTACTTTAACATGTACTTCTGTAAAAAGGCTGATAAATGTCTCTCTTCTCCAAAGAAAACACTTTTTCCACAACGTTGACTCTCAGTCTTATGCCTTATTGATGTGGTATCATCTCATGGATAGTTTCAGTTATCCAGATGCAAAACAACTAAGAAGCATTAAAGTCTGCTAAGAAGACTCAAGTTTTATTAACCTTTGATTAGGTCCCCACTCAAGGGAAGGCTTGCTGTACAGCCCTAGCAGATTCTCACAAGATCTGGTATTGACATTTCTGATCAGAAAAGCAATATAGCATATCCATACAGTTGCGTGATGTCTCCTGCCTTCTTTCCCTGATAATCACTAACCTCCCGTGCACCTTCCTGGGACAAGTAACAGTTAACAAACCAGAGAGGAACAGAATAACTGCTTCGTCAACAGCCGATACTGCATCTCTGTCACCATCGGATCATCCTACTTCTCTCCCTCTTTGACTGTAACTGCTGAACTATTTCACCTTCATCTCTAAGTGAAGACGACTTGGGCTTCAGGTCTTGAGCAATCTCTGAGCGATGCTTTCCACAAAAGCCAGAAAAGTCAGGAGATGCAGACTGAACAGTAAGACACATCAGAAAGCAGTATAGAGAAACATTTCCCTAAGGTTTCCAAAAGCCTGCTACAAACATATTCCAACTCATATATGGTTACATAACAGATACTACTGCCCTTCATTAAGCCTTCTCAGTATTTAAGGTTATTTATTCCACATCCAGAAAAGCATTAGAGTGTAATACAACGAGACTCCAATGTGCTGGGAGTTTCAGGGATATAACAGTAAGTAACAAGGCCAAATGCAGGAGGGTCAGAAGCAGCAGCCTACCCTAGAGTGCTAAAGGGATGAGAACATACTCAGGAATTGGTTTTTATAAGTAACTTTAAGGTAACAATTTGAAGGATTTTGTTCCTATTTCAGCAAACTGCTTTTCCGTAGGTCTAGATGATGAAATAGCCTCTTCTGACATGGATAGCAGTACAGTAGTTCTCATTTTGAAAGAGCTTTTCATTCTAACGTTAAGTAGGAGGGAAAAGTTTGTCAAATGAAGAATGCCCATTTCCCCCCCAAGTTGTCATTATATAAAAGTTTGGGGTGGACTTTTGACTCAGCCTTTGATACTGCTTCAAGAATGCCTCTCCAGTGCTGAAAGCATCTTCAAGTACTGTCAGAGTTCCCCAACTATCCTTTTGCAAAGTGTTTGCTTACCCTCCTTTAAAACTACCACTACTTTGCATCAACGGACTCCAGAAATGGAGGCTTTGGTTTCCAGGCACACTGGATGCATCTTTGTTTTTTCCTACCCTCAATACAGAGCTGAGAAGGAAAGGGAAGCGTTTATTAACCCAGTAGGCAAGCAGCCGAACAGAACCCAAGCCTCAGCTTCCACCATCAGCCTCTGGCTGATGACAATCTCCCCTTCTGTAAATAAAGAGGCTTTTATGATTTTCTTGAATACAGTAACTTCTTTGGTCGGGATTTCTTCAGTTCTTGGATCTTCTCAGAGAAAGCAAAGCAGTGCCTCAAAGTAGGCCTAAATCAGCACTGAGATGCTTTATCAACACAGGAAGCAATACGCTGTGTCAGTCTTCAATGAGAACAGCCCCCTCCCAGAAGTACAGGACCTGAACACTGGAAAGCAAGGTAAGAGTGATCTTTTTCTGGTAAACTGCCTCAACCTTCTGTTATCACGTCTTCACAGGTAATCTTAAGTGACACCTGAAATCTTGTGTTTGATAATTATCAGTGAATACATCCTATGGATATGCCTGATCTTTTTAAACCCATTTGGCTTGCAATCAAGAGTGTTCTCTGACCTTAAACCATACCAAAGTTTCCAACTGTTTGGAAAAGTACTTTTTAAACCAGCTGTTTTGAACTCACTGTGTATCATTCCTCCTCCCACCCATAAAATACAACTGCCTCACGTTCGCTTTCTCCATACCATCTCTCAGACATGGAAGGGAATACAAACTGTTCCACACCAGTCAGTTCTGAAAAAGTAATCTTCTATTAAAAGCAGAAGAAGGGAGTAAAGCAAAAGCATAAAGACAACGTTGATCACAAGGGCAGAATGCAGTAAACCAAAAGTTTTATCTGTCTACAGTGACTACACTGTATGCATTAAAATCATTGCTTTAAGTCAAAATTGTTTAAGAAGTACATGAGGATTGTACAAGTTAAGGAGCAGGATAAAACTCCAAGCTGTATACAGCAGATGAATTAAGAGAAAGCTGCTCTGTAAGGTGATTTTTAGGAAATACGAAATTGGAAAGCTACAATATAGTTTTTTCTGTACATAAGAAGTTAAAGTCTCCATCTGTTTTAATCTCTACACTAAAATAGTCAGCATCTTTAAGAAAATTATTTAAAAATGAAAGGGTGCAAACAAAAAGGAGCATTTGGTAAAAGTGGTAACTTTTTCTTAAAGATGATGGATAAGTTCCTTGGATAAACTCAAGGAAGAGAATAGAGACGTAAGTGCTTTGTGGACCACAACTAAATAGTTACCATTCAAAATGAATTTGGATTTTCTAATTTCACTAACAATATTCCTTTTCAACTATTTAGTTGTCCTTCTTTCACTTAACCTCATACTACAGAAAGCTCGTTCCTGCCATCTACCATGGTTCACTTATTCTCCCCATATTTAAGTTTCCAGTTTTGTAAAACTGGGGAAGTCCTGAGCTGCACAAGGATGTTATAGAGATTAACAGCTGTGAACAGCTTAAAATAAGCTTTCCATAACTGGGTATTTCTTCACCAAGCTGTTATTCCCCACCACCGGCCTGGCTTTATTTGTAGCTGCGGCAAAGTTTGTTTGAGATACCAACAGGCTGCTTACAGCCATGTAGATATTCAAAACAATCCCCGTTACACAGCTTCTCAAATGTCACTTTCCTTCCTTAAACAACAAGCAAAAAAGAGCTAAATCAGAAGATGAGAACATGAGGCTAAACATGTTAGGGTCAAGGTTCACATTCTTGCTACTCAAGATAACTCCTGCCATTTTTCTTTTAAAGCTGTTTCTAGCTCTTATATTTGGGGGAAAAATTCAAATGTACTCATTATAACTGCTACAATGACACTTGTCCAGTCTGCAAGTTTTCTTCAGCAGTGGAGAAGGCAGCAAGAAACAATGTACGCTGCTTACATCTAGCAAATGCAGAAGGAAAAGGTCTCCCCGTCGCAGCAGGAGCCGGGACCGCTCCGCAGGCTTGGAAGCCCAGCTGGGTTTTGTACGGACTGCTCCATCCATGGTGATCAGACATCTCTATGGAGGTACGGCTCCGAGTAACATGGAAGGAGCTGACGGAAGGCCATCGAGCAATTCTGCCTCCCCATCAGCTACGACATGCTGTTCATGCTGGTTTGTAAGGGACTTGAGGCCTTCATTTTCCCAAGTGCTTTAATCAGCTTGAAGCAATTACTGGTACTGACCTTTAACACTTCCCAACTGTCTCCAAATTACATCACAGAACCACTGTTGTTCACCCTTAGCTTTTGATTCAGGGGTTTTTTTTATAGATGTAAAATAAAAGATGCAAGTTGCTTATTTTCAAGCAGTTCACTCAATCACAGCAGCACAGTTCATACCCAGTTGCAGGTAATTTTATCTGGGCAACCCGTCTACTGAACAGCTTCCTTAAGATCGTATTTTGATTTACACCCAAAATAACCTAGGTATATTTTCAATCTTTATGCATAAGTAGCACTTTCCCTGTCCTCTGCACCTTTGACACTGTTATACCACAGAGTACTACAAAACTTTTATTGAAAGACAGCTACGGAGCAAGAGAGGAGGGTCTGACAACCTGGTCTCAGCAGGAGCAAGCTGCAGACTGCAAAACTAGTAGTAGGGAGAACCGGTCTTACAACTTATCATGTGCTTCGCTGTCCTATGACCATCATCTGTGGTGTCAAAACAAAATTCACAGTTTAATCCCCTGATTTGTTAGCTTTCTTCTGTTCTTGCTTGGAGATGCAAAAATAAGACTTTTGGAAAGCTAGGTGCACTCTACCACGTTGAAGCAACAAGCCATTTCACTAAAGGCTCCCACCAGCAGGCAGCTCTGACAAGCGGTGCCATTAAAAAAAAGGACAAATTTCATGTTACAATTCCCAGCAAGAAACACGTCAGGTTCAAAACAAAAAAAAACAAAGAAAAAAACCTAGGCTACTAAGCAGATGGAGAACAAGAGAAAAAAACCTCAACACAACAGAGGTGACAAAAGGTGTTCCTTCTTTGATATTTTTAAACAGTAAGTGGATTAATTGTTGCAACTTTTTGTAAACTCATCTTTAAACCTAGTCTGTACCAGCGCTGACCCGTGTGAGCCAGGGAAGGACAGCTCAGTCAGCAACGCTGGCTCTCCTCAGTGCACTCCAATCAGTAGTACAGCCCTTCCTCCTCCTCGGGTTTTGTGGGCAGGAAATATAATATACACAACTCTGAGGAGGCAGGGTTGGTTAGGAAATATTTGTAGGAAATACTTGTAAGAAATATTTCATCTCCCTGTTCCTATACAGAATTGCATTCTTCTGAACAAGTTAAATATCACAACCTGTCCATTTTATTATTAAAATGACTTAACTGTATGTATTCAAAACTATCCTACTGCACTACAGCACTGGTACATTCAGGTTTTAATCCAGATGAGGCCCAAACACGTAGCTACAGAAAGTACCTTACTCCTGACGTCTGCCACATCTCGGGTCCGAGTACTTTAGTTTAGGTCACCTATTTCAACAGCAAACTAGAAAGATCTTCTGCTTTTTCAGGCGGACATCTCAAAGCCCTTCAAAGTTGCTCATATTATTTCTGAACTGGAGTATTTAGTCAAAGGAAAAAACATAATGATTTAAGGAAACAAGTTTTCTGTAACTATATGCTGCCATTTTTGAGGATTAACTGCTTTATGGAGAGCATTTCTAAATTTGATACATGTAGAATTAAACTGTCATTCAAACACCTGCTATTTGCCAACAATACACTGCAGGAATTTTTTAATATTTAGAAGGTATGCAGAGGCTTCAGTCAAGAAGCAGAAGAACACACAAAGCAATCCCTGGCTGCACACAGATTCTGGGGGAGAGGTTTAAAAACATAAAATTAAAAAAAAAATGTCCTCTTACTATGTATGTTTCAAAGTAATCACGACTTTTTGCCTTGTTCCTTATACAAGCAGAATGTCAAGCCTCCCTTCTCCTCCGTGAGGCCTGCAATGACTGTTTCACCCCTTTTGTCTCACTTCATCTCATCCTTCCCCTTACCAGCCATTTCCACTCTGGGGCCTGGATTTGATTTTAGTTAACAGTTCGGGGGGGGGCGGGGGGGATCTTTTTAAAGCCTTCACCCAAGTACCATTAAGTTTGGCAGAAGGCCTCTACCTTTTCTAGAAAGTGTCAGAAGGGGTCTGCAAAAATAATAGGTGATTAAAATTCACCGGCTGAAAGACCAGTAGTTCTATGTATCACAAAGCTTACAGCATCTGGCAATGCTTCTTTGGCTACCATAAAAAAAAAAATACACTGCATCTTCTACTTCCCCTAACACTTCAGGTGAATTTGTCTTACTCGTTATTATCTGAATTCTATGTTTGCATTATTTTGCCCAGGATTATTACTGCAGTCAGTTCCGCAGTTACCAAAGGCTACCCTGAGCCTTCCTGAATTCGGGCACACCTACAAAAGACCCACAGCATTTTCCAGCCTTTTAGAATGCTCCCAGTACTCCAAGACCAGTAAAAACGAACATGGAGGGCCAGCAATCACCACAGGCAACTCCTTCTGGAAACTGGGAGGAAATTACCAAGATTTACTGATTTTTTTTATTTAAGCCTATTTAAACCCATTCCTGATAAAATACAACATTTAAGATTTTCCACTTAGTTACTAAGTGGAAACACATGGAAATGCTGAGAGAAGTACATTATCTTACTTGTTTCCAAAAAAGAAAGTATTTTTTAATACTTCTGACTTTCCTGTAACATCCTTTCTGTTATAAAAATACAAAGGACAAACATAACTTCAGCAGCTATGTCACAGCTGAAGAGTGTCCTGCTAGGTCCTATTTAATTCACAGTCTGTCTCTTTAGTCTCGACAGGCATGGATTCCTGATGTGAATTTTAAGGTTTTAAGTTTTAATACAAAATCTCCTTTATTTCCTCTATACGCATAAATAATTTCAAGCTTTGCTACACAGAGCAAAAGAAAAAGGATCTAGATAATTCTCTCAAATTGCAGTATCTGAGAAAGTCTTAGAACACACCTGCAATGGTAACATTGCACCAGATGGTAACAGATCACCAGGACTAGATGGCATTCACCCAAGAGCCCTACACCTTTAAAATGCAGCTACCAAACAACTAATTGCAGGGAATAAAGTATCACTTTATTTAACCTGGTGAACTTGAAGCCTAAACCAGCTTGCTTTTTAAGCAAACTGTTACACAATTTAAAAACCCCACAATGAAAACATCCAGACGGACAAGGACAGTACGATCAATAGTTCATCTGAATTCCCACAGAAGTATTTTGCATGGGCTTCTCCAAACAACTTTAAAGAAAAGCTCACTTTCTTTTGTGAATCAGCAGCTGGTTAAAACATAAGAAAGAAATGAAAAGCTAATAAAAAACCCAGAAAAGGCAGCAAGCGGGGTGCCAAAAGAAACAGTGCTGCTTAATGTATTTATATGTGATATCAGAAGAAAGATGAATAGCAAGGTAGCAACATTTACTAGCGATAGAAAAATTATTTAGCTTAAACCTCCCAAAGCTGTCACAAACAGCTGCAGAATGCTTTCATGTTAATAAGCAGCCAGACAATGAAGTTGCAGATTTAACTCAGTGCTGACAAAAGCAAAGTGAACAACACTGAACAACAACCACTCAGTTAACACCACTCCGCTCAGGGACCTGTGGCCATCCAGTACGTTAGACAGAAGTGCCCAAATCTTTATTATGGGCACGCTAGGAAAATAAATACTTGCAGGGTTTATAAACATCACCAACAGGTATTTGGGCAGCAACTGCATCACTTTAGGTGAACTTGTCTTTTCGAAAAGAGGACAAGCAGGGGATAAGCAATTTGCCTCCGTCCACTATGTCCTGACTGGCAAATCCCTTCCTCTGGGCTTGGTTCAGTCTAACCCAGGAGCCTTCTGGGACCAGTCAACATCTGCAGCATCCTCTGGATCCTCAGGAAGTCTCCCATTCTCCATCAGTTCTGAAGCCAGGCTGTCCATCTGCCCCTTGCTCATCTGAGATGTATCCCACGCTCTCCTGCGCCACAAGTTTCTTTCCTGCTGAACTTTCACACACTCACACTCTTCTGCCTGCCCCATCCCACGTTCCGGGAACTCTTCCCCCAAGCACGCTCAGATGATCCCAGGAAGGAGCCATCTCCCTCCTTCCAGAGGGCTTTGCCTGACCTGAGTGCCGCAGCCAGGACAAAGCAAACAAGAAGCCTTCGTCTGTGATGCACATCAATCCTTTTGAAGAAATGTGACATTTTAACATGCAAATAGAACAGAGCCTGTTTGTTACAGCCATTTGGAAATGATCTTGGAGCTGCCGTTCAAGGATCTCAATACAGAGCAGCAGCCAAAGAGGTAAAAGTAATGTCAAAAGTTATTACAAGAAAGAATAAGCAAGTAAACAGAAGGCTTGACATCATTTGACTATCGTGTGTTTGCATCTCAAGTGCTAGTCTGGTTAGCTTCTCAGAAGAGACAGTAGAGCTCCAACAAGTACAGCTGGTCTGATTAGCTTCTCTTAAAAGAGATTGAGCAGAACAAGAAACAGCACAGCTTTTACTGGAAGATGCATTAAACTTCACTTGATACATGACTTCAGCTCAGAAAAACAACAGATACAGAGAAAGGCATGAATGGCATTAAGGAGGTGAACAGACAGTTATTTACAGCTTCCTATAAACCCAAGAATGGGGACACCTCACAAAGTTATCAAGCAGCCAACTCAAGAACAGGCAGAAGGAAACTATTGTGTTCTGCACGGGAAGAAGAAACCCTGTGGAACTTACTGCCATAGATGGTTATGGAGTCCAAAAGCTCAACTGAGCTCAAAAACTCAGCTGGTTACACCAGCTCATAAAAACCAGGTTTATAAAGGACCCTCAAATGTTTTACAGCCACTGCTGTTTCAGAAAAATCACTAACCTGGGTTACTGTCAGAAAGCAGGAATGCTTGCCTTACATTTGTACTGTTCTAACTTCCCTGAAGTACATCGCTAGCAGGAGCGGGTATCGGCAGTCCCGAGCCAGCTGGACCTCAAGGCTGACTGCCATGTGTCAGACTGGGCTACATCAGCTGGTTTTTATTTCTATGTATCTCACTGGCATAGATATCTACAAATGTCTAGGTACCATCCACGTGCTCTAGTTCCTAGATAGCTTCCAGAACAATTTTCACCACTTGCAAGCCATCAGGTCTGACACGCAACATAACTATGATCAGCTCCATCAGCAGTAGCATCTCTGTTTACAGCTCACCTAAAACCTGCCACTTTTCTGCAACAAAACTTAGGGTCTCCTCCTTCTCCTAGGAGCTTTAACAATGCCTTTAATTCATAACCTATACCCCTGGAAACCTTGCTTTATGTAAAATCTCTTGCCTTCATAGCATTAAGAAAGCTTTTCCTAACTGAATTACCAATAGGAAAATGACCAAGTCAGCCAGCTCCGCTGCCGGCACCGGGAAGGATCTCAGCGCTGCCGCAGGCAGCCCGTCCAGCTCCAAATAATCCTAAGGCAGTAAATCCCCAATGTAATTACATGCTGCATGAGAGGGTAGTTCCTCTTGTTTGCTTTAAACTGCCCGCTTGATAACTTTGTTGGATGCTTCCAATTTCTCACCTTACGAAAACCACCGAGTAATCATGGCCTGTTCACCTTCACTACCCCAATGACAAAACGTACTGCGTGTCATCTCTATATTGTCACTTCTCAGAACAGCCACAAGCAGTTCCCAGAAGTATAGACAGCCACCAGAAAGAAAAAAGACATTCCATCTTCTTCCCATCAATTATGTACATTAAATTAGAGCTCAAGTTTTGAGAAGCACTTACCAGTTAAACCTGGTTTTAGGGAGTAACCTGACCAACATACCATGACTAGACTGCAGACTCAGCAACAGCAGAGAACTGAGCTTCTCAGCTGTATGTCACCAGCTCTGAAACTCAGAAGCAGGACCATCCCAGTGACACTACAGTTCCCCCTCAAATGCCTCCAGGTATTAAATATCAAGAACGATCTCACTAGCAACCACCAGAACACATAATATAGCATTATAAAGCACGCTGTCATCACTGAGCTTAAAAAGGAAAGGTAGATGTGCATACCTTCAGTAGAAGTTATTTCAAACGTGAAATCTTCTCCACGGACAGAGAAACATTTGGGTTACAGTTCCTGGAATATACCCAGCTTCAGAAAATTATTTTCATCCAGTGTGAATTCTTTTTCTCAAGCTTCCTATCCTGGAAAATATTTTAAAAAGTTACTATTAACCAAAGGTAACTGAGGGCCAAAGCTTTTTTCCCCTAAACAAACTTCCACATAACCTTTCAGCCCAAAGAAAAATTTCAGCAAGATGGTAGGCGACTCGGACTCTTTGCGAGGCCGTCACCACCGCCATGCCAGACACACTCCTTTCGGCTGCCCACCCCTTCTGTAGCACTGGGCAAACACGCACCTCTGTCAGCAGAGGGGTTAACAGCCCCTTCCCCTTCACAGCCCTCGCGCTCAGCTGTGAGACTTGTACCTCCTTCAAGAACACGTTTGTTTTCTTGACATCACTTCAAAAGAAAGTTATGGGTTGCCAAGGAAACCTAACGGTCATTTTCACTTGTTCCAAGAATAACTGCAGCAACAATACGCGTACTTCACACTAGGTCTGGGGCCCCAGCACCTTAAGGAGGCGGCGAGGCACTCGCCTCCAGAAGAGAGGGCACAGCGGTTTCAGGAGGGGATTCACAGAGGGGAAACGGGCAAGAGAACTAAGCTTGGCTTAGCCTGCTGGGCTCTCCCCACAACCGACAGAGCTCGGTTTTAACCAAGCCCCTCTCCCAATCCAGGTATTCCTTTTGTACTGTGGGGTTATGACCAAACAGAAAGTAACAGCCATCAGTCCCTACATGGGATGATAACGTTCCCACACTACCCCAATAAAAGAGTACGCTCACATTATTAGGGCAAATACTCCACGTATCTAAACAGCCTTGCAAACCTCAGCGTCAGAACCCAGAGAAGGCATGACAGCGTAACAGAGAGCACCAGCAGACAGAACAACATATTTTCTTCTTATCAGTAATCACTTCATTGGAGGTACAATATTCACCCAAAACTGAAGTAATTTGAACGGACAGCGTACACAATATTATTGTGCATATTTAAGGTCTGTAAATTTGATGACTTCTTTTTTCCAAGCACTTGTCCTACAAAGTCTTTCAAACATCATAAATGATAAACTGAACATAAAACAGTGCAGCACAGATTTAAAATCATAACCCGAGGCCCAAAGTGCTGCTCCAAAATCAGCCTGAATTGTTTTCCAGGGAGACCCGCCATACACCTCAGATGTAGTCAGAACACAGCAAGAATACCTCAAGACAGAGCTTGAGAAAAAGCTACGCTTTCTGATTCTACGTATCCCCTTAAAAGTCAAACTCCATTTTGGAAATTAATTTGTAGTTGTGGATATTTGCTGTATTTCTACTTAAAAGCAAAGGATGAGAAGAAAACCTCTGAATAATGACTTTAAGTTTGGCAGAGTGTAATTATTCTTTAGAAGCTACTTTATTATGGAAATTCAAAACATCTGCACCATTCTGACACTTTTGTTTGTTGTGCTTGTGGTCAAGATAAACCACACTTCACAGCTCTGTAAGATAGGTAGTATTATTTCATCCCCAATTCTGTTAAGCTTGTGCTTAAATCCAGCACAACGAGCAGTCCTGTTGGACTTAGGGAGCCCAAAGACCAGGCACGTGCTTACCACTTTACATAATCCACGTGAAGGTGGTCGGCAGAACAGCAAACCGCCTCCATGTACAGTGTACCCCACGCTCCCTTGACGCTTTCTTTAACACCGAGTCCATATAGCGAGACCCATGAAGAAGAGGAACAAGCACCCATCTTGTTCTTACTGCAAGTGCATTTGCAGCAGTATACCTTAAGGACACGGTGAAGCCGCACCTTACCGAAACGGCCTTCCCGGATTATGGAAAGATGGAAACAAGCCTACGTGACATTGTGACCTGAAAACGAGTAGGAATTTAATCTAACATTTCAAGTGACTGACATCAGCCTCGGTTAGATCTGGCATCATTAGTCTTCATGCTACATTCATCTCAATTTTTCTTCAATTTCTTCAATTATTTTTTAATTGAAATAGTAACTGAATGAATTTCCAAAGAAGAGCTGTAGGACAACTGGATCTGCTGTATTTCAACATAGCTGAAACACAGATTTGGATGATGTGGTTAATTACTTTCTTCCATTCTGAACACATACAGCTGAGACTTCAGCCTTACTCGCTTCTGAGACATGTACTTTATTTTATCTGACAAGCCATTTGAAACAAAGCACAATAGTTAAAGTAAGTAAGAGTTTATATTTTCTACCTTCTTTCCTAGTGATTTTAATTTTTTTTGCTAAACTCACTGCATGTTAACCAGCTACATACACAGACATGTTCAAAAATTTAGCATAGTCTATCCATATAGAAGTTCAGTTTTGAAGTCCAACCACGCACAGGTTTCTACATTGTCAAAAACAAAGCATCTCATTTCTAACAGGAGAAATCATCCACCTCAAAATAACAACTCCTATCTCCAGTGATTTCCTGAAATAGGTGGAGAGAATAAACCAAGTAGATCAAACATCCTTCCCATACTCAGAGATTTTAGAGGAAGCGTGATCTAACTTAGGCTATGACTTTCAAAATATACTCTAGAGTACGCCATGATTCCCTACAGTACAGACACAGTAGTAGCAAGATGAATGGACATCTATTAGCAAATTCTTTTTAAAGGCATCTGTATGGAGACAGAAGCATTCCTAGGTTCCACAATGAAATAATTAAGCATGTGTGGCTTCAGAAAAGCAGAACCACCCCGAGTCTTACTGGTGTCACAGGAGCTCTTGGCTTTGGGAAAACACGTCACTTCACGGAAACACCTAAGTATGGTTAGTGCCACTGTACTCCAACAGTAAGATACCGCTTTTCAGTTTGGGGAGAAACAAATTTGAATTAGGTTAAATTTGAGCGGACTACCCTCCTTATTCTAACAGCACATTTTTGATTCTTTGGAAATCAAATGTTTGTAAATGCCATCGTGCTAGACCTGCTCCTGTTCTTCAGGCCTCCAGCACAGGCGTCCCAGATTAAGTGTGCAGTGAACGTACTCACTGGTAAGGCAACACGCCTAAAAACAAGCAATAGGAAACTGATTATTTTAAATGACAATCAACAGAATTCACTGCCATGCCATAAAAGCTGAGAGTTTTGTAAAATTCTGCAGATCTCTGGTTTAAATGGATAACGAAGCTTTGGACAGCTCAAAGATGCAGATGGAAACACTTTGAAAGAACAAACAAATCCTCACAACGTACAGAACAAGCCAGCTGCTCAGCGGCTGTCCTCAAGTAGCTGACTCTGGGGAGAGGGGTTCATGGTGGGGTTTGGGCTTGGGAGGAGTTGTCTTGTTCTTTTAAGTCAGCTTTGCATTCCACAAAGAAAAAGTTTTTCACAAGTCACTACCCAAGAGGGGGCATAAACACATCCAGCCTGACGAACCCTAGTAACCCCCGTGCTCCTCTGCGTCCTCATCCGTGGGCACGGCACAGAGCCTGCTTTCACGTCCTGCCGCAGGAAAGCCCCAGCACCGCTCCGAAGAGCCTCCAAGGGCCGAGCACCACTGACTACCACATCCCTGCACACCACCACCTCCCTGACGAGCTCAGCACTTCATGCACCATGTGGCATCCTGACTTTGTCATCATTACCTGTCTTGTAATCATGTATCCCTGAAAAAATGGAATACTCTGAGTTATGCAAGCAACTGGTGAATTTGTTATACAAAGAATGAGAGGCTGATAAATCTAGTATTCAGAATTACTTCATGATTTCCAGCTTCAAAGTAGTCACACACCAGCCAAACCTTTCAAATAGTCGTTAGAACCAACAAGGCAGAAAAAAATTGAAGCACTTTCACTTTATGAAAGAACGCTGGCAAAATGCCCAAGTAACTTGCCCCAAGTTTAGTGTGAGCAAAATCCAAAGCAATCCAAGGGACTGCCGATTCACAGCTCCTTTCGTTAGACAGCATTTGTTTCCAAATATCCAGAATAACTAAAAATAGCTGTGTGTCTTTCACATAGCAAGACATGACTCCAAACATATTAACTCGAAGATGCAAATTAAAATAGCAAAGTGAAAGTCCAGTTTGTATATAGTTTACTTCTAAGTCAATATGGAACTAAAGTGTGTTGCAGCTTTTCCACACCCTTCTCCTCAACCATCCTGCAAGTAGAGCCCATCTTCCCTACCACTGCTTCTCCTTGCAGTCCTTAAGACAGCGGGGTTTGAGAGAGATTCCACAGCCTTTTTACGGAATCCACTCAGATAACTAAGAAAAGCTCATTAACAAGCAGTCTAAAATCCACTATATAAACCTCTACAATGCCTTTGAAAGAGCATTTACGCTTTAGCAAGTCAAGGAAAAAAAAGTTTAAAATATCCCAGCTTCTCAACTACCTCCTGAGCCCTCTTCAGGAAATTTCCACCTGAAAAGAGACTTGCTGAATGATCTGCACAACCTATTGTATGTACCCCTCTATTACTTTGGGTAGCATATGCCAAGACAATGTATATAATCACGGGAAACCAGAGACAGTGTAAGCACCATACAGGAAGGACTGGCACTACACACCCGCAGCTCAGCACCTCTGCCAGGAGCCGACCTGGGTCCAGCAGTCGGGCAGTTGTAGCCCAGCATCCCCCCAGCCATGCCCGTCTCCCGAGGCTCCTGAGGGCTGTACAAGCACAAAGAAATAGCCCGGGCCTGAGGCAGCAGGCTCCCCAACATCTCTGCTAGAGACGGGCGATTCAGACCCAACCCTGTCAGCCTGCAGAAGTCAGCCTGAACCCAACCAAGACAGCAGCACGCCTGCAGCACGGGCGCCAGGAGAGCTCAGATGCTCCTTGTAGTGCTCTGCTGCTTAAAAAAAGCAAGACATTAAAAAGAGAGCACACGTAAGGAAGTCGTTAGTAAGCAGAGAACTCTCCTTGGGCTCCTCCTGCTTTGGTACCTGCTGCCGTGGGGGAAGCAGGGAGAAGCGATGGAACTGCACCAAGGCACCCAGAGGCTGGAACGCTGCTTCCCCGCAGTGAATCCAGACGCACAACTCCCATTAACTACTAGTACAGGAGGACTGTTTATCTGGAAGAGGCATTGGAAGAGGAAAATATTGAGGAGGATGAAAATTCCTAAATAAAAATCATCAAAAGGTATATTTAACTCTTAAAAAAGAGCCTCTCTGGCTAGCTATTCTAACGGCTTGGGCACAGCAAGAGAAAAACAACTCTTGCCTTCCCCAGATGCACTGGCAGCCCCTCACAATAGTCAGGAGCAGGATGTAAGCATATGAAAAAAGGACGTGTGTGTTTTGATAATACTATATATAAAAAGCAGCTATTTTAAAACAAATTTAAAGTCTTCACACTCCCTTAGTTACTTTCACGTGGTTGATCAGAACTATCAAGCAAGATTAACTAAATTCAACTTTTTATATAAGCTATAATGTCCCTCAAGACTTTACTAATAAAGTTAGAATTTTAGTTTCCAGACTAAGGAAAAAAAAAAAAAAAAAAAAGGCATTTCTACAGGGTATCTCCACTGGAATTAAAGAGCCAAACAAATAAACAGGTAGCTTACATAAAAACAGTAACAGCCACAAACAATTCTCTAGTCAACTTTATCTCCACTTGCATGTATTTTGGAATTCATCCAGCCACTTCCCACCTACTTTAAGAGCAGTCACAAAAAAATGACCATAATCCAAAGGCAAAAAGAGGCCAGTATAAAGCAGTATAAAGTCATCCTTTCCATCTTTTCCTCTCCGGTGCAACAAGTGAGAAACACAAGTACTATTTAAGACAGTCCAGAGGCTTGCCCATTCATGGGATTTTATACGACCAACACTTGCACCAAGTCTCTGAAGTTGGGCTTCTTTGAGATCATCAACTCTTTCCTAACCTTATTTCTGCCAAGATAATGCTGCTAGGAATTCAGGGATAAAAGGCTGTAACAGCTGTAAAATTGTCAAGGAGAATAACAAAAAAAACCCTTATTGATTATTTCCAAAACCTGGGTGCAAAGTCAGGATACTTTTTATGTTTTCTAGAAAGCTGTCGAGTTCACCCTCCACAAGAGAGAGTAATTTGTCCTTGGGTCTTCAAGACGTTGCCGTCAGCTCTGGTGCCTGCACTGGCCCGCAGGTACTCAGGCATCAAGACAGTTTGACAAAGCTGTGGCCTCATACGTCATATTGTATCTGGTTTGGAAATTAATTCATAGGCACTAAGGAAAAGACCCCCTGGCAGTATTCTGCTGAGCATGGGTACCACACTGATCCTCAGCTAGACCTGCAAAGTTAAAACAACCATCAAACAACTGAGATTATTACTCCAGATATTCCAGACTAATTTTAGTCCACAGAATCCTGCATCCTGCTACTGACCTACACGGAGCCCCGAGATCACTCAGATGGTGTTTGGTCTTTTCCGCTTCCTCATTTCCCAACAAAAATTTAAAAAATAAATAATTAAAAAAGAAAACAAAACATCCATCCACCAACTCTTCTGAGACTCAACCGTAATATGGGAAGTTAAATATTCCCATAGTCACTAGTTATAACAGTAAATAAATACAGCAGCTTACACAAATGAACCACTGTACAGTTAATGGATGCTTCTGGCATTTATTAGTGTACATCAAACATTATGCATGGTGCTATTTTTTCAGAAACTATGCTGTAAACAAAGTTATAGGGAATACTCCTCCAACTTCCATTGCCACTTCACGTCATTTTCAGAGGAGAATTTGGCTCCCTGCACATTTTCAGAGCACTTGAAATTTTATAGAAATTGCTGAAATTAAAAAAAAAAAAAAAAACCCAAACAAGAAACAAAATCTTATTTGTGGACAAAACCAAACTGATCTACCCCCCTTTTTAATGCTGTATGTTTTGAAACAAAGGTTCATGTCTCACTGAAGACTAAACGCTGTCCTTGCTGAATTCGAAGTAATTGATGGCAGTTTTGGAAAGAGATGAAACGAGGCCAGTTGCATCTTCCTGCGTTTTCACAGGCTGCAAACTCACAGCATAAGATCCGAGGGGCCTGTATCTTCACGTTTCTCTCAGACAATAATGAAGCCTACCTGGCGTCTCATGCAAAGATTTGGTTTGGTTTTAATACTTCCCACAGACAGCAAAATAGTAATTTTAGGTTTTATCAACCCCTTAGGATAATTTGCAGTATTGACAGTATTTCTGCAGCAACAGTACTGTCTGGAAGCCACTCTCAGCTATTTTACTGTAGTCCTTCAGATACATAAAGGGTATGAAATACCGCTTAAAGAGTCAGCAACTAGTTTAACCTTAGATTAACAGTTTAATATTATTGTACTTTTCTGATAACAGAAGAATTCCTTTAAATAATTACTGTAGGTATAGACCCTCCCATTTCAAGAGACTATAAAATATTTGCCTTTTTCCCCTCCCCCTGGAAGTCAGTTTTTATCCTAACTGTAAGAGCAGCCAGCCTGCTCCTCTCCACCCAAATGCTGATTTCTGCTCCCGGCCTCTGCAATCCATTTCTCAGACTTCACACACACGCTCTTAACAGCAAATACCAGTTTAAAACACACCCTTTAGAAATTCAGGTTCAGAGCGACTGCAAATTTATTTTCCTCTCCATCTGGACATTTGCAAAATGATATGCAAATCATGAGATACATGAAATGATACTGGTAATTATAGAAGTAACCGAGACCCGTTACTATTTTAAACTTTTGGCCGAGCACTGTGAATATCTTTCACAGAAGCTGACCCATCCACAAAACCAGCACGTTACGGTGACCGAGCTTGCATGACATCTTTTCAAAGCTGTGAAGTACAACGCAGGATGAATGTGAAGGCATCATGGTTTTTTGAGTCAGACAAATACAGACCGTAGAAGACCCCATCCGCAAGGTCAGGCATAACCAGATAATCTTCAGTTTGCTTTTAGTTATCTAGTGCAGTTATTTATGGCAATAAACTGCCAAAAGGCACCAGAGCTGTAACAGAGAAGGAAATCAAGGACAGTGTTTTATTGTCAAATGTGCTGGCTGGAAAGAAGCTGGAGTCTGGGATAAATCACCTGCAGGAGTCTGGAAGGCCCCCAGAAAACATCCTACTGTTCCCTACCTAGCATTAATAACAAGAGAATTGTCGCACCAAAGCCCAGTGATTCACAAGGCAGGGGACAGTGTCATTTCAACCAATTTTTCTTCTACTGCCAATGCAGCGTACTGCTCTTTCACACTCCCAAGCTGATACTTTAAGTCAGCTATAATCCATTTTAAGAATCTGTCAAGCCACCCAGCAACTAAACAAGCTGAGGAAAGTTGCCAGTTTAATACATAACACCATGCTGTTACCTCACAGGAATTTACATTTTCAGTATTTTTATCACCAACATCTTCCCAAGAAATTTGATAATTTGCGTTATCAAGATCTTTTGACTGCACAACTTAAGTTGCCCAAAAAGGGCCCAACTTTCCAGAAGAGTTAAGTAAATACCCTCCAAAATTCAGAGGACACTATAATGTCTCAAGTCAACCGTGCCAAAGTCTGCAGACACATCTGAAAGTCTTCTTCCTGTGAATACTGGAGAAAGTAGACAGAAAGCCGTCACCCTGGACCCAGTTCACATCAAAAAAGGCAGAGGACACTCTTGAGAATCACCCTTGTTTATCCACGCTCTCGTTCTAGAAAACCGTAAGTCTGCAAACTACTCTATTCTGAACAAAAAACGATTTAAACTCAACCACGAATTAAAACAACGGATGAGCTATAACTGCACTTCAGTAACATAATCGAAACCAACGTCTGTTCCACTAGTGCAAAGCTCCATGGTGGGAACCCATTCACTGCTGCTCCGGCAGAACAGCCTGCCTCCTTCCCCTCGCACGCCACCGTGCTGCTTCTCGGAGCGACCAAAGCAAGCTAAGGTGAAATTACAACAAACCTCAATCCACGGTTAAGTACAGTCACTAGCATCGTACCAGGCAGACACACAGCATCACAGCTGGTAAGGAAAAGCAAGCAGATTAAACTCATTCTACTTAAAAATAATTTAAATTTTTAGTTTTAATATACACAATCCACAATGAATTAAGAACTAACACTTGTTCATATCGTGCAATGCTAAAACCCAAGGCTGCTAAACTCTTCAGGTACACCGTGACAAACACACCTACGCACAGGCCACAGGGAGGGGCGTGGGGCAGAATGAAGACTGTCAGCACACCGTACACAATTCCGTGCTAGAAAAAAAAAAAATTAAAATCACACAGAGCCCAAGGCTGACAGCATCTACTTCTAGAGGACACACAACTGCATAAAAATACTACCTAAACCTCATCATGCTCCTGATTCAAGGCACAAAAAGAATCAATTTCAATGGAAACATGCAGTTATAAGAACATGGCACAACGAGGCAGTCTAGAAGTAATTCCAAGAACACCTGCAAGTACTGAAGCTTCTGTACACTTCACCATAATCCCTCACACATCTGCCACGCTTCAGGCCTTGCTGCCAGGAGCGGTCAGGGTCTCTTCACCTCAATTTTCACCTTTCCCATCACTTGCAAAAAAAAAGAAAAAACAAAACCAAACAGGGTTGTCAGTGGTTTCCATCTATTTGTTCAATAGCACATGCAATGCCTTACATTCGTCACAGCGAGAGGAAAAAGGCATGTGAGAAATAATTCAATCCTGTATCAGTTATTTGCCCCAACCAAAACGAGCGCTTCCAAATTGCAGCTCTACAACAGCTCAAGCCAATCTCTGAATTCACACTGCCACGTCTCTTCCCTCGGACGAACACCACTGCTTGCCCAAGCCCTTGGTGTGCCAGCCTCGGGTGCCAAGCGGCAGGAAAAACCCAGCGAGGCAATAAACAGCACAGGCTGGGGGCTGTTTTGACCAATTTAGTGTCCAGGACCTCACCAAGCATTCACAAGAAAAACTGTGCCAGAAAGGTGCAAACTGCTGTGAAACCACACTCAGTCTAATCACGTGCATGGACACCGAACTACAGTCACATCATTTTTCTATATTCCCCCACAGACAATGCAATCTGAACATCGCAATTCAGCATTGATTTTGTAGATAGCAACCAAACAACTCTGAAGACTGCTCAACTTAACTTCTCCAGTCTTAAAAGGCTCATGGCTGGACTTACAAAAACACATGGCCTCTGCCTCCTTAAGCCAGATCTTAAGCCCATTCAGTGCGCTTGCATCACGGCTGCACGCAGGAACGCAGAATGCATTGTCAGTTTTCAAGACTCTTCACTCCTCCCCAGAAGTGCATTTACAGGGCACAGCACGTGCTAATTTAGCGATCAAACCTGCAGCCGGAAGGAAATAAACCTCACTGGACACACCAGGAACTGCTGAGCACCTTTCCAGGCAGTGCTTCCAGCACCTACCCCCATGAACTGCTGTGAAGGGCGTTCCTTCAAGAGAAAGGCAAAAACTCCTCAGAGTAAAAAAACATGCCACGCTGTTTACACCTCTGGAATATCATGCTTGTTCTTGCTTGGTTTTATTTCTAAGACTTGAACAGAAAGATGCAAGAATGTCTGTCTTACTTCTATATAAGCATTTTAGGATGCTGTCTGAACCAATGACCCCATGTACAATACATGCATAGTACCGAAATTACAAAAATCCCATAAAGAATACGCACAGAAATCATGTTGCAAACAGGAACACAAAACAAAAACAAAACACACCAAAAAAAAAAAAAAAGAAGAGAAACACACTCTTTCCAGAAGTCTTACTTTTACGGCATGTCAGCTGTGCGTGTGGCAAGAGCAATGCTCTTTCTGAAATTAGTGAACTGCAAGCAAGGCTCCTGATGTGCACTACCACTTAACATCAACTTAATGATTTTTTTAAAAAAGGAGCTTCCCAATTCTACTGATCACTATTTGCGTGCCGTTTTCTCTGAAATTCAACTTGCATAACAAGAGCTCTGAGAACATTTCTTTTTGTACTACCAGAGAAACAACTTTGCAGAGTAAATGGAAAAAGCGTCTGGTTCCAAATCCTCCAAGGCGGCTTTGGCAGCACACTGCTGACAAGTAGCACACTCCTAGGCCTCGGGTCCATGGGAAGCTGGGAGGGAAAAAAAAAAAAAAAGAAAAAAAAAAAAAGAAAAAAAAAAAAGGAGCACTGCTAAGTTGTTTGGTACCTATTAAGAGAGTTACTGGCTAACCAGCCAGAAGAAATGTGTCTGGCGAGCTCCGACAGTAACATGTTTTGCACCAACAAAAAGGCTCCAGATCTCCTGGGCAGTCTTCCACATAAGCCTAACTTGCCAGAAGGAATCAGCAGTAAGTAAATTTACCAGCTAGAAAGATGCCTGGTCTCATTTTTGCTTCACCCCATTCTTTTATTATCATTTATTTTAAAAAGCCTTTCTCAATTGAAAAAGATCACTGCAGCAACATCACCCACACACCACCTAACAGCTCTGAAGAGGAAAAATTGTCCTGTGACCAGAAAGTCTCCCTTCCTGAAGAAAGTCTCCATGTTACCCAAACGGGTGTTTCAGGTTAAGGGGGAGAGGGCAGGGGGGACAGGGACAGTGGGTGAGTTTCCATTTTGTTTGCAAGGGAAACTGAGCCGGTACCATGGCTGGCGCGTGGAAGGCAAAGGTTCGTTACGTTCCCCCAGGGTCTCCAGAACACCCTCAGTTTCTACAGAAATGTGACGTTCTTCCTTGAGCATTCAGAGCCTTCTTTAAGGCTGTTTTCCACTTGCTTCCAGCAGTATTTTAAACCACATTCTCCTGCTGGAAGCAAGTTCTATTTAGAAATTTTTGTAACATCTCAGAGAAAAATTTCAAAGCATCCACGCCAGCCTGCGGCAGCCACAGAGCACGCTTCCGCCACGCTGCGCGTAGCCTTAGGAAGACTGAGAAATGCGCCGAGCCCGGACCTTGCCCAGCACTGCAAAACATCCTCCACCACCTCACATGACAGGGCTGACGCAGAGGCCAAACACAATTGCTACTTGTAGATGCACAAGTGACCACCACCAACCCAGACAAACGGCATGCCGATTAGAAGGTGCTTCTGGGTGAGGGGTCCATCCTGCTTATTCTCATTTTCAACATTCTCGTTTTCTTCCCTTTCCCTCTGATGGTCAGGTCAGGGCACATTCAGATAGAAAACTCGATTCCCCCTTTTCTGGGAAGAGTATTTCCCACCTGAGGTAGTTTAAAAGAAAATCAGCAAGCACATGGACTATCATAGAACCGCTCCATTAAATGTCGTCCAAAACTGAAACTGATACAAAGTTAATTGGCAAACGACAGTACAGCTAAAGTTACTCTGCAAAAGCCAGGAAATAAAAAGCAAAAATACCATCAACCACACTCTGACTGTGATCTCTGGAACTGGCACGTACCCACTGGCAACACACCGCAAGAATGATTCAGACCATTTTGAACAAGCAGATATAAGTAATGAGCAACTGCGTTGTTTTATGGGCTGTGGTGTGTCCCACAGAACTGGATGCTTTTAGCCTGACGCTTGTGTAACCCTGGGCTTGAGAGCCACACCGACCAGTTCACAGACCGTCCTCAGCGGGTGCCAGGGCTCGCGCTGCCATAGGAGACACAACACACGTGCTCCAGAAGCACTGTGGACTCCTATGCCAAAATATAACAGTGCAAATAAAGTCAATGGCCTGTTCCTGTTGAGGACTACAGCCCGACAGCAGCCTCGGGGCACGCAACGATCCTCAAGTACTTGCTGCCCTGTACGATAGGGTTTGAGAGGCTCCTTAAGACAAAGTAAAGACGTGGCAGCTTCATGCAAATTAAGGACAGTTGTGCACAGCACCGTTTACAGTTTAGCAGCTTTTACCTTAATGAGGATATGAGCCAGCAGTTTCCTGTAACAGCAACAGTCACAGAATGGAGGAGACAGAAGGGTATCTCTGGAGATCATCCAGTCCAACCCACTGCTTTTCAAAGCGGGGTCAGCTGGAGCTGGCTGCCCAGGACTGCATCCAGGCAGGTTTTGAACGTCTCCAAGGATGGAGACCTCCACCACGTCCTTGGGCAGCCTCTGCCTGTGTTCAACCACTCTCAGAGTAAACACGTTTTCTTCTGTTCAGTTTACCACATTTCAGTTTGTGTCCACTGCCTCTTGTCCCTCACTGGGTACAGCTGAGAGCCTGGCTCCACCTTCTTTACTCCCCCATGAGGGATTTATACACATTGATGAGATCCCCCCAAGCCACCTCTCCCCCAGGATGAACAGCCCTAGCTCTCCTCACATGGCAAATGCTCCAATTAATCAACTTGGTGGCTCTTTGCTGGACTCTCTTCACTATGTCCATGTGTGTCTCGTCCTGCGGAGCCCAGCACTGGGCTCAGAACTCCAGATGTGACCCCACCAGTGCTGGGCAGATGGGAAGGATCATCTCCCTTGACTGGCTGGCAACACTCTGCACGTTGCAGCCCAGAAGGCTGCTGGTCACTTTTGCAGCAAGGGAACATTGCTGGCTCCTGGCCAGCCTTGTGTCCACCAAGATCCCGAGGTCACTCACTGCAGAGCTGCTTTCCAGCTGCTCAGCCCCAGCCTGCACTGGTGCATGGGGTTATCCCTCCCCAGGGGCAGGGCTTGGAATCTCCCTTGGCTGAACTTCATGAGACTGCTACTGGCTCATTTCCCCAGCCTGTTGAGGTCCCTCTGTACAGCAGCACAGGTCTATTAAGCACTCCTCCCAGTTTTGTGTCATATAGTGCATCCCAGATGTGCTTTATTTCATCCCTTCAGAAGATATGCTGCTATTTGTCAAGGGACAGGTAAGTGTGCATCATTCAAAAAGGGAAGAATCAAGCTTTTGAAGATGCAAGTACTTCACAACTGCAGGTCTGCATTGGAGGTGACCAGAACAGCATTATGCATTTAAGAGCAGAAACAAGGAAAGAGTTGTTAGTGAACCTGTTCAAAACAACTGAAAAGTATACTCCAGACACATAACAATCCCTTTGAAATAACTCTTTCTCCAGCTCCCACCAATCACCAGCTGTTGTGTTTGAAGGCATTTTGGCCTGGTTAGACTGATGGAAATCTTGACGACGTTTTAACCTACGCTGCATACAGCACGAATGTTAGCATCTTCTAAAGGTATTTTGATGCCTCAAGCTCCCTCTTGCTGCCAAGGCCCTGTGCACTAACAGCACTCAACTATTTCTTTTCTTCTGCTGTTGCAGAAGAAACTTCGGTTTCTTGAGGATTTAACTGCGGTGACCTGTCAAAAGACAACTGCTTGCAATACACAGACTACCTGTATTACAGTATTCTGTGTTACATGACTTCCAGCCTTTTGGTACTGAAGCATCAACACTGTGCTGCTTCTTTGCACATCCACACCCCAGGCTGCCATCCCTTCAATCAAAAACTGCAATTGCCGTCCCCAGTCCAAGGTTACTGGCTGTTACGTGTTGCCTCTAACTGCCTCTGCAGTCCATCACGACCAATACCTCCAGCCCCAACACCATCCTGCCCGCATCTTCCAGCTCCATGACCCCACCACTGTCAACTGAACTTCTCCCACCACTTAGTACAGCCAGAAGCCTATTACAGGTGGAGATGGCACAGTACAGTACAAGCCCTGTTCTGGCAGAGCCTGGATCCGCACCATGCCTTGCTGTTGAAGTACACCCCCAATGCAGGTAACAGGTGACTTACAGCAGTCTGCTCTTCTTTGGGTTCAAAACACTCAGAATCTACATTTCAGCCTGGCAGGGGAAGAGAATCATGAACTACTTAATCATTTCTAGAGCTCACTCTCAATCTCTTTAGGATCCTCCTTCAGACTCTTCAGGAATGCACTCGGTGCTTGTTTCCAAGACAAAACAACACTGATAAATTTCCTTATTCATCTTATAACATGGCCAAGACTAAATCAAAGATCTGTATTGATTCCTCTCACATTCACACAAAGCATGAAGAATAGTGACAAACCCCAACAGAGAAAAGGAAAAGCTTGCTATGTAAATAAATACTATAGCTCAAGAAGAGAGATTTTTTTTTTCAGATTATTATGAAATTATACCTGAGAGGTCTGTGGTTCTCCAGACAAACTAAAGCAGTACTGGGGATTTACTGCCATATCTAACGAGCATTGGAGCTGCTGAAGCCCACCACTATATGGAGAACTGTCTTTCAGGCAGTCACATATCTCCTTCCTACCAGCTACGCTTCTCCTGGAAAGTAGCTGTCCATGGAGCCACAAGAAGGCAAAATAAAAAATAGAAAGTTAAAGGCAGGAAATACAGAACGCCTCTTCACCAACCTTCTACTTCTTTCTAGCGCACCTAGTCTATAATTTGGAAGGACTTAGACTTCATTAATACGCACTGCTCCAAATTCAAATTGGTATCATGTCCGCCCTTGGTAGTCACGCTATCTTTGACTGTAATCAAAAATTCAACCTTATTACAGAGGAGCCTCTCTTACCTGGAAGAATCTTTTTCTCTTTAGAAACCTCCTGCAGACACCCTTTGGAAGCCAAGCCTTGGCAGGCTTTATGTCAGTCCCTCCCCAAGCATAAGAGTGTCACATCAACCCAACAACAACAAAAATAGATGTTATGGAGTGTTATCTGACATGCTCCACATGCTTTCACAAGTAATGCTACCATGGGTAGGCATTATTTTAAGTACAGTCTGTGGCAAGCAATAAAGCCCAAAGCATAAGAGTAAAATAGCAAGATACAAATCTGTCTTCTACTGGTATACAGAGCCTTAATCTCCCAAGATCAAACATTCAGGCAAATCTGTTCCAATTTTGGTGCCACGCTGAAACTGTAGCTTAATACTACAGTGAAAGACTAAGCACAAAGCCACGAGAAAAACAGAAACCAAGGTTTTGGTTATAGCCTGTGAAATAAATAACAGTTCACATAGAAAACCAAAGTAGGCCTTAGGTGTAAGAACACAATTTTACAAGCAATAGCTGCAGTAAGTTAAGGGACTAAGATGAAATGAGCAGCTGTCCTTACTACAGCAGCCTGAGTCCCAACCAGCCTTCTCTGTTCCCAAATTAAGATCATGCAATGAGCCTATCCTCGTTTGAAACAGCTAGCTGTAGGTTTAGTGAAAATAAAGCCAAGGGACATTAGCTATGAAGGGTTCTCTACGAAACTCTGCAAGAGGCATCACTGCAGTTTCAGGACACCTTTAGAAGTTGCAGGACATGAATAAAACAACTATTTTGACATCAGAATTTTACACAAATATATTCTCATTCATCACTATTCTCTTTGTTCCCTTCCCTCACCCATTTGCCCGATTCTTTTTTATAAACTCTGAATAAAAGGCAAAGCAGGATAGACTAGAGTCCTCGGAGGCAACGATGGTTCCAGCAACTGTCCACATACACCCCAGTTAGCACACGCGCCCCACTGGGCAAACTCTTACGATCTCAGCAATTTCTGCCAAGCTCTGACTGCACCTGTACACATCAAAGTCTCAAGAACATAAAACACAGAAATGAATTATAGCCTTTATTCCTCCTACAACTGAGCATACAAAATTATAAATTGTCTCTATTGTACTCAGCTAGCTTTGTAGTTAGCTATTATCATAGTATTGGGATAACTTAAATACTTAAAACCTGCGACAACTAATATCTTATACCATGTCTCAGTCTTAGTAAAAAAAATGGACTTAGTTTATCACTGTTTCATTACTCCATCTTCCTTCCACCCCCTCAGTGTCTCATAACCTTCAGAGGTGAACAGTCAAACAGTCAGAAGCTTCTGTTTTGTACAGGTGAAGGATGTGCCGGGGGGGGAAGGGGGAGAGTATTTTGCCTGTAGGCCACTTTCAGAGCAGAAGGCCAGCAAAGCTTTGCGTGAATGGCAGAATGGTTTGTCAACATCTTGTGCAGTGGAAACAGCTTCCTCTAGTGAGCGCACCCCTGAATGCCAGTGCAGGCATCTGCTTCTACCTTCCCAGCTTCGGCTGCTTCAGAAAAGGCAAGGAGAGATTATCATCCTGCCAGGCACGGGCGAATACTTCCTAAAGAATGAGAAGAGTCAAATCTCCCAATGGAAGTTTTTCACATTACATCAACCTGGTATCCCAACCCCATGGTACCAATTAGGCAGCGGTCACAATACACTTTATTCATGCCATTTTCAGCAAAGATTCAGTACCTGAATTTTAGTATTTCAGTACTACCGAATCCAGCACTGCATACTTGGCCACAGCTACACTTCCCAACGTGGAGAGACCTGTGCCTTACGCAGCAGTGCTGAAACCCACCCTGCAGCCCAGCAGCACCAGCCGGCTCTTCGCTCACACGCCTCCTCTTGCCCTGGTACCGGCTCTGCAGCTCCTTTTCCCCTAACCTCTTCTTTGCAGCATTCTGACACAGCATTCTCCTGCCACAGTGTTCAGGGTTTGCCTTGTGACTCTCTCCCACCCCAGCAGCAGAAAACAGTAGAGGAAAATCTCTGTCCCAAATCCCAGTCTGCTCAGAAACTGTGTACAACCTCCCAGGGCACCTGTACTACAGGAGGCACTCACGCCGCTCCACGGCCACAGCGAATGTGCAAAGAAGAAGATGGAAACACTGAACAGAGGATTCTGTTAATCTTCAAATGTTACCATATAACTAAAGATGTGTTTCAGCTTCTCAAGAGATTGCTTAGCCCAAGCTGTTGATTTGGAAACACTTAGATACACTTATAATTCTCAGATAGAATTTACTCATAACCAAAACAGTCTTTCACCAGTTAGCCAAGAGCCTCCTTTTGTTTTCCTCTTCTGAGCTAGCGATATGAATGTCTTCATTTTTTCTTAACATCTAACTGACAGATGAAAGAGCCATCTACGTTTACATTCCTTGGACACAAACAGTAAAGCACAAGTACTGCAGGAGAGAGGCTGGTATACCAGCACAGCAAGGGGTTGTGCTGGGGTTTTTTTCTTTTAATAAAAAACTGCTTCAGGCAAAAAATGATGAAGGCCTGTCTGTAGTACAAATATGCACACAAAATTAAGAGCTACTTCTAATTATTCTATGCTTCTGAAGTTCCCTAATAAAGAGATGGTATCAAGAAGTACTTTGTCTTGATGATCAACTTTATCCTCATCTAGTATCTAGTTAAACAGCCTTCTAATTGATGCCCTACCCCATGCTAAGGACAAAATTTGCACAGCTTCTTTATTTAAATGTTACATTTTTAATTAAATTCAACACACCCAGACACTGAAGAAACTGCAGTGCTTCAAAAAATGCAGGAAAAAGCTAGCCAGAAAAATATACCAAACGCGCTGTGAACATAATTGCACAAAAAAGGTCTTTTTTTTCTAGGTCAGACAAAAGCATATGGAGCTAAACACACCCCAAAGAATTAAACTCCACAGCCTACCAGCTTCACGTTATCTAGGAGGGCATAGTCATATCAAAATTTTTAACCTGTACTCACTCTATCACTAATAATTCAAGAAGATTAACAGTCGACCATTTTCAGCTACTCCTCTCCCTGTTTATGCAGCTCCAGAGTCCCTCTGCCCCATGGAAGCAGGCATCGGCAGCATCTACAGGAACCCCGGGGGGGATTTCTGTGCTTCACTTTGAAGATTAACCTTTAAGTGTAAGATTTGCAACTTGGTTTGAATATTAAAAAGCTAGCACATAATCATTGTTAAAACAAGCAAAAGAAAATCATGGGGGTTTTTAAGTGTCGATTCACCCCTCTCGCAGGTCTCCCCACTCCACTCCTCCTGCACTTGCACTGTGTACGTTAATAAACAAGGGCTTTGATGCCACAGACTGTTTACTACATGTTGTTTAAGCACAAATTAAATTTTTCCTGGATCACCACAGTTAAACCCTTCAGAAATAATTATTATTAATTAGACTATTATCTCAGAAGTGAGATGCTGGTACTTACTGGGGCACACAAGCAGCGTTTTTCAGAAAACCCAGTCTGTCACAGTCATTACCACATTGATCTCTGGACCCTGGATGTTTTATTTTTTGCTGCACACACAGAGTAAGACAGGACTACAAAAGAAACATCATACCGGTCAGACTATTCAATAGCGAAGCAGCAGCATTTGCAAACTAAGATTTCCTGTTGCACTTTACAAGAAGATCAAGAGCTGTATGTTTTAGATACACCTATTTTATCAGTACTGTGATGTCCTCAAATGAGCAAGAAAAACAACTGCTTGCATTCCTTCAATGGTCCTTTATACAAGTTCAAAGCTTCCAAACTGCATTTGTGCCTCTATCTACATTTTTTGCATGCTGCAGTTTTTACCAGAATATTCTGCCATTGAGCCGTTCTACCAACCAAGCTACGTGGAAACAAGGCACAACATTGCTTTGCCAAAACCGCACCAAACCAGCACCTTACATCAGGCATCTCAATTATCAAATTATCAATAATCAACAAAATATGCATCTCAATTTCCTTAATCTTTCAGGACACCATATAGACACAGTCCACACAAAGTTGATGTAGTTCTACAGTTAAAATAGATATTGAGACACTTCAGAAGAAAAACCTTATACATGACAATGGACCACCAGCCTGTTTTCCCTTCATGGCACCACTTAAACGATATTTATGGGCTAAGCTTCCTTCGTCATAAAACATCTTGAAAGGAAAACAATCATTTGGAAATCTCAGACCCACCCTTTGGAGTTCAACGGGCTTTACCTGGACAAATAAACATTAAAGCTCAGGCTGCTCTTGAAATCATAAACCAGAATTATGCATTGATGATGTTAGGCCATAGTTAGCCATGTATTTAAACCTGCACTGCTGAAAATAAAAAAACCCACAAAACTGTTTTCCTTTTCCATGCAGTATTAGCAGAAAAAAAAAAGTCAGCTGGATCAGTCCCCCAAAGAGGTTCAGAGCGCAGCTGCACAAATGCTTGTGCCAGCAAGGAGGGAGGGTAGAGAAGTGGTAAAGAGCGGGTATGAGCAGCAAGAAGGGACAGCTCTCCAGCGGTAGTGCCGGCTTAAATGCCATGTCAAACTATGGCTTGAAGCACAAATGCTAAGAAGTCGTTCACACTGTAACTAAATAGCCTTAATCATAACCAAAAACACTAATAAAAAGCACAGAATTTGTAACAGAAAAGGTGAAGATTTCAAATGACTGAAAAGGTTGACATTTATTTTTCCAAGTTTAATGAAGAATTCTAGGGATTGTATGAACTTTGGGAAAATAAACTAACATCACCCTTGCACAAAAGATCATCAGTAAGTACTCTTGGTCTCTATAAATACTTCAGAGAACGAAAGTTATGATAGCTGGCAGAACAGAGTATCATCTTGGTGATCATCTCTGACTATCACAAAACCTTGTATTCATGCTTGCTTGCTGTTGCAGCTAAATAGTCAGTTACAAGGAGTCATCCTTAAGATATTAATTTGCATATAACACTCAAAGCCTGTTTGAATAACAATTCCCAAGTCAGAAATTCAGTTTCAAGCAAAGCACACTATAAGCAACAGAAACGTTTGCCCCACTGCTGCAGACAAGCATTCTCCCCAGTGCCGAGAGCACTCACCACCGTCACTTTCCTAAGAGCACCCAGCACCTCAGTGGACCTCAAGCAACTCGGCTTGAGTGAAATCTCTTCCAGGTAACTTAAAACCTGATTTCTCAAACTATGAAGAATACAGAAGACTATCAATCCCTTCTAAAGATGAGAGTTCCTTTTGCTTTCTACAAATTCCGGAGGCAAGGTGTGTTTTTTTTCTCAGCTGGAAAATACTATAGTGACATTTGAAATAATGTTCTCGTTGCGTCTGTGTCTGAATAGCATGATAAAGCACCATATTAAGAGATGCCCCTCCCAATTTAGCAAGCTGATACATCTACACGTGCAATACAATGCTGTACAGACAGCAGCTCAAGTTTTGAAAACAGAGGAGGCACATCAGCCCCGCACCAAGCTGGAGGTGATGCAACGGGACCAGCCCTACAGCTCGTCCACAGATCCCTCTGCCTCACATTCAGCCGCGCGGTACAGACGTAACCTCGGGAGCCTAAGCTAAATTCCCCTCCACTGCTGCATGTAACAGTCCAAGTAAGAACAAAGAAGCGCTAAGGGAAAGGGAAGCATCCTGGGTTTCAAGTAAGAAACATCATTATAGAGAAACAGCTTGTGGCATTCCATCCCTGAAAGCAGGCAGCATCAGCTGCCTCGGAATTAGACACAGAAAAAATGGTGTGGGACTACAGCAGCATAATGTGCTGAAGAGTAAGAGAAAACGCAGAAGGAGGGTCTTCTCTCAATTCCACCAGTGTACTTCCCAGCATATTAAGGTGGTGTTCAGCATTACACAAACAAATGTTTTCCCCTCTTATTTAACAGGTGAAACACCCCCACTAACTCGTGGCCTAATCAATAGCCCTGACATCGAGCTTCACAAGTTGTACAGACGCCAAAAATTGTGAACGAGAAATACATTTAGAATTCCACACGTCTCATCGGACTTCCCCTTGCTTTTTTTAAATATAGCACATTACCCAGTATGGTTTTTATCTTCTCTGCCCTGCTATTTTCTTTAATCACATACCTCAAAATTGTCTCTAACACTAACACGCATAATATTTTTGCCATTTTCAGGCATAGCATCCATTCCGATAATTATACTTTCAATGTTATTTTGGCTTATTACTTCACACACTGAGATGAATTTTCACAGACCTTCCATCAACACTGCCTGGTCTTCCCCCATCCCTTCCCCATGAGGCAGCCAGAGTGTAAACCAGCCAACACACATAAATTGTAATGATTTCCTTCAGCAAGGATTGCTTTTCATGTATTAAAACTTAAACACGTAGGTCAGCAGACTGTTTCTTTTTATCAAGGGCCTTTGAGATCCTCCTATTTCTCCAATCGCAAGGTCTGCTGTTTCATTGTTAGTGATTTGGGAAAGTTTCTGCTTTTCCCAAAGTAATGTTTATCACCGGGGCACAGTCCACCAGCTCTAACAACAAACCGTGATTATTCAACAGCATTTGCCTCACACGGCAAATGTCTACTGTGACTACTAGGTGATCCAGTTTCACTTCACCGTTCCTTGTAAAAACTCAAGCATATATCCAAACCCCAAGTAAACACTAAATGATTTTACTTGGCTGTTCTCTTTTAAGACTAAAAATAATTAAATAGTTTTGTTCTTGGGAACTGCACCACTTCTTTCCAACATTTTCTTCTAGGTATTTTAAAAAAACAGCACTTACAAGCTCACTCCAATTGACTAAAAAATTTCACTCATGAAAAATGAAGTCGAAGCGGTGAGGTTTTTTCTGCAAAACACAACATTCTTTAGCAGCACTGCTACTTAAAATGGAGGGGAAAAACAGGACTGGGGAGGCCATGGACACACTGGATGAAAACTGCCACACTGAAAGCACTACAGATATTAACACTAATTACTTGTAAGAGTTATTTTATAGGGACTACAGTTAGCTAAGAACAAAGATGACAAAAGTAACAGGAGAACAGAAGTAATGAAATTAGCTGCCTATTTTGTAAGAGGAAACAGTGGGTACAGTGTAACATCAATGAAATCGAATATGCATTTATTCCTGGCACTGCATCCCTAAAACATTACGCGCCTTTCTGCAAAATTTGGCATCCTCAAGCCCCTTCGTATTTTTGTAAACTACTCTGCTACTTCACCCTTGAGTCTTCACAAAAATCAGACGCATGTAGCAGTCTCTAGGACCGGTCACAATTAAACAGTCTTTAGAGAAAGTACAAGGCGGGGCGGGGATATCAATATTTACATTTACTAAAACAGTGACAAACTTCGTTTCAGCTTAGGGTCCTCTTCATGCTAAGCACTGAAGAAACATGGAGAAATCCTGTCTTCTGCACCATGGAGCTTACTGCTTATTTATGACCCAAACTAGGCAGATTATCACGACGTATAGCTACTCCTCTGGCTAGCATCTGTACCTCTCAAACAGAATCTGGAAAACGAACTGGGCTGGTCATGTGTCTGACAAAAACTTAAGTTTGTTTTATTGCATTGGTCTTAAATAGATAACTATATGATCCTGAATAATTTATAGACACTGCTTTCAACCTCAAACTTATCGGTCAGCTATGAAAGAGGAAGAAGATTGATCAAGCAGAGCAAAGGATATGGCACGTTGCAAAACACATCCAATGTCTCATCTTACAACCCATCAAGGGCGAGAAGGCAACCTCACCGAGATGGGGAGGTCCCCACCAGAATCTTTGCCTAGCAAGTTGAGTCTTCTGCAATAGGATCCGTCTCACCCAACGTGTAGATATTTATACTATGGATGACTAATCTGAATTAGTCACCCAGACTCCCTTTGCAGTAGGAGAGAAATGAGCACTTCTACAGCAAAACTCATCTCTATTTTAGACTTCCGCATCAAAAGAAAATAAGCATCTGTTTCTCTCCATTGCCTAAAAAAGGAATCCTAAATGATTACCTCAGATGTAGGCATTTACATCATAGATACGTGAACTTCGGTGAGAGGTCTCCAGCCCCTTGAAAGTGAAGGCAGAGTCTGAAACACAACGTTAAGGGGGAAAAAAAAGGCTTAGAAAGTCACGGAAGAAAATAAAAAAGATAAAAGACAAAAGGATATACCATGGACAATGTAATGTTAAAAAGTAATATAGTAAAGGAGTGGGAGAATGCAGAAGTAGTAAAAAACAACCGAGCACTAAGAAAAACAATCTTCCATATTAAAAAAAAAAAAAAAAAAAAAAAGGATAACATGCAGTAGAACTAAGTTTGAAATCCATCAGTTAGTATTTTCCAATTTGTTAAATAGAGTGATGATTGAGCATCTGTCGACCACTAATCGGGTACTCTGGCTCAGGAGCTCAGGTCCTGGGACTCTGAGGATGACCTGGATATTCTACTCACTAGGCTTAGTTCGATTTAATCTAACATGGAGTCATGGCTTTTGTCAACACTGCTGCAGCCCCACTATTCCCAACCCCTTCACATTTAAACTGTCCGGCAAACGGCCCAGCAGCAGTGCTCATCTGTTCCTGCCATGCCTGTTGAATAAAATAAACCAGCAGAAAATGAACAGGGGAAGGGGGGGCAGTCTCTGACAGACTGGCTCCCTGCGAGTATGGGACCAGCACTAACGCACAGGGACAAACCAGGAAGATGTTGCGCTGCAAACTCAGATTAGTGACGTCGAACCACACCCTGCTGAAATCCAGACGGCGAGAGACCTGCTCTTTTTGCTCTTCTCCTTCCTGGGTCACACGTTCCTGCATCCTCCCTTGTATCAGCGCTGTTTATGCAACCACACAGCCAGCTGGTTGAGGGAGCTGATCCAGCTGAAAGCTACTCCCTCCCAGCAGGGTTAGCCTTCAGCCTGCTCAGCTCTCCGAGGTGGCATACCACACGGTTACACAAATATGCATGCCAACACATGGCAACCTGGACTCGGGCCCGTTGATGTCGCTGTGGAACTGCGCCCTTAGTCCTCTGGCACGGGGAGACGGGATACGGTTTTCAACCTGTTAGCTTATAGTCTCAATTATCCTTCTAAAAAAAGAAGAAATCCATCTTAACAGAAAAGAATTGTACTAAATGGCATACCAGAGGATCTTCTGAAGGAAGAAAATGAAAAGTAAAGAGCTAAAGGAACACAACCTTTCTCATCCCACCTCGCTGCATGTGAAAGTAAGAAGCTGAAACAATCCGTAGGTTTTGCAAGACTACAAGGAATAAAAAGAATGGAAGAGATTGCTATGCAGAAGAGAATCTAATTTGCTTATCACAAAATGTCAAGGCATACCCATCTTGCATTTTCTCAGCTAACACAATTAAGTCTACCATAGAAAAATCAAAGACAAAACTGAAACTGAAGTATCTTGTGTTCTATTTCCTTCTTGCTTCCTGTAGGTTGCAGCAAGAAAGACCATCTCCACTACTGTAGCCTGCATTTTTTTGTCTTTCTGCCAGTAAGCAGTGCCAGTCTCTGCTTTGCTGCTATTGCTCCTAATTCTGCCCAACAAAAATCAGAATCAAAGTGACTTAACAGTTATCAGTGTCACTGCAGGCCGCGATGCTCTGAAGAGCGGCAAACTGCAGAACTGAAATAAAATAAAAAAAAAAGAGACAAGACAGCTAGCATAGGCATACTGGAAAGAACAGCAGAGACATTTGCCAACTGAACACGAACCTTGAATTCAAGCAATCAATCTGTTTGGAAAGTTTTCTTTGCAAACCATGTAGATTGCCTACCATGCCACCCAGCAAAATAAAAGCTGGGGAAAGTTTCTTATTTTGCCCAGGTAAGGAAACAGTTCCGAGCTCTGCCTGTTTGGTGCAAATAACTTCTTGAACTCTGCCATTTAACCATAACGTTATTTTCTCATGCCTTCCGGTTCCCCCTTCTGTCCAGATAAGATTGTGTCCTTAAGCACGCGACATTGACACAAGTGTAAGAAATTCGGTATTGGCAGTGACATCCAGAGGCACCACTTGAGGGACAGGCTGCCCCTGTCCCCAGCACCACGCACGCCTAAGGCATGGCCACCGCCACGGAGAGCTTACAATCCGCACACAGAATGAGAAAACAGGTAGACACAAAGACAGGGACATCGAGAGGGAAAATCAGTCGCAGTCAGCAGTCACAACTCAACAGCTGCAGAGCTTCCACACTCAGGCTAATGATTTTAGTTTCCTTCTTTTGCCATTAGGTTCTCCTAAGCTAGCTCATCCTAATTTTGCTGACAACCCCCTTTCCAAAGCTCAGTGCCACGTGGTGTTTAGTTTGAAGCGACCCCTGCCAAAGATGACAATTTTAGTTAGGCTTTAGGCACTGCGACGCAGCCATTTATTATGGTAAATACTTGCACTGTCTCAGCTTTATCTAGGACTAAATGGCATTAATAAGCAAAAAGATAGAACGTCACTGTTGATTCAGCCAGTCATGTCAAACTTCCCATTTGCAGACCTGATCTGAACACCATGTACACAATGTGTGTGGCATTCAAATTCCACAAAAATCCGAGCTCTTTTAGTCTGAGATTTTTAACCTTGGCTATGAAAGCTTCATTTCCTGAGATAACTAATATTTATTTGCCCCCGTTTCCCCCCATACCAGAGATAACATGCAGGTAAAAATAGCCAAGGCATGTAATAATAATGCCAATATTGGTTATTGCAGTGCTGACTGTTTTAGCAGACCAAAACAAGGAGCAGAGAAGTCCATTGCAGGGGGAGGGCAGGATGGTGGGAGGAATATAGACACAGAGAGGGAAAGAGAAAAGCGCAATTAAAGTAACAAGCGCCCTCGAAACATAGCAGCGGACAGAAAAGACAACATACTTTTGCTTCTAATAATATTGAATCAAAGACGACACTTAAGTTCCTTTGTTGCTACTATTGGTCACACAGAGGCCACATTCTTTCCCTGATCCTTATATAAACCCACTGACATCTGTAGATTTTCCGTGAAAAGGAGGTAACAAACAGTCAAACCGATTCCCCAGCCCATAAAACATAATTAAGAACAGAACTGTGTTACCCTATAAATAGGGCTAAGAGTAAAAGACTGCTGCTCTGAACTGTGGCTCCATATTTGACTGCCGAGACGGAGAGCTGACATCATTCATTAATACAGTCTATTAACTCTGCTCTCCTCCATTAGTTTTTCAATAATTTTACATCTAGCAAAACAACAAGACCTCCCACAAGTATCCCTCCCTATAAAGTTCTCAAAAGTTCTGTCAACCACTCAGCTCCTGCTTTGCTCTCAACTCACTGACCTCATCCGTTTTTCCTGTGTCATTTACACCCAAGTTTCCCAGTTATTCTTGTCATTCTACTATTGTTTCAGAAACATTTACTATAACAAGATACTCTTCTATTTCTTGGCATTCCAGTTTGCCCATTTTTATGGCTGAGCTTATTACACTGTTCTAGGTATTGCCCTTCAGACTCCAAGCCACCGTGTTAAGAAAACATACTACTCGATTATGTATGTGAAGTCATCTTCCCTAACCTATCATCTACAGCTTTTACACTTACACTTCTACACACCTTATTATCAGAAACACAGAGTAAGAAAGCTCATCCTGTTCCCCCCGCCCCGAGCTCTCAAACGTAATGCCTTTCTTTGCTGAAATTCTTCCGTTCCACTAATGCCCTACTGCATCTCAGGGAAGAAAACAGTTTTGGTTTCCTTTTGACACCTTAGCTGATAGCCAGTAAACTCAGGGGAGAACACGAATGAAGAGTTCCTTCCACAGAGCATGGAAAAACATGATCAGCTACGCCTGGGATATCTCCCTACCAAAGAGGAGGGGAAGCGTAACTAAATGATTCCTCCTTCTAGTGCGATCCTGAGCTATCTGGGGACAGTGAGAATTTAATTCACTCCAGCTGACTCCCAGTCCAACCAGCAAACTGCGAGTCAGGGGTGGGGGGAGCCCCGCTCAGAAGCCCTGCCAGCCCGCAACAGCTCCACCGGCACCCCTCTGCGGAAGGGGGCTGCGAGGGCTTTCGCCTTCCCCCGCAGGGAAGCACTGCAAAACAGGCTATGCTGCTCGTGACAGCGGCCTGGCGTTTTCTCAAATTAATTTAAGCCCACAGACTGAGGATGCTTGCTTACTAGGAAAAAAACCCCAAACGGAAGTTCTTAAAGATAGTTTTCTCTTTGTTATTCATTTTTGACGGTCTCCAATTTCTGAACTGGGACAGGAAAATCAACCTGTCCCTCCTACAACATAACACAACTTCACTGAATACCAGGTTCAGAAGGAGGATGCTTCAGTGCCATCCCCAGAACAAATGCTCGACATCAGTCGTTCTCTCACAGTCTGAGGTTTGCAGGAACCTCCCAAAACCTCAGTGCTGTCTTCTGCACCACCTGTCTGACACCGCTCTGCTACAGACCGAGCTCTTCCCAGAAACCTGCTGCAGCCCCACAAATTCGCCACGATTTCTAGCCAGGACGTTGTCCTAGGTCCCTGGATTTGCAACATAATACAAAGAAAGTACAAAAGTCACCAGAAACGTCCGCATATCGAATACACGAAAAACAAAGCAAGCCTTCAATTTCAAACCATTTTGTTCTTACCCAAGCCTCAGTCATCTTCTCCTGGGCAAATATTTATCAGTATCACTCAAACCAGTACAGATCATTAGGTGTTCCTACTGCACCTTCCAAAATGTAACTTTGCTTACCATGATATCACCATTGGTTGCTATGGAAATTGCTATACTACCATCCACCAGATTTTTTTACCACTGAAGTATTTTGGCAGACTGTTTGCTTTTAAGTGTCAGAGTAATGAGAGAAATCATAAATGTTTATTCTCCCATCATTCTTAAAACAGTGCTTTATAACAAAAATCTGCTAGGAAGTGATTACATGCTTGGCTTCAAACATGTAGCTCTGGACAGGACTGGAATCACAACTTTCTCCTTTGTTTTTCAAGAGAGAAAATAAAGTACATTATGAAAACAAGCTTCAGTTTTTAAAATATTAATTTTTAAGTGGGAGATCAAGATATGAAAAATACCTCAGGTCCCTCCAAGTTCTCTCAGTTTCTCTTTTTCACTTCCTAGTTTTGTTTTGTTGGGGTTTTTTTTGTTTTTTTTTGTTTTTTTTTTTTTTTTTTTTTAACCAGTGCAAAACAAGGCCTTCAAATTAGGAAGGGAGCCCTGGTTAGACTCGTCAAGAAGTCACCTTTCTGTAAGATTACGTGTTGTAGTGATTCCATTTGTGACTACAACTCCTACCCCAGTTGCTGTACGTTAATAATACCAGTACGGTGACATTTATTTTCACACGCTGCACACGCGAAGCCGGCGGGGTCCCTCGCTCGGGCTCCGGGCCCTGCACACCCGAAGCCAGCGGGTCCCCAGGAGGCTGACCCTCGCCACTGACCTTGCCAACGCCACCTCTCCCGACAGCTTCAGCAATTACCCACTGGCCAGGCGTGAGTCACAAAAACCTGGATCCCCGCATTCCCATCACCCAACCCCACCAGGTCGACCCCCCCCCCCAAAAAAAAAAGAGAAAGCAAACTCTGATCTCTCTTACACGCGCAGAAAGTCGGGTTTAACCCAGATATCGCATGGAACGACGGGGGGGGGACTCCAGCACGGCCGAGAGCAAGGGCTCAAAACGGACCTCTGCCATCAGAGCTGCGGGCGGGGCAGCGCGGCCACGCCGGGGGCTACGGGCTGCTGAAAAAAACCCAAAAACTGGGAAAAACCAAGGCAGGGGCAGCTGGACGCGGCCCTGCAGCCCGGGCAGCGCTACGGGACCGGGGAGCGGCTCCTGCCGGCGCTCCGGGGGGTGAGAAGGGGGTGTCGCTGCGGCCGAGGAGGCCGAAGCGGAGGCGGCGGCGGGGGAAGGAGGCGGCGGGCCGGAGGGGCTGGCGGGGCGGCAGGCCGCGCACCGCCTCCGCGGCCCGCCGGGCCCAGCGCCCCGGCCCCGGCGCAGGAAGGCGGAAGAGGCCCGCGGCGGGGCGCAGCCCGCGGCCCGGCCGGCCCCGGCCCCGGCGCGGCGGCAGGTGGCGGCGGGAGGGCGGGCGGCGGTGACAGCTCGGCGGCGGCGCGGGCGGCGGGCCCGCCCGCGGGTCTCACCTGCTGGGGGTCCGGGCCTGCCCTCCGCCCCGCGGCGAGGCCGCTGGCGCGCTGCCTGGCTGCGAGGGCCGGCAGCCCGGCGGGCATGGGCCGCGTCCGAGGCGGGGCGCGGCGGCCGGGGCTGCGCTGACAGCGGGCGGCGAGGCGGCGAGCTGCGGGCGCTCCGGCTGCCTCCAAAATGGCGGCGGCCCCGCTGCTGCCCAGCGCCGCGCGGGGGGGCGGGAGGGCGGGGCCGCGCGGGGGCGGGGCGCGCGGGGGCGGGGGCGCGGGCGGGGCGGGCGGGGCCGCGCGCCGGGGGCGGCATCTGGGCCGGGGGCGAGGGCGGGGCGGGGCGGGGTGGGCGGGGCGGCGCCCGGGGCCGGGGCCGGTGGGGCGGCCCCACGGCGGGGACCGGGTTGAGGCAAGGGGCCGGGTCACCGCCCGGGACAGCGCTCTGCGGCACGGGGACGGGCCGCGGGCCGCCCGGGTGGGCGAGCTGCGGCCCCGGGGTGGCTCGTAGTGACGGGCGGGCAGCCCCCGGGTGGTGGCTCCTGGCCTCGGGGGCCACAGGCCCAGGCCGGGAGGAGGGCAGGACCCCGGGGCCGGGGGGACGTGGGGACAGCGGGAGCCCTTCTGTGGCCGCTGCCTTCGAGTAACGGGAGGCAGAAGCGGCGGGAGGGGGAAGGCCCCTGCTCCCCACCCAGCAGCGGTGGGGACGGCCCCGGGGTCCCCGGGAATAACGTCCGGGAGGAGCGGGGAGACAGCGGAGACGGGCTGGGGGGGGTTAACGCTGGGGTGACACGGTCCACCGCGTCCTGCGAGGTGGGGATCAGCGTGGAGGAGAAGGGAGGGAGCGAGAGGGGAAAAAGAGGAGAAGAAGGAAAAAGGGATGACCCAAAAGGCAGAAGGAAACAGTACCGGGAGAAGGATACCTCTTAGTCACGCTGGCTTGCGGGGCTAAGTAGGTTTCATTGTTGCCTTGCCCAGATTTGTCTTCGTACGTGAATAAACTGCTTTCCAAGTGCCAGCATCATCCAGGAACCCAACAGGAACGGATCCAATTCTTCTCTTAATTCCAAAGTGAATTCCTGCCATCAGATTTACCACTGCGTCTTGCCTTCTTCGCTACTCGCATTTAGGCCTTGACCCTGCAAATATTAATACACATGGTTAAAATTTCACGCGTACGTGTCTGCTTCAGAACCTACGGACAGCTCTGCTGTGGAGGTGCCTGCTGGAACCGCCATGGTGCCAAACATGCCCGGCGGATGGAGATGACGACGAGGGAAAATGTGGATTTTGCCAGCAAGGCATGTGAAAAAAATAAACAAGTTTTATACTGCCCTGTTTACACGATAGGGTTCGGGTTGTTGCCACAGAAACACCACCAAAAATGTCACCCATGACTAAATGGGCAAAATTTCTAGTTTGTGCCTGTTTTTTCACCATAAGGGCTTGAAGGCAAGGGCTCCAAGAGTTTATATGGTACCTAGTATGGTAGTTAACACTTTGTTGGCCATTAATAAAGAAAAAAAAATAGTACAACCTCAGAAGTTTCATTTCTCTATTTTGTCTATTGGAGGGTAATGAGATTATAAAGCATTTTTTGTGGCCGCTTGTGGCTTCCGGGGACACGACGACGACTATCCAAGCAAATTCCCGAGTCTTCCAGCCATCCCCGGAACGTGTTCATTTCCCCAGGTAGCGCAGGAGGGCCGGGGCTGCAGACCCTGTCTTCTCCAGCTGATTGCTAGAGTACCAGTCTTGGAACAGCTTCCTTCTTTTCTCCTCCAGCCCTCTGAAACGCACTAAAATACAGCTGAACTATCCGGGCTTGGCAGCGAGCACGGGCTCGGGCTGCCAGCTCACCTCTCCCGGCCAGGACGCAGGCAGGTACAAGAATGGGGAGAGCTACTGAAGTAGGGAAAACAACCCGCGGGTCTGAGCCCCTGGTTGTTTTACAAGGGCAGCGCTGTTCTACTGTGAACAAACTGTCGGTCGCTCCTGTGGCTACTCGTGCCGACATGCAGGTGCTGAATACAGGTATGACCTCTTGCCTGTTCAAACAGATACAAAAATCAGTGTTTGCCTACTTGTGCGCATACGAAAATGCAGTAATTTTAGGTTTCACATCCTTTGCTGTTGTTAAAATCCACACCAGGATGTAAGTAATGAAAAATATTACCACGTTACTGTCCTCTCACTGATGTTTCAGCTTTCCTAAACAGGAAGAAGCTGATCATTGAGTGTCCTTCCGCCAATGGTTTTAGCATTTCCAGGGCAATTGTTTATTGAAATTCACGCTGTCCATATTCAGTCCGATGTGTACTTAAAAACACGCATCTTGAATGATCTTACAATTATTTCGTTTCCAATACAGCAAAAATACATTCAGAAAAGGACTGCCTCTTTCACAGTTTTACAGTAAAATGCCTAAGGATTTTTACCATTTCGTACTAAACTAGTACAGTGACCTCACCAGGTTATAAAAACGCAAATTTACTTTTAAATCCTAATGCCTGTGAATAAGAAACAGCTTTGCTGTTTACACGGTGTTTTCTATCAGCCTGGTTTCCCCACCGATCGTTTCGAAAGTCACACAGAACAAACAGAAAGAAGGAGCAAGGTACAACAGTGCCAGCCCTGCTTAAATTAACAGTAACTCAAGCGCGGGGACGGAGCCGCTATTCTGGCCAGTGACCTCAGTTCTCCCTGTCCTGCAGAGAGATTAGGCAGCCGAGCCTGCCTGCCGTTGTGCCGTGTCAAAGAGGCTTGTGGAACAGCAGCTCGGCCGCAAGCTCTCTCAGATAGCAGAGTTGTCATCGTGCCAATTTGTATGTCATTTTGCATAGTGTTGACGCTAACAATAATGGATACGGACAATTTAGAAACAATCCGAATTGTGTAAGCGCACAACATGTAAAACTCATTCTCACAGGTGGCCGAACAGGCACTCGAAGGGCACAATAAGAATTCGCCCCGCTGCTCCCGACGAGGACAGCCTCTCACCGTGCTTTCATTACCTGCACTGTTGCAGGCCTGCACCTAAAGCCACGGCTTCAAACCAACACCATGTCCAGCCCCGGGGCGGTTAGCCCTGCTTTCATCGGGCTTGCACCCCAAGTATTAGCATGCGTAATTGCATCTTCGTCCTGTATGCAAATTTTCAGTCTTCGGACTACAAGGCTGGTGAACAGTCTCACTTTTTTTTCTACGCATTGAGCATGTATTTCACAACCAAAACTGTGTCGTTAACATGCACCTCTGAACTTGAAAAGCTGCCACTCTTTAACTCAAATAACTTGATTTACACATCAAGCAGTCAGGACGTATTAAATCGTGTCTTGTTGTGTGACTTGCTGTACAAGTAGCTAGCGAGGGTTTGTTCGTTTCTTTGCGGTGCGGAACCCCTTTCTAAGGAAGTTTTGATTCTGAGCTTGAAGTTTGGTGAAAAAGCATAAAAACCAGAGTTTTTGTCAGAAATCCAACGATCACTGCAGTGAAGACTTGGGCAGAGTACGGATGCTTGTGTCTTCAGACCCGCAGTGCAGTGAGCATTCCGGGTTTCGCACCCTGAGCACAGCTCTCCAGTTCTGGAACCAGAGGAAGGAGCCTGAGCCTCGCTGAAGGTTCACACCTAGAGCGGGATGAGGCCCACGTTTTGCTAGGAGGCTGCACGACCAGAAAGAGAATGTCGATGATGAAGAATGCTGGGCTCTATTCTTGGCTTCGAAATGAAGTGTGATCTAGTGCCTAGAACAGACATTGTATCAGGATCGCCAAGCTACAATTTTGACATTAATTCTGAGAAACACTGAAGGGAGGGGAAGAGCCTTAGCTCGTTCTGCTGGAGTCATAAGCTCTTTTCCTAAATATAATTTGTGTGTTAGGTTTTCCAAACAGCAAGGATTATATTTGGCTGCCTTTTGGGGCAAGTTATAAGGCCTTGTTCAAATAACAAAGCTCTGAAGTGTGCAGAATATAAACAGCAATCAGAAGCGAGGCTGGCGAGCTAACATTTCTTGGCTTACAGCGTATTGCACGTTCCTCTAGTCTGCAGGGTATTTATGTTTCTCCTCTTGTCTGGGGAATATTATCCTGACTGGCAATGCAAGAGCAAAGGCAGACAAACTGAAGCTGAATGCAAAATATCCTGCAAAATCTGGTAGGCCGGTTGCTCTTGAGAGCTCTGATGCAAAAGATAATTATAGATGAAAGTGTAGCAACCGCTGTGGTTAAGGTTGCGAAATGTTCTATTTACTCAGGTTGCTTAGGAGCCGTGCAAAAACGACACGCTGGCCCTGTGCAGCACAGTATCTCCGGCGAGGCCGGAGCTTTGGAGAGGATCAGATCTGCAGCGTTCTCGAGTTCTGCAGAACCCTTATTGCCCAAATATGGTCCAGGAGCATATAGGCGCTTAAAAGGCTAGAAATTGCAGGCCTGTGATTAGCCGTTTCGTAGAGACCGAAAGCTCAGAAGGCCCAGCCCTCCACGCTGGGCAGATTAAATTCTTCTCTTGGAGAAAATACCACTTTGCAGCTTTCTCTGCAGAAGTCGGAAGAGCACCAGAACAGCATCCTCCCCACCCCTTGCAAAAGGGCTGCAGAGCCAGATACCCATCAGGGCTTAAAGTCTTCCCTGTTGTTGTTTCAAGACAAACTGAGGAAATTAATTATAAAAGCTCTTGTGTTTAGACAACATTGAACAAAAATTACTCTGGGGCATGTCCTCAGCTTGTGTAAATTGTCAGGAGATATCAAAGTAAAGATCAAATGCCAGGCCTTCCCTCAGATATCCTGTGTGTGTTATGACACAGCAGCTACACGTGGTCAGAAATTGTTTTCCAAACAGGAGCACAACGCAATGCAGTCATACCATGGTTAGGCTAATGATGTGGTAGGACCATCACATATTGTGCTAACCAGCATCATCCCCTTGTCTCCTTTTTTTTTTTTTTTTGCGCTTTGATTACCTTGACGTGCTGTTTCTTCGTGCTTAAGCCATGTAATCTCCTCATCAGGACCGTACTGCAGCTTGCTAAATGTAGCTGTGGCCCATTATTAGGGTGCAGAGGTGCTACACTAGCACAAACAATGCATTGTAATATTAACTGTAAAGTAATATTGAGTATTATTTATTATAGGTTCTTGGCATACTGTATCTAAAGAATTTTTGTTATTATAAGCTACATTACTTGTTTGATACTAATGTTATGTCCAGTCATATAGCTGTCACAACACATACATGTAAGGAGAACACGCTCCTTAGTCTTCCTATTGTTGAGGACTTTCTTCATCAGCCAATTTCGCCACCACGAACGTATGAAATGTTGGGGAGGTCTCTACAGAAGTCCAGCATAAGAGACACATCTGCTTTGGTCCTACTTACAACCTCAGAAAATCCTAATACATTTTTCTTCCTTACTAAATGTGTAGGACAAGTTATCGAAGAAAACAAGGAACAAAAAACCCACCAAGCTTATAGCTGCTTCTTGCCAGAGAAGGGGCATGATGAAAATATAAGAAAAATAACCTGAAGAAAAAAAACCTGACATTTTTTGCCTGGCATCCTTTGTCTCATAATAAAAATCACCCTTAATCTTATTGCCAAGGGGTCTCATATAGCTGATCTCACTGCAGCCACACATACATTACTGGCTTGCCAAGCAGGAGAAAATTTACTGTGAATACTTATAACACCTGAGAAGTATCAAACCAATAGCTGAAAGACTTAATATTGAAACACACACCTTTACTCTGAACAGGAATCTATCATAGGCACAAAGTCAGCACAGACCCAAGATCTCTAGTTCTCTCTTCTCAGAGGCAATTTCCAAGAGTCATATTGCAGGATAGCAAGCACTGGAATCCTAAAATGAGTTTTAAATTTATCAGTATGTTGGACACATAGCCAAAGGAAAGGACACAAAGTCACCCACAGTGGTGAAAGGATCTCTCTCTCTGTATCCACTAGTTATAGTAAGGCAGATTCTCCTCTAAAATCATGTAAATCTGAAACAACTCTATTGGTTTTGACAGAATTACCCCCAATTTGTACCTTTGGGTCGTGATGCAGTTTATCAAGGAAGCACACAGAAACGTGCACATCTCTTCCCACAAGATCAGACAACAAAACTGTGTTTTAGCCCAAAGAGAGGCTTTACGGCTAGGCTCACATGGCTCATGCTAGGACTGAGGTTACTGCTCGTGCGAGTGAAAACCAGCTTCTCCATCCCATGGCTCAGCAGCGAAGTTCTCTCGGAGGCATGGGGCGCAGGTGGGACACTCCGTAAGTCAGTATGAGCCTAAGTCGGTGCTGCTGCAGACTCTTTCTCCTTCTCAGGCTTTCTCTTTACAGTGGCCCTAGCACTTATCTGCTCCATGATTGAATCTGGCTGAACAGTAGCCTAGCAATAAGTAAGAAAAAAAAGAAAAAAAAAAACGCAAATGGGTTTTAGCCAGCGCCTCAGGAAATCTGCCATGAAACTGTTATTTATCACTGATAATTTAGCAGTTCCTAGATGTCACTGTCCTCCCACCCCAAGCGCTGAATAAATGCGAGAAGAAAGCAGCTCGTGCCACAGAGTTCACGTGCCTCAGCTCTAACAAAACCAAGCACGTTAAGGTCCCAATTTACCCTTTGCCATTTACTTTGGATAATGTCCACCCTGTGCCAAGCACGGCTCTGCTGGACACCCCTCCGGCCCCCTCGGCGGTCAGCACGCTCGGGCCGCCCTCCCTGCCGCCGGCACCGTTCCCAGCCTGCATGAGTCCACGGGCCGGGCCCAGCCGCGGGCAGGGGGCCTGGGCAGCTGCCCCGGCGGTGCGGGCCGGGGAGGCCCAGGCCGGCCGGGCCCGGCCCAGTCAGGCCCCGGGGCTGCAGCTGCGGGCCGGGGCGAGCAGGGGGCGGAAGGGCGAAGCTCTGGGCAGCAGCAGCCCCCGGCGGGGCGCAGGAGCGGGGCAGGGTGAGGTGGGTTTAGCGGCGGCCACGTCCCCCCGTCTTTCGGCCGCCGCCGGGCCCTGCGGGGCAAGGGCCGCCCGTCCCCCCGGCCACGGCCGCGCCCGCCATGACACCCGGCCCCGCGCCGCTCTGCGCGGCCGGAGCCGTCTCGATGGTGGGGGCGGCGGGCGCGGGACCTCCGGGCCGCCGGGGGGCGCGGCGCGGCGGGGCGGGGCCGGGGGGCGGCGGGGCCGGGCCGGGCCGGGCCGGGCCGGGCGGAGCGGGCGCTGCCATGGACGCGCTGTGCCGGGCCGAGCCCCGGCCCCGCCGGCCCGCCGCCGCCTCCCCGCTGCCCTGGGCCCGCTTCTCCGCCTGGCTGGACTGTGTCTGCGTGGTCACCTTCGATCTGGAGCTGGGCCAGGCCATGGAGGTGCGGGCAGGGCCGGGGGGCCTGAGGGGTGTGGGGCCGGGGAGCGTGGGGGAGGTCTGGGCCCGGGCAAGGCCGGGAGCTGTGGAGAAGCGGGGACAAGCAGGGTGTGGGGGAGAAGGGGCTTTGTGTGGGGCAGCCGACAGGCAGGGGAGGGTGGGGGCAGAGCAGAGGTGAGGGTGTGAGGGGGACAGGGCAGAGCTGGGGGTGGATGGAGGTGGGGAGCAGGCAGGGTGGGATGGGGAGGCAGGGGAGAGAGAGCAGGCCGAGGCGGTGGCGGTGGGGAACGGGCAGGGCCGGGGAAGGGCCTGTGTGTGGGCAGACAGGGCAGAATTAGTGCCGGAGCCAGGGAGGGGGGTGAGGCGGGGGGGATGAGGCTGTGTGCGGGGGGCCAGGCCGTGTGTGTGCAAGGCAGGAGGGGGCAGGGAGGCTCGGGGGACTGGGCAGGACAGAGCCTGGGGGTGCAGGGCCTAGAGAAGCCAGGGCAGTCCGGGATGCCGACGTGTGTGTGTAGGGGCCGGGGAGGCTAGGGAGGGGTGACTGAGGTGGGCAGTGGGCTGCAGAAGTGCCGAGGAGGGGGAGCAGGCTGTGAAGGGAGGAGGGTGGCGGGAAGAAGGCTGTGGAGGAAAACGGCCCATGGAGGCAGGAAGGCCTGGGGTTAGGGAGCAGGGGTAGGGGTGAATCTTGCTTGGAAATACAGATGTGATGTGTGGGGTCAGCAAGGCACTAAGGAGGGGCTGAGGTGAGTGTCGCAGGACAGCGACAGGGAAGGAGTTAGGAGCTGGGTGGGAAGTGGGGGAGCGATGGGGAGATAATGGGCGCAGTGGAACCGGGGAGCTGAGGCGGCTCTGTCAGCCTGAGGACCCGCAGCGTCGAAGGCTTCCCAGGAGGTCTGATAGGCCTGTGGGGGTCATTGGGGGGGCCAGGGAGGATGAACTGGGAGTGAAGGGGCTGGAACATTTTTTCCCTATTCCCTGGGAGATTGCGTGGTTTGCCTCTTAAAGAGGATTTGAAGGGAGTTAGATACCTAACCTTGTAATGTGACTGAAGGCAAGAGCTGGTTGGTGTTCTAAGTAAATGCAACATACGGGGACCAAATATGTCTGGATTATGCTGAACCTAAGGCATTATCTCAAATTCCTTGATATTTGTTGTGTAATTGTGGGAAGTACTCCTTGCTTTGCCTTTGTTTAAGGAGGTTAACACCGTTTTTCAGAGGATTGAGACTTTCCATTTTTAAAGTCATGCTGAAGCTTCTGAGAGAAAGTGGTAGAGATCCAGTTAGCCTATTGCTGCTCTGTTTGCTTAAACACTTGACTATGTTTCTTTCCATGAAGCCTGAAAATAAATTAAAAAATCTGCTTTATACCTGAGTTTCCCATGCTCTATGGTCTTTCCTGCAAAACCAGACCTGGTATACCCTGGAAAGGATATGAATACTGGGATAATAATTAGCATTTACAATTTGATGCTTTATAGGTGTGTTTTACTATGTAGCTACAAAGGTGCTTTCTTACTGGTTTTATTACCTGTCTAGCATTATAAGGAGGGGACTTTGTGATCGCGGTATGCAGTAATGTGGTTTGTTCATCCCTGGAAAGGTATTTTTTCTTCTTTTTCTTCCTTTTCTCCCTTTTCCTCCTTTGCCTGTATAAGTATCGATGGGAAAAATGTTTCTCATGTGGCATAAATGACCAAGAAGACTGGGAACATCTCAGCGTCTGGACTGAGTGATGACACAACCCCACCGTCACTTTTCCTTTGGCTTCTCCGTTGTGGATTTCTGCCTCGGAGCGAGGGGTTTGGGCAGGGAACAGGGGTCTGCGTTGGGTAAGACGCCCAGAAAGGAAGCCAGGCAGAGGAGAAGCTGTGAGATAAAGATCCCATGTTCCATTCTTGATGGGGTTGGGAAAATAAAAAAAGCTCAAGCTGTTACTGTCTTACAGGGGAATTCCAAGTAAAATTATTTCAAAATTTTGAAAAAGTGTAAAAATCACTCTTGCCAGTAGTCAAATGGTGTCATTACCTTCCTGCTTATTCCCTATTTCCATCTGTTGCCTTGCTTGTTTTAGATTGTGTCCAGATCCTGTGGCTTGTCTCCAAGCAGGCTGATTTCTGCAGCCAAGAAGAGGGAGTTTTATGATTTGGGCTCTGGACTGCAAGTTTCTGGGTTAAAAAAATGCGTCTGTGGCACCCAGCCCTGTGGGACTTCAGTCCTGGCTGAGTTTGCATGGGAAGTTTGCCATAGACGTTACCAGATCAGTGTAGCTGACTGAGATTAGATCTTGACAGAGCTTGCTGTGGTTTTGTGGATGTACGTATACCCCTCTAAAGAGTGATTTATGCACAGAGGCTGTTCACGTACCCAAGGATTACACAGAGTGACAGGCTACAAATACTTGGAGTAACTTGCGCTACCTTGCATGCTTACAGCAAAGTGAGTCAGAAGGAAGGGAAACCTCCCGTTCTGGAGGTTGCACCATACTTTTGCATCATCTCTGTAAATCAGCGTGTGAAGATGCAGGCGTCCCTAGTCCAACCTTAGGATGTCCCCTGCAGTTCTGCTTTAGGAGCAGGCCTGTCTCAGTCAGGGTTTCTGTGCTGAAACCTTGCCATCCTTTCCTGAAGATTACTTTTTCCCCAGTGTAGGATTCTTTCTAGATAAAACATCTCTTTTCTTCCCTTGCTGCCCAAATCTACGCAGAAGCCACATTGTTGAAGCCTGCTCAGTGTGTGTCGTCTGTCCTTCAGCGACACTGAGTAGAAAGGCATCATTACCCCTGGAATGGAGTAGGCTCTATGGATACAATTTTGCAGCCAAGAGCTTGTTTGGGTCTCCTCAGGTTTCTGCATATTGCGTGATGTGTGTTCGGTGGAGTCGTCTCGCAGTGTAGATATACCATCGGCCTGAAATTCAGCGAGTCCCACTCTGCTGCTATTTAAATATACAGTAGAAAAGGTGTTACAAAAGAAAACATAGGTTAATGCAGAAATTGGGTATAATTACTGTTTCTGACTCATCCATCAATTTACATTTCTTCAAATAGTCAACTACAGACAGCAAAAATACCAGGGAGAGAGAAGACACGTTTCTGAGACAATCCTGTCCGGCTAGCAGTCTGCGTCCTGCAGGAGCAGCCCTCCCTACCAGCCCTTGGCCGTCCGACTTCACTGGTGCCGCTGTCATAGAAACGCTGAAAATTCATCCCCGTGGTTCTGAAATATCCCTTTTCACAACGGCACTGGCTCCTCCCTCCTCGAGCTTTTCCAAACACAGGCACTTTGTGAAGCTCGGTTACTTCAGAGTCACCAGAAGTCATTTTCTGGGATGTTCTCCGTGTTGCTATGACAGCAGCAGAGTACTTGGCACCCGTGCCGGTATCAACAGCAAAGCTTTAGTGCAAGGATCTGTTTTCAACAACATGTGTCACCTCCACGCTTGTTAAGTCAGTATTGAAGGGAGAGAGAGCTACATCACAAGTTGTGACATAATTTAAGCCCTTTTGGGCTACTTCTGAGATATCCAGGGACTTTTACAAATAAAAAGCTCCTTTTTGTTTACTGTCTTCTTGCTTTTGAAAAGTTTTAGCGATCTTTTCTTACTATTCTTACTATTTTAGATTGGGTTTTTAAGCTGGTAAATATTCAGTGATTTCCCCCCATCTCAAAGGTAGAAGTACATGTCAGACTGTTAAACTGAAGGGGAAGCAAAGATGCAGAAGATAAGCCCTATTTTTCAAAAACATGATATCTGAATTTTTGAGTCCATCAGTGCTTCTATGCTTAGTCAGAAGCATTTGAGCCTGATCTTTTTTCCTCTTCTTTTTTCCTCTTCTTTTTTCCTCTTCTTTTTTCCTCTTCTTTTTTCCTCTTCTTTTTTCCTCTTCTTTTTTCCTCTTCTTTTTTCCTCTTCTTTTTTCCTCTTCTTTTTTCCTCTTCTTTTTTCCTCTTCTTTTTTCCTCTTCTTTTTTCCTCTTCTTTTTTCCTCTTCTTTTTTCCTCTTCTTTTTTCCTCTTCTTTTTTTCCCCCAAAATGCTGAGCACACATCTCCAAGTGAAGCATACGCTTAGCATATCTTAAACTTGGACCCACAAAGCAGCTAGGAGCCATCAGTATCCACTTCTGGTCTGATTTACTTGCAGAAAGACCCCCCAGAAAAGGCAGCAGGAGAATTAGAAGTCTGTCTTGACTCTTGAACTGAAGTTTAGATCATCAGCAAGCATTGCAGAAAGCACGATGCTGTGAGATTCCCGAGCTTCTTGATGAATCGGCGTCAGATGTCCAGGTCTCTGTTCCTGGTCTATCCATTATTATGTGGGAATTAACAAAATAAATGTTTGTATGATCATTAAATAAGTCAAAACCACAAGAATTTATTCAGTCGCCTAATGCAAAAATATAGCAAGCAGAGCAGTGTGTCTCCTCCCGTGGCGTAGTTGTAATGCATCCCTTCATGCTTCAGCTTCTAAAAAGCCTTCATTCTCTAGTCGTGCCTTAATGTGCTGCCTCATCGCTGTAGCTTGTATTTGATAATTTTGCTCCTGTATTTTTGTAGCTTTTGTCTTTCAGAGAAGCTTTAACCGAAGGCTAATCAGCGTAATTTTTAATTGTTAATTTGGCTCACTCTCTGAAGCTGATTAGATGACCTTGCCAAGGAATCAGTGGGGAATTGTTAGAGCGAAGCGAGCTAGCTCAGTGAACTGCCAGCACTCTGGCGTGGTGCCACCTCTGCTATTTATAGACTTGTAAGAAGAGTCAAGCACTGAAGAGAGCTCCTGATTTGAGTACCAGATGACTTGCACACTGACCTGAAGCAGAGTTACTGCCCGGGAGCTGCAGAAGTCTGATGAGCAGATCTCCATTTTTCAAGTCATTCAGTGCTAGTTTCTTTCTCATCCGCTTATTTAAAGCCACCTCCAATTTCTGCATTTCCTGATCATTAAGTGCTATAAAGGCATGTAGATTACTTCTACAGATTTGTAAGTGCTTCGGTTTCCATTCTCTGCCCAGTGACATGTGAAACTCATTATTGCTGTAGCTGTGTCATTTCGCACTTCTCAGTGCGATTGTTTCCGTAGTGGATCTTGCTGGTGTATCTTGCCCTCAGCCCTGACCTGAGAAGTCTTGCGTTGAGTTCTCTTTTATTGGGTTACAGTAAATGCAGAAGGAGTGTTATCAGCATTTACATAGTTCAGCTGCAAAGCTAGAGTCTTTAACGAGATGCTTTAAAATTCTTGATGATCTCTCTTATCTGAAATGCTCGATGATAAATTGGGTGTAACACAATTTGGCTGTCACTGGTACGCTGACAAAGCATGAATCTTCAAGCCTGTGCCAGACCCACCTTTTTCTGTACAAAATAAACCTTGGCTTGTCTTTCTAATAACAGATCAAATCAGGGAGGCTAAACCAGAGCTCCAAATCCTCTCAGACTTCTCCTGCTGCCCATTTTCTGTTTTTTGGTCACTGTCAACAGCGTTTTTAGCTGGTCACTCAGGACTGTTAAATAAGCGTTGTCACCCTGGAGGCTAGGATATATACCCAAGTCTGTGTCTAACACCAGACTTCGTATTGTTTAGTGTACGTAGGATATATTGTTTTCTAATCCCTTCGTACAGGTAGAACCTTTGTCCAGACTAGCATTGTCTCACTCTTGATTATGGCTACATCCTTTCCTCTGCCCTGGAGGACAGCAATCTTACCCTGCCCGTATCTTTGCAGAATGCTGCTGCAAAGGTTGTTTCCCCAGCCACAGCTGTTAACCCTCCCTGTGCCATCCTCCAGTGGCTCTTCTTTCCGTACCTCATCGCATCTATGCAGAGCTTCATGTTTAAAGCCGTTCTTAGTCTGTCCCTACTGTCTGTCTTCTCATGTCATTGCTGTGAAATCTGTTTTTACCTCTCAGCAGCTCATGATACCAGCCTTCCTCACTCCTTCAGAATATTTGGTGGCTTTAGTGAGTTGTAAGTGACTTTCTAGCAAGATTTAAAAATTCAAAATAAAAAGTGAGCCTCCTCCAAACAACAACTAGAAATACACAAAGTCCAAAACTTTCTACATAGGACATTATTTTGGGCAATTTTTAAACTTGTATTTAGGTGCAAGATTGAGTATTAATGCTTTCCAGGCTTGGAACTTGGAGGGTAAGTATACATTAACATAATTTCAAGGAGCATTGGAATAGTCCTCTCCTGCCTGCTTTAGAGAAAACAGATGTTTGCACATCAGTAGTCTGTACAGAGAAGTTACCAACGGGGTGGTGGGGCTGTTTCTTCACCGAGCTATCACCTCCCAAGTTAAAATCCAAGTAAAATACAAGCTATTCGCTCTGTCTCCAGATCTGCTAGAATAAATACAGATTCTGCGACAAGTTCAGTGCAGTGGGCTCCTGACAGTCAGATTTTAAATGGGTAGATGTACCTTCTTGTAGGATATGTTACTTGGGGAGAAATAAGGCACTTCCTGTATGGAAGCAATGTTTATAGATCTGTGTGGAAGTCATGGGGGAACAGAGCGATTGTCCTGCTGACTCTTGTCTCTTTTGCAGTTGGTGTATCCTTATGACTTTAGACTAACAGAGAAAGAGGTAATAACTAATTTTCTTTTCCTTTTTTTTCCTGGTTTTAAAGATACTGAGCAGTGGTGATGGAGGTTTTCTTACCGTGTGGTTTTGTTTGTTGCAGAAAACTAGTATCTGCTACTTGTCCTTCCCAGACTCCTACTCAGGTAGGTAGCATCTGTTGGCCTTGCCTGCAGCCTGCGGGATGGTTCGTTGCCATTATGAAAGAAATGGGTTCATGATGGGAAGAGTGAGTCATCGCCTCTAATGCAGCAGAGACTGATGGGCTGTATCTTCTAGAACTGTGACATCAAGGAGCACCCAGCCCTTGGGTCTGAACAAAGAGGCTTCTTGTCATTTTGATTACTCTCTGGATATAGAATCTGTGATCTAGTGGGTGACAGGACAATTTCTTGATAAGCTTGCACACTCACGCTTCACCCCTGCCCGTAAAATATAAAAAAGTGTTGAAGGGTAGGTTCCCTGAGGTTTGCAGCTGTCGACTGTCAGCGTTTCTGTGTTTCTGAGTGAAGTGCTCGGTGAAGAGAAATAGATGGGGAGAGGATGCTTTCACAGCAGAACTATTCCCAAAACTTGTATTTAGAAATCGGAAAGGTGGCAATAAGAAATAAGCACATTAATTCATCCCAGTACCTGTTTCTTTAAGACTGGTTCCTGACTTAGTTTTCTGCAGCTTTGCCCAGTTTAGTTTTAGAAGTTTTTAAGAATGTACTTTCATTAGTTTCTCAGAGCTTAGTGAACACTCAGGCTAGATGTCCCTTTATTAAAGTAAATTATTTACTAATAGTAATATCTTCATAACACACACACCAGTCTTTACTCTTCTTCGGAGCACAGCATCTGCAAACAGCGGGAAGGCGTATGTCCTCCTACCCTGCTATAGCGCCTTAGTCTGTTTGGCCGGGGTTTTTGTTCGGTGAGCTTAGTGCATTTAACTCTTTCCTCATAACTGACCTCTTTGTATGTACTCGGCCCTAGTCCTTCTGCCCATCCAGTTGATGAAACCTCCTGAGGACTTCATGCTGCTTTTTTTCCTGCTGCACAAAGTATGCTTGGTGGAGGGTGAGCAGTATAGTGTGACCTGGGAGGTGCCCGGCCGTGGTGCTTGTCTAGGTCATTTGCTAGAGCTATTGTGCAGGGGATTGTCGTTAAAGTCAGTGTTTGTGTGGTCTGGGATTAAGGCTGTTTGTACATTTTTCAGTACGGTGGATAAGAAGTGGTGGCTGCAGCTACGCGAGACTGATGATACTGGCCAAGGTCTGTAAGCTTCCCAGCAATGGCCTGGCAAGGTTTAGCTTAATGATGCCAGTTGTTGTGTTCAGCTATGTGTTCTTCCTGCCTTGCACTGGGTTTTGGGGTTTCAATATGCTGTTACTCTCCATTTTCAGTTTTGGAGTTCTTTGTTAATCAGCATCCCTGTTTATGTCAGCATTTCAGATTTAACCAATTTCCAGCTTTCTCTTTACTGAAACTTCTTCCTGGGCATTTGTGATCTTCTCTGTCTCAGGTGGCCTGGGGGACACTCAATTTAGCTTCCGCCTTCGTCAGTCTGGGGGACAGAGGACCACTCATTACGAGGACGATGGCGAGTACAATAGAGAAGCACCCCTAACGCTGCAGGTCAGTTGCATTTCAGTGCACTACTTATACCTGCTAAGCAAACAGTAGTGTTAGTGGGTTAAAAGCCAAATATGCTTTTGATTTGTTTTCTGTGCATAAACCACTCATTTTCTCTGGCCATGGGAATAGTCAGAAAAGGAGAATGCTTTCAGCACAGGACTTACTTCCACGTTAATACTCACAGAGGGCCGTGATGAGAATCCCAGCTGCTCTGAGAGATGGAACTGGATCAGGAGGACCCCAGATTAGAGCAATGGTCATGTCTAGCTGCAGCAAAAAGATAAATGGTGGCACACAGGTGACATTCAGCAGAGTGCACGGCTACCTGTGCACACTTCCATGAGGCAAGACAAGAATATCCTTCTCCGTGGTAAATGAGATGTTTACCTCTTTTGTTGAGGAATGACAGTTCTTTTCATTTGTTGCAGGATCTGTGTGTATAAAAACAGCCAGAATAATTGGTATGCCACAGATCCACACTTCGGCTTGCTGTATGCAGCCTGGTTTAACCATACCCAAGCACTAATATCGGGAGTGTCTGTTCGTTGTGGTTTTTCCGTCAGTGAACCGTCTGTCCATCTCATGCAGAGAAGGGATGTGCTGAGCACTGTTGCTTCTTTTAATTGAGCAGATGGCCATCAGATCAACTTGTCTTCTTCTGCTTTCTGCTTTGAGATGGTGCTTCCTGTGTATGCCTTTTTAACACTTCAGCAGTCTTTCTGTGATACGCCTTTGTGATATGCAATCCAGAAATGGATTGCTGGTCTGAGAGGGAGTAGGAGGATTTCTTTTCCTAAATTCTGGTCTAGAGATTTTTCAGCTTGCGTACATCTTTACTGCTTTGTAGCAATCGGACACTGCCTCACAGATTCACTCAGCTTTAAAGAAGTAAGGGAAGTAAAACTGCCAAAGTACTGGATTCTGTTGTGGAAAAATAATATTTGGGAAGAGAAAGGTGCCTTAAACCTCGGGGCCTGTGGGGCTTCAAAAATGATATTAAGGATGGTCTTTGTGTTTGACACTGATAACCATCCTTCCTCCTTGATGTCTGTGGGAACTTAGAAGGCACAGCGTGTTTGAAATGATCGCTGGGGATTTGTATTAAATCTGTTAGTTTTCATGGATGCTGTGAAGGAATCGTCATTCAGCTTTATGCTTCATCCTGAGCAACGTTTGACTGGTACTGCCTTAAATGCCTGACTAAAGAGGAATGCAACGGGTGTGGTAGGGGACATTTCCTCCCCTCAGAAGATGATGTATTCCTTCCTGAACAATAGATTATCTTCTAGCTGGCAAAGAAAACTGACAGTCAGAGCACATCAGTGGCAGCACGGGTGCCAGGATGAGCTCAGTGGGTTGGCTCAGCTGGTGGTATTAGTGGAAACCTCAATTAACCCTTTAGATGATGGCCCTGAAGGTGCTGCAGAAAGGGGCTAGTGAAAGGTGCCACCTGGAGGCTGTAATTTTTTGTGAATTTAGTTGTTTGTATCTCCTCTCTATCTTCCCATTTGGTAAACTCTCCCAGATAGTTGAGCGTGGATAACTTTGGTGAATAGGAGGGAGCGCTGTAATTGTATCATGGCAGGAGGAGGTATGTTGTTTGGTCAGTGGCTGGAGGGAGGTTGGTGATAGCAGTAATCGGTTTCTCAATAACAGCATTGTTGGTCTCTCTTGCAGCGGGAGTCTGCTCACTACTTTGGTTATGTATACTTCAGGCAAGTCAAGGACAGCTCGATGAAGAGAGGTTATTTTCAGAAGGTGAGTACTGAAACCAGATAGCTTGCTACTCTCGACTGGTACGTAGCTGTAAAAAGGCACCTATCCATAGCTGTAAAATAGCACCACTTCCTACGTGACACCCACAGTGTTTCTGCAGGAAACAGCAGAGGTCACGGAGAACAGGAATATGTGGAAGGTGTAACTCCAAACAAACCTGGATGCCGTTGCCATGGTGCGTTAATCACATGAGCAGTGACCTGCAGTCTGAATCATGAGATCCTGAAGTACTCGAACATTTGCTTCAGTATGTACTCCAGTGTCACAGATAGTGAGAGGATATACTCCGTTATTGCAGTCTGTGCTAGTTATACCTTAACCCTGCTCTTATTGTTGCTTTAATCTTTCTTCTTCCTAGTAGCCATCTGGGAATGGATTTCCTGCTGGGCTGATTACTTCTAACTAGCAGCAGTGACACTGCTGGTGCCTCACCAGCCTTGTCTCTTATCATAAATCCCTTTGACACAGGCACTGGAAAAAATAATATAAACTGCACGTTTATTTCCGCATAAATACGCAAAGTGCTTTGTATTATTCAGACAGATAGTTATGGTCACTGCCTCAAAGAGAGTGAACTTTCAGACTTCTAGAGAAGGAAAATATTTTACTTTGACCCTAAGATCCGTTTTTCTCCATGAATCCATGGAATTACTCTTTCAGTAGTGTTTGTTCACATCAAAAGATAAAATGCCATCCTCTCAAACAAATTAACTTTGAACACCTGCTCTTCAAAGAGCAGTGCTTCATAGCAGATCAGTCTGGTAACGTGCTGGAAGGTGGGGACACCATTCTGTCCCAGCAGGTACTTGGCCTGCTGTGCTTTCTCTCCTCCACCTCTAGGCAGTGACGTGGAGTTTCTTTCAAAGAGACATGCTAATACAGAAAGGAGTTTCTTCATCTCTGCTGAAGTGGTGGATTGATCACTCAGAAAGTTGGAGGAGTAGAGAAACTGGACAACATGGGGACGTGCTGAACAGACATTTATACCAGGCTAATGTGCTTGCTCTTTGGTAGGCTTACAAAAGTAGTGGGCACATTGAATTCCATTGTCATGCTTGGATGGGTTTTTTTATTTCAAATGGCAAAGTTTTGGGTTGGAAAGGAGGTGTTTAAATGACTATTGCAGAAATTTTCACTGGATCCTAATTAATGTATTAATTAATGATTAGAGGAAGAGAAAAATCAACACAGTAATGAAAACCCCTGGTGGGACTGAGTTGGAAAAGTTGTAAAGAACAGTGATGCATTTCATAAAGAAGCATTAGAAAGAAGCCAAAACAACAACAAAAAAAGGCATTGCTGGAAACAAATCAGCCTTATTTCAAGTTACTTTGTTTCTTCTTCCCCAGAATTCCTTTATTTTGTTTATCTACCTAATTTCAGTTTCAAGGGTCTGCTCCTTTGCACTTCTCCGTCTGAAATGGTAGCTTTGAACCTATTGGCAATTTACTTTTGTTTTTCTTCCAGATGGTCTTTTGCTAGGTCACAAACTCAGCCCTCTTAGTTGCGGTGGCTCCCTGGTAGAAGCTGCCAGCTGTGCTTATTCATTAAACAAAAAACTCGTTCCCTGTGTGGATACCCAGGGTCTTCCAAAGCCTGAGGGTTCAACAACTAGGTAGCTAGCAAGAATTCCACCGGCAAAAGTGCTGTTTTTGCACTCTTTCATGTTTTGATGTTGGCTTTTAAGTGCAGCCCTCTAGTAAGCAGTATAAGTATACGCAGTGCTAGGAATGATCGTGTCGGGGGGGTCTCTGACTCTTAAACGTACCTTTTTTCAGTCTTTGGTGCTGGTGTCACGCCTTCCGTATGTGAACTTGTTCCAGTCATTGCTGCAGCTGATTGCTCCGGAATACTTTGACAAGCTGGAGCCATGCCTGGAGGCAGGTGAGCAGTCAGATCTAGGAGGGAGGGTTTGCATAGTGAAATCTTTCAGAGGTTTTATCAGGAGGTTCCTGAAAGACAGCTGAAATGTTCCAAATTAGTTCATTCTGGAACAAATTCCAACAGGAAAAACTTTCATCCAAGTGGTTGGCTTGAAAAAATTATAAACAGCTGTAAAGAATGCATTAATGGGAAACGTCTGACAACCTTAATAGATGATGCTGTCAGTTTTGCATACGGTGTATTCCCAGAGAGAGGAAAAAAATGCTAATGCTACGTCTCTGTCTAGGTCTTTACTGCACTATTCAACTTAATCATGATTTATCAA